>NC_046335.1:56168822-56468822 GCF_000738735.6 Corvus cornix cornix | reverse complement strand
TGCTGGTTGTCACACCTTGTTATAAAACCATAATTTTGCTTAACATTATACCATTTTACTATCCCTAAGGTCTTAGTTACTATGATCTTTTCCTTTTTCCGAGTGGCTGCTGTTTTCTGTCTCGCTGCGTCTTTGCTCTCTCCTTCGGTCGCTCCCGTGTTGGAATTGTTGGAGCTGCTGGTGCCTGCGGGCTCTTCCCGGGATTGCACTCGGGCCCGCGTGGGCCGGGCCGGGCCGCGCCGCTCAGTTCTCCGTGCGTCGCCTCCTCTGGTCGCAGCTTCGCTGCCAATGCCGGGCGCTGCACCCACGTCTCGGCCGGGCCCCCGGGCGACGACCCCCCGTGCTCCGCTCCAGCGCGCGTCTCGGCTGGCGGCGGCTCCGCTCCACCGCCGCCAGCCGCCGCCCGCGCGCCGCCCCTCTCGGTCGGGCGTTCCCGGGGCTCGCTCCACCACGCGCTGCGCAGGGCCGGGCGGGCACTGCCGCTCCCGCCGCTCCCCGCTCCGCCACCGACACTGCGGCTCGCGTGGCTCCGCCCTCGCATGGGAACTGCCTCGCTGCTGCTCGGAGAGCGCTCGGTGCACGTGGCCTGGGTCGCACGGTCCCTGCGCCAGGCTTCCCTTCGCCAGGACACAGCTGACATTGCTCAACAGTCTCCGTAACTAAATAATATTCACGAAAATATTCTTCCATCGGCATATATTTTGACTCCAATATTAACTGTGTCCAAACGGTTTTCCAAAAGCCCTTGGTAAGAATTAAATCCCAAGAAACATAGAAAAAGTTCTTAAACAACCATGCCAGGAAGCGTTTCAGTTCTTTTTGAGCTTGAATCAAGCTAAAATTTACAAATCGTTGTTCAAGAATCATTTTAAGTTTAAGATAAATGTCCATATGCGGCTCTGAGAGGCAAGAGTCTTCCCACGGTTCCTCCATAGTTTAGATACGGAATAGCAAAGCAAAACCAAGAAGAGGAATCCAAAGTTTCCAGGGTTTACTCACACAAATCAGTCGCTTAGGGATCGGGGATCGTTCTGCTCTCAATTCTCCACCATTTGTTGCGGTGGGGATCCTGCAACACGCGTATATCAAACCAGGAGTCCCGTGGAAAGGAAATATATATGGACAGATAGATTCTTGCTAGATGTTTCAGAGATGTTTATTTCTCCAGCCGCATGGCCGGAGCTGTGTCGAGGAACTGTTCCAGTCACGGGACCAAGGGTCCTTCTGCCCGCGCAGGGAACACAAACCAACCCATGGGAACGAGGCTGAGCAGGGGCAGGGAAACCCCGTGTCTGTGCCCTCAGGGCCCCTCTCCCAGGGCTACACGGCAGGGGAGGGACCCCAACAGATTTCCTCCCTGGTAGGATGTAACTTAACTCTCCTACTGAAAGATCTCTGACAGAGCTCATGTATTAGTGAGTTTTTTTGTCACTCTTTGTATGTGAGCTAATTAATAATTTGGATGTTTTTAAACAGAAGCCTGACTAAAATCAACTGTGACACAAATTACTGCCTGGACTCTGCCTATCAAGAGATGAGCTTTCCTTGAAACCTAGCTCTGGCAAGGTTGTCTCTGGTGATTTGGATGGTCATAATGATCCTAATCTCCAGATATATTTCCATATTCTAAAGGAAGAGGTTCTTCTTCAGCATTTTCAAATGTTTGGATTTATACAGATGAGAAGTAACAAGGGACAGAAAGAAATTAAGGGGAAATGCTTGACAAATGTCCTAGCTTTGGAGAAACAATCTCTCAATATTTCCAGGTGTCTCAGCAACAGACATGAAATACTGATTTTCTTTGGGATTTGGGAATTTGTGCTTTGTGGAGATTTTGAAAGATAATCTAAACTGACTGAAGCCTGGACCCACGCATTGGTTGTGATAAATTCCCAAAGCAGCTAAAGGGGAAGTCCAGTTTTGAAAATGTACTAACAGTGAACAAAGAAATCATGTCTCAGTGCTGCACAATGTGTTTTTCTTCTCTTTAGGGAGGAAGAGTCCAGCGCTACTCTGGGAATCACATCAGACATGACACCTATAATGAGGGCTTTTGCCCATTAGTTTAATCTCATTTAAAAGGAAGAGAAGGGGGAAAAAGAAATCCATTATCAAAAATGCAGTATTTTTCATATCTCCTGCTGTAAGCTCAGCCCTGAGGCTAAATACAGCGTGTGTTGAAGGCAGGGCTGAGGCACTGGAGTTTCCACCTTGCTATACACCAGCTCTGCTGCTGCAGTGGTCTGTCAGTCTGGCTTGCGTGCCTGAGACAGTGTCAAGCAGATGCCATAGCACGGGTCACTCATTTCTTACTTTCTCATTGTCTGAGCAAGGCAGATGCATTTCAGATTGTGAATGACCATTTCCAGACCTCTATCAATATCTGTTAATAGAAGTAATGATATTATTATGTGAAACCCATGGCTCCCTAAAGCAACAGACAATAGGAGGTATCTACTCTGGTGTGTCTGACACGTTAACTGTATTGAGCCTTGTGAAAATACAGCCCAAGGGCAGTGCTGGAGTCCTACTGACCTAGAAATTGTAGCAGCTATCCTGTGACAAAGTCAGAAAGTACAGCACTGCACAGCAAAGGGCTTTGGGGTTTTAAAATAAAAAGTAATTGAAACAGACTTGCCCTCGGATGACCCGGTTCACTGTGTGTTTAGGAGTCCCTGTTGCTCCATGAGATAACACTTCCAGCCTCTGACTCTGGGGATGGAGAGAGGGGGGTTTGCAGCTGAGACAATGTCTCTGCTCTCTAGGAAACGTTTTCAATTGCTGTGCTTTTCATTCCCCTGGCAAAGGGATGTATTAATCGTGTGACAAAATTTCACAATTGGTGCTGGTCAAAACAGGCTCAGTGTAATACATTTACTGCTGTTCAGGCAATCTTAAGGACTTCGTGAGGATACTGAATTCAGCTGTTGCATGCACTGGCTGAAACAGAGGTGCAGAAGGACACCTCAACCTGCATGTGTGACCTGCAGAGGAGAGGAAGGGCTGGCATTATGCACCCCCAAGAGAGAAGGGGATTGGTGTCTGTTTGCCTGGTATTTTTCTTACTTGCAGGATGGGTGATGATTTCCTCATGCTCTGTGACAACACTGACAATCAAATCCACAAAGGAAAGAAAAAAAGACAGTCTGATAATCCAGATAATGATTTCTGAAAGAATTCAGCACTGTGGACTTTGCTAGGGTGCTTTGAATAGAATGCAGTCCCTCAGGCCGTGTTTTCTTAACCAGGTGTATACAGCTATTACAGCTGTTATTATAGCTATAGCTGTTGCATTTATGATCTCTAAACAACCACCAGAAACACACAATCCAGTAAGGAAAACGAGTTTGTAACACAAAGTGGATTATGAAGAATCTGAGTTAAAGAGGAGCTCGGTCTCTTGAGTAAGACTGTTGAAAAGATTCTTTCCAGGTAAAGTGTTGATGCCGGATGGCCTACTGAGAAATTAAAAGTTGCCTACCTGGTCAGGAATGAACCAACATTGGGGAGAGAATTACTGTGGAGCACTCTCACTGTCACAGTGCTTAAGCAGCTGAACAGCAAATGCATGCTGCTCAGTTACAGAGCTCTTAGTGCAGTGCAGAGTTTTGAGTGGGATTTTGTGGCTGGTCTTTTACAGTTGGCAAAATTATGCTCACTTCTCTGAAAAAAATCTCTGAATCTGTAAGAGTCAGTGCTGTAGTGTAAGAAGTATAAGAATTATGGGTGGCTCAGGCAGTGCCTATTTTTCGACATCTCCCTGCAGGAACACAGGAATTCCAGTCTAATAAAATTTGTATTTCTTTTGGATCATCTTTAAATTTTTTTTTGAAACAAAGTTACCTTACTTAGATCCATGTAACCTGGATACATGATCCCTTCAAGCCCTCTGGATGACATCCCAGAACATTTTATCTTTCACTATTGCAAGAAAAGACTTTCATTTCTTTCATTGAAGATAATACTTGTACTGCAACGGTTTGGGAGTATTTATTTGATGGAGCCTATGTTTACGTGAGAGACCTTTGTTAATTTACTTCACTGCAGCTATAAAAGTGAGCTCCTTCTGCTGAATGCATAATGCTTTCACTTGGAAAAAAAAGCACTGGGATCCAGGAGCAACACTTGGTTTATAAAGGCAGGGCATTCCCTCTGAGCATCTCAGGTGCCAAAAGTGGCTGTCAGGCTCCACACATTCTGGCATAGTTTTCAGGATAAAATTAACTTCCATGTTTCTGTGCATTTGCAATGAGCTCCAGTGACAAATAGTTCCCTGTGACATTTAAGCAGGATTGTTGTCCTTTATAGTTAGACTCTTGGCTGAGAGCAAATAACTCAGTGTGCTGCTGTGGGGGTCTGTTGCTTCTAGAGTGTGTGGATTTTAACTATATTAAAAAAATTAGAGGAATCAGTTAATATTCAAAATTATTGTGTTGGTCTGTTCTCTGTAGACTGATGAAAGCACAGCCTTGACAGCCTTAGGTCTGAGTCTGAAAACTTGCAAGTGTTCCTGGGGGTCGACTCCATCCTCCAAAGTCCTAGGATTCAACACTGAACTGAAAAACCCCAGCTTGCATTCCACCTTGGGATTGCTGAAAGGAAGTGCTGTAGCTCACTGGCAGTTGTATTTTATAAATATTGCACTGGGGTCAACCGTAGGCAAACACGTCGTAAAATATATGGCAAAGATTTAGAGATTTCCTGGCATTAATTTTGACATGTCCTGTTTTATTAGTCTTCATGCAGTTGTTTCTCAAGAGGTTGCTTCATTCATGCAGTACTAGTTTTCCGGGGATACAGACTTAATTACACAAGGGCAGTGTAGGAAAGTTGTGTGCAACTTGCTCTTAGGAATTAGTTTTCCTCCAAAATCCCTTTATAATCCTGGTTTCCTGCTCTGAGGCTTTACATTCTCCATTTAGTTTGTGTACTAAGACTTACTGATGTGGATGGTCAAGAGAATGCATCAGTAGGTTGTATCTTTCTTTCAGTTCATGTTCATTGAGACCTAGGAGTTCAGCAAAAACATGGTTTGCCCTTTTGGATTTATTTGAAATAGGAATCAACTACTCAGCTTCAGAACAGGAGGAAACACAGTGTTTTGCCCCTTCAATGATATGAAAACTGATTCAGATGATTGTTTCTCGAGGGAAGGGGTGGTTTTCACCTCAGACTTTGGAGGCTGTTCTTGATGTGTGTTGAAGTGGCTGATGAGACCCTGCAACTGAAATGAAACTGAAGCACTGCACGAGGCAGTGTCTGCAATGGGAGCTACTTAATCCAGTAAGCAAAAATTACTTTGGGATTTTGGGGGGCGAGGTGTTAATTCAGTAGCCAGGTTCTCCTTGTTCATCATCACTTGTGGGAGTTCAGGTCCCCATATCCATCAGTCTCATCTTCAGATTTAGAAAAGTAGAGCATCCTGAGTTGGAAGGGACTTGTAAAGATTGAGTCCAGCTTGTGGGAGATGGTCTGGTTTTTTAGTCACAGACTCAAGGAATATTCTGAGTTGGAAGGGACCCTCAAGGATCATTGATTCGTGCTCGTGCAGGCTGTGTTTGTACTGATGAATAATGAACTTAGCCATGCTGCCAGTTGTCCATCCCCCCGTTAACCAGGTCCTGGGGCAGTTCATCCCTCTGATGTGCTGTGGCAACATCCACCAAGGACCGGTTTTCCTTGGCTTCTTTCACCCTACTCTATCCTCTAGCACTGCCTCAACATGTCTTGAAGCCTCAGGCACCCCTTGATGCCCTTGATGCCACAGCCGAGGGCACAAAACACACATCCCAATATTTCCTGCCATAAAACTTCCCAGCTGCAATGCAGTCGTCACCTTATTTCAGGCACTTAATGGCCAGCGAACGATTCCTGCCCCTGTTTTATTTAGCTGTAGTCAAGGAGACTAGAAGGATTGGGATGTGATTCATGAGCAGAGATAAAGCTGGCAGGGTCTGGTTTTTCCTTGTCCCCAGGGAAACAGAAAGCAGCTTTAAGTGAATGGGCAATTTCTGCTCAAGATGGAAGTTCATTGGTACTTAAAAATGCAGCATTGCAGGTGCTGGGTACTGCCCCTCAATCCTGAATTGCGGTCGGGGCTTCCCCTGTGGCCCTTTGCAGAGCAGCCATTGTCATGGCTTTTCCCAAATTGTGATCTATCATGACAGGCTCACACAGTTTTGGACTGTTGGCAGTGATTCTACAAGCAGCCCACGACAAGCTGGGATTGGAAGAGCTCAAAATAGAAATAGGAGCTGATTGCTTTTAGCCTGTGCAAGCGATGTCAGGGAAATCTCACCTCTGTTTCCTTGCCTAGTGTCAGTGTGCTCTCTTGCCAGCTGCCTAGGAATTCCTGGGAGTAAGGACTTTGTGTGATGGCACTGAACTTGGCAGAGGCTCCCCAAATCCTCACTGTCCTTTCTCTGCTCTGTCAGACTCTGAAATGAGAGCGCTGCACTTTCTGTTTGTCTGTGTGGGGCATCATTTTTAACTCTGGTAAAACAGAAGATATTCTGGTTGGTTCATAGTCTACTGTTTTGAGGGGATGGAAGCTTCTTCCACCCTTTCCTTCCTTCTGCAAGTTAGTAAGGGCATCAAACAAACTGCTTGAGGTGAGCCAGGCCCTTAGAAGGCAAAAGTCCTTGCTGATGGCAGAGGTTTGAGCAGATCTTTGGGCTGAGCTGAGCTGGGTTAGTAAGCCTGATGTGGTATCTGTAGGCTGACTGCCTTGTCAGCAGGCTGCTGGTGGCTGTTCATCATTCTGAGGTTCCTGCTTTTGATGTGCAGAGGCTGGATGCTTTTCCCTCGTGCAGCCTGACGAGTCCAGTGCACTTTGTGAAAATGAAAGCATGTGCTTCCTGTTGGCCCAGAGACTCCCCTGATGAGTCAGAGGGTTTGCTGGGGAGCTGACAGACCAGTGCGTGCTCCTTGGATGTTTCTAGTTTGATTTCTGCCTGAATAGTCTTCCTGAATAATTGTTTACTTTTGAATTACAGGAACAGGCTTCAGCCTCCAAAAAGTAATAGAGAGAAGCAGGGTTTTTGGGAATTAACCAAGCATGTGCAGTCAAGTGTATTTTTCTTCCTAGTAGCATTTTTAAATTATGTTAGCACTTGGGAAATTTAATGCTTGTGAGAGCTACCAGGTTTGGAATCTGGAGACTGGATTGAAACATGCAGCATGAACAGCAGCAATGTTCTCTTCACATTCACTGACCTTGATGTAGAGCCAAGGGCTTATAGTTGGGTGCTCTTCACTTCCTACTCTTTTATCTGCATTTGTTGTGAGGTGCAGTTTTGCATTAAGAAGTGAGTTTATCTTGAAGAAACCGTCAGTAGCTGTGTATTGTTCTGTTTTCTCCTTTAAATCTCCTGTCATTTATTTCGTGAGAGTGGATATTGTAGCTTCACTGTGGGAATTTTCCTTTAGTAAAATCAAGTCATCTGGTTTCTTACATATTGGTAATTGCCTTTTTGGTGTAGCAATACTGTGATAATTTAATTTTTTAAACATGGATGAAGAGGTCTGATAGCTACTTTTATTATCAAGAAGGTAGACCCCATTTCCAGTTTCAGGGTAGTAATTTCCTCAGGTATCTCACTGCTGCATAACTTAAAGGAACTTTCTGTGATTCTGGATGGAATCACTTTTAATGAGAAATGAATTAATCTTTCTTTAAACCTTTGCAGCCTAGACATACGCAGTTGAACTGGCTGCCTTAGGGCTCCTTTTATAGTTAAAGAACAGAAATAAGCATTTTTAGGATGTGATTCACCTGAACTATTTTAGGTACACACCGTTGGATGATCTCAGTGTGCTGTAGCAGTGCTGTTTCTCCCCTTTGATGGCAAAGGGAGTTGTAGCTGGCTTTCAGCATAATCATATCTTCAAATAATCATTCCTTCTGTGTCCACCCTGTGTCCTAGATAGATTTGTGTTACATGCAAGGCAGTTTTTCTCAAGCTAACTTCTCAACTAATACAGCCTTCAAGTATCCTGGGCATATGTTGTTGTGCTTTGAAGACACAACAAGACTCGTGCTATTTTTTTTATTTGATGCTTTCACTTTCCTGCTTTTTACACTCACAATTGCTTCAGCAGTGGGATTATAGACCAACTCGGCCTACCTTGTATGACTGAACCCTGCAAGTTCCTTCAAACCATTGAAATTCTAGAGTGGAATTGCCTTGGAAACAGCAACTAGAGAATGATGTGTAGAAACTACAGAAAAAAAGTAGAGAAAATGCCTTGTGCAGTTGAAAGAAATAGTCACATCAATCAAAAATATGGGAAGTAATTAAGCTTATGTGGTGCTTTTTTAGCTCTAGTGCCAGTTTTGCATAGTAACAGCTGATGGGAGGTGGGATGAAACTGTGTGTTCCCCAGGCTGTTGCGCTTTTCCTGTTTCATTAACCTGTCAGGCTCTCCTCAAGTAAACAGAGTATTTTTAATAGAGCTGCCCAGCTGCTTGCCTGGAGGCTGGGCCATCAGACTCCCATTCTTTTCTAAGTAGACCTGAAGATGCTCCTGCAAGTCTGAAACACTGTGCTTGGTCCAAGGAGGTGGCCCAACAACTGTATTCCAAAGTTTAGGGTTTGGTTTTTTAAAATCCATGTCTCATGGAGCTCTCTATTTGTTTTTTCGTCGAAGTGAGCAGCTGTGCAGCTAGAAATGACAGGCAGCCTTCAAACTCTGCCCTGTAAAGACTAGTGAAGAGACTCTGTGGATGGAGAGTAACTTAAGTGTTTGGTTTGGCTTTAAAAAACTGCATATCTTAATGATGATACTGTAAAATGGAACGAATTAGATAAGAAAATGTCTTCTATGCATGAATGCCCAAGGAAAAAATGGCTTGCTTTTGATCTGTTGTTTTCCTAGCTGGACAGACAGACAGCTGGCTGGAATTATGGGAGGTGCTGCATTGTCACTCTTCATTTCTTTCATCTGGAACGTACATAGACTTGTTTATACAGGGTCATTTTTCTTCTTTAAGCACAGTGGATATTTCTGCTCCATAGAGGGTGGTTCACTGTTACATCCCAAAGGCTATAAATGTATGCTACAGTCTGCAGCATATTGGCTAAGCCCTGATTTAGTTGCTGGTGAGCAAGTCATTCATCCATAATGTCCACATGAGATGCTGGATAACTGGCCCATACTCTGAAATGGGGAAAGAAATGAAATTAATACGGTATTAATATGTGTATTATGTATAATATGTGATATTTATTATTAAATCCACTGTCTTAGGTCTGGGCTCAACTGCCTTTGGTGGAGCAAGGAAAGGCTGTACCTTACCTCACACTCACCAGGTGCCTGTGAGAGAGGCTGTGTCACTCCTGTGACAGGCCTGCTTCTTCTAGCAGCTCCCTGGGGGTGAAAATGGTTAGTTTTGCCAGATTTGATCCTTATCTTTTGTTTGGACTGACCTTTGCTGTTGCATATTAGGAACAGAATTAGTTTTAGTCCAGCTGCATGCACTGAGGACAAAAGTCACGCTCTCATTAGCCTGTAATCACCCACACGTTGTTTCTGCTGCCCCTCTGCATTTGAGCACACAGGTAAGCTTATGGAGCTCAGTGGGTTTAGTGAAGATGTCAGTCCTAAACCAGAAAGCCTGTTTTTGTTTTAATTTCCTGGCTCTAGCACGAATCTCAGTGACTTTTGGATAGTGTGGAGCAGTATCTATTCTATTCTCTATTTAAAATTAACAGCTCCATGCTATTGGCTTAATATAGTTCAGTTTTTATCACTGCACAGTCCCAGAATGTCTTTGGGTGTTGTCAGCCACGAACACAGGAAATAATCCCTCATTAGGCTGAATTATCTAGACACAGCACAGGCTAGTGAGGCCAGTGCAAATAGTTTTGTATTGACAAGGGCTTCCTGTTTAGTACAAGAAAGTCAAGGCACCCGAGGTGAAACAGCAGCAGCAGATTCAAATTTCATCTCAACGGGTGCAGGGAGGCGACAAAGAACTCCCAGTCCAATAAAAGTAAAACACCAGCTTTTGGCCACTGGCAAGGCTTTCTCTTCAGAAGGGATTCCAGTAAGTCACTCTGCACATAATATTTTCAGCCTATTGTGGTTTTTGAGAGAGGAAAAATAACAGGTTTAAGTTGGAAGCTATTTTAGAGATCGTCTAGTCCAACCCCTGCAATGAGCAGGGACATCTTCAACTAGACCAGGTTGCTCAGAGCCCCATCCAACTTGGCCTTGAATGTTTCCAGGGATGAGGCATCCACCACCTCTCTGGGAAACCTGTGCCAGTGTTTAATCACAAAAAGCATATTCTTCATATCTAATCTAAATCAGCCCCCTTTTAGTTTAAAACCATGAGCCCTTATGGTGGGCTTCAAGATTTTTTTCTGCTTTTACTTCACAACACAGGCTGGACATTGGGAATTCAGTAAAAGTATGTTAAGAACACCTGCAAGGTACAGCTAAAGAAAGATAGGGGTGTTTTGATCATGCTGTCGTGTTTGGCAGAGGGGACAGTGGCCCTCTGTGAGTGAGCAGGCTCTGTGTGGTGGAGTCTTTACACCCCTGAGGTTTAGACTTTGACAGTCAGGTGAGAGACACTTCAACTTCTTACTCTCCTATTCTGTCGTTTAGGGATGCTGCAATAAGTGTGTCTTTGATGTTTCTGTCTGTGTGTTAGAATTTTTTCTGTACAATTGGGTGCTAGAAAAATATTCCACATCATCTGTTTATTAAGGCTATATCCATTTTTTTCACCACAAGCTGCTACCTCTCCAACTCCATGTAGTAACCTGAGAAAAGGATATTCCTTACTGATGCTGAACATAAAGCCGGTATGCATGAGCAAAACTATAGTGTTTGAGCATCTAATCCCATACATATCCATAGATATCACTGCTATCCAAGCAATCTGCTTTTATTTTCTGGATTATTGGATTATTTATATGCTGCAGAAGTCTCCTGGACAAAAAAAAATCCCACATGGCTAGATAGCAGCCCACTTTGGCTAAACCACCGTGGTTTTGTTTAATACAAATTACTTCTATTTTAAAGCCTGGGATTGTCCACGTGTTGTTCTGTTGCTGCTTAGTTCAAATTTATCTGTCCACCAGATCCTTGTGATCCCCCTTAAGGTACTTAGAGAGCACAAGAAGATCCCCCCTGTAGCCTTCTCATCTTCAAATACATACGCTTAAGCGCCTCATCCTGTCATCTTAGCAAAGGCCCTCCCTGTGTTTGGCCAGACTCCCATCCCTCTTACGGATATTCCCCAGAATGTGTGTGTTGCTCCTATGAAGATAAGATGTGCCCAACTCCAGCTTATGCCCCAAAATGGCCATTTGTGATTTAGGAATCATCCTTTGCTGAGTTGCAGGAACCAGCACACTGCTCTTCCCCTGGAAGGGGGGCGTGCTCCGGGCTTGGCTCTCACGGCTGTCAGGGAGGAAGGGGAAGGCTTGCAAAAAAGTGATGGTGGTTCTGCTGGGCCACGTTGATGACAGTAATGGACTGACAGAGCGACTGCTCTGAGCAGGACATGAGGTCAGCAAACTTCTCAGCAGAGGCCGAGTTACGGCATGGAAGATACCAGCTGAGAGCAATGGAAATAGCTGACTGTTCCCAAAATACATGGCTTGCACTGAGGGTGGTAGAGAGAAGCCACACTTTTTGGAAAAACTCAGGCAGTAAGTGTTTTCCATCCTGTTTTTTTCCAGCTTGAATGCAAAAATTACTGGTATTGAAACATTTCCTTGCTGTATTCACAGCCTAATGTTTGATTTACTTCCCTATTCAAAAAAATTACTGGTATTGAAACATTTCTTTGCAATATTCTCAGCCTGATATTTGATTCACTTCACTATTCATGTCTGCCAGGAAGTGAAAATTTGGGCAAGCCTGGGTAAAATGTATTGAGAAATAAATGGGCAAACAGTGATGGAAAAACTGTAAAGGTGTGATTTGTATTATTGCTGGCTAGAAAGGAAAAAAAAATGTTAGCCCAACCTCGTGCTACTTGTTCCTGCAGCATGGCATGAGGATCAGAGATGTATCTGGAGATTAAGGAGCAAGGGCAAACAGCCTGGAGGTAGGAGAACACAAACCTGAGTGATCTGGTATACAGAACTGTGGGACTGAGTTGAATATAGAAAAGAGAGTTCTGTGTTCAGTTGTGCCATTTTTAGTCCTTTCAGTGTCACAAGGCTACTCCTCAGCTTAACGTCCAGTTTGAAATATAGTCTTTTTTTAAAAAAGGTTATAGCCTGGATTTTTTTGTCCTTTGGTTCTTGAGCCTTTTAAGAAATACCTTTTGTCTTTGAGGGAGAAAAGAATTGGTCCTGCACAATATCTCATCTCCTTTGATGCCTCTCAGTCATGTTGATCCTGCACTTACCTGATGTTATAGCTAGATGTCAGCCTCAGATGTGAATCTGTCATTCACATTTATTTTTGCTCCTTGTCTTTCTGTACAATGGGACTGCTGAGATAGCATGAGAACTGGGACTTGCCTCCTTCACAAAAGCCTGACCTAGGGGTTTAATTATTGAAGTTAGCAGAGCCATTAGAAAGGATTTTTAAAAGCCTGCTTTTAACAGGCTTGGAGGAGCATCTGTGCTCATGGTAGTTTGGCCTTCCGTTGACTTTTATGGTGGACTCCTTATTTTGCAGGTAAAGCCTCTGCCCATAAAGCTCTGCTCACACCCTTTCTCCCAAAGCCTTCCCTCAGTAATGCAGCCTTAGTTGGTTCCAGGAGCTCGATACCAGCTCCACACAGGCCAATGTGGTGAGACACCAGGGCAAGGACAGAGTTAGGCCTGGGACAATGACAGCAGCCAGAGCTGGAAAAGGGTGATTCAGCTGTTCCGGTGACTCGTCACGGTGACCTGACAGCCTTGTCAAACAGCAGGTCACATTTTGGCAGATGGGAGGATGCATCAGCTAACAGAGACTCGTGAGTCATGGGGTGACTTAGGCTGGGAGCAGCACAGGGTCACAGCTCCAGGCCTGATTTGGGGTGGGGTGGCTGAGGTGAATCGGGAGAGGCTGGGCCACTGCAGTTCAGAGGAGCTGTTTAGGTTTAGGGCAGCACAGATGTTTCCTTTGCCTGGGCACGGCTCTCTCTGAACTGCAGCAGCTCAAGGCCTGGCTTATGGGAAGCTGGAATCACATGAGCATGGGGAATGGGGCACACAGCTGGTCCTGGTGACTTTGTCAGTCCTGTCTCTGAGTCAGCATCGTGGGATGGGATGGACAATGCAGATTGTTACTGAGTTTTCAATAAGAATTTTGAAGACTTCAACGAGAAAATTGTAAATTATGTATGGATTGTATATCCACTATTAAAAGCAAGCAGGCAAGCATAAAAGCACTTGTCTTTCTGTGCTAGGCTTCAGAAATGTCTGTCTAATGTTTATGTTGCCAGGAGCTTACTGCTACAGGCATTTAAATGCAAGTGGTTACCTGAGGGCTTACTAAGGTCTGGTTCCTATCTCTAACACAGTTCAATTTATCTGAATAATCTTTCAGCCCAATCTTCTCTTTCCAGGAAGGAGAGAAATTGAGAGAATTCTCTTCTGCATCTCACTGTGTTTTTTGCCTCACTCCAGTAGGTTTGAAGCAAAACCAGCTCCTCAATACATAGATTTGCAGATCTACATAGATGTGGTGATGTGCTCTAATATCAATGTCTTGAAAGGAAAGTGTCCTGAATTACAGGTTCTCGAGCTTAAGGGAACTCATCACTAAACTGGGCTGAAGCTCTGTAGCTGCCTTTTCCCCTCCACTGAATTACTGGAGTGCCAGTGCCATCTTCTACATTGTAAGCAACAATAAAAATCGGGGTGACATTGCATGTGCCTTTTGTTGCACTGTTCCTTCCCCTTAATTTCAACTACTTGCCTGCACAGAGATGATTTCCATTCCTGCTTTTGTTTCCTGCCAGACTCAGGACAAGGAAAAGCAGCAGGTGTAAACACAGAGCTGTCAGCAGAACAAACTCATGGGCAGTATTTTGAATGCTTTAGGTGACTTGCTGTAGAAACAGGAATATTTTATTATGATTATTTTTGGTTTGGCAGGGATGTTGGTCTGTTCAGGGTGTTTTTTCCCTGGTTTTTTTAAAAAGCGAGTTGCACTCCTGACTGCAAGACAAAAATCTGGGCTCTGTGGCTTAACTGCTAAAATCCTAAAATAATAATTTATGTTGGAAGGGTTGTGTGGAGGCCATCTGGGAGTGGGAGTGTGCGTGGGAGTGTACTGCACAGTGCCCTGCTCTGCACAGGTGGCAGGGACACAGGCAGTGCAGTCTGCTTGTGGCATTGCTGCCTCCTTCCCTCCCACCATGACTTTTGGCTAATTGGTGCTGCTCCAGGGTGGCAGCAGCCAGACCTGTCTAGACCCCATAATTTAGGAATCTCAGCAGAAGTCAACCCTTCCATAACAGGTACAAAGGCTGTAAGACTTCTGTCACACCATCAGTCCGTTCCTGCTGTATCTCCTGAAGGATATCACTGAGAAGAACAATTACTTTACAGATACTGAGTCATCCTTGGGAAGCGCTTCCAGAAACTGAGCTTAAAAGACTAAGGGAAGCACAAAGGTTTTGATTTAGGTTTTCTGTACATCCTTATTCAAACCTGGAACTTACTACCCAAGGATGTTGTCTCCCATTACCTGTATTTTAAAATACTTTATCCCAGGGGAAATAAATAACGCTTAGCTCTTGAGAGTGTCCAGCCAAATTTTGACTGTGAGGTGAGCTGACATGCCAGTGTTTTCTGGTTTTCTTTAGGAAATAAGTAGACCATACTTTGCCCATCAAGAATAGCTTTATGGCCAGTACTCACATTTTGCAGTGTGTCCTTGTGCATCTCTTGCATGTTGTAGCAGCTACATGATAGTTGCCACCCGTTTTGGACCTTCATTTACAGCAAAGACGACTACACAGAGTATAAACAGAAATAACCACTGGGATATCTGGGAAATAACTCTATTAAGTATGCAACCTGAAGTAATGTGAAAAAAACCAGGTTATTTCTCTCCCACTCAGTAGCTTCTTTCTTACTGGAAGTAATGAATGTAGACGATTCTCTGACAGAATGCTGAGGATTTTTAGTAAAATATGGCAGGAGTTAAAAATGACAAGTGACTGCATTTAGTTTTCAGTGGAAATGCTTCAGATGTCTACTTTTGTAAGAGACTTTTGTAATGCTAACATTGCTCCTGATTAACATTCACTGTGATGTCACAGGGCCAAGCTAGGACAATTAACAGAAGCTGTCCTGTTCTGCACAGTTCCCAAATAGTGGCGGGGTGCTTGACTCCATCTCTGATAGCCAAAGTGAAGTCAGGTGAGGGTGAGGGCAGTCCTTGGATAGTACAAGTGGATGGCAAACGCAGGGAAGTGGGGGGCTTGGCAATGCCACTCTTACTTCTGAGTCACTAGTGAGCTAAAAGTCTGGGCAGAGTGTGAGGGGGTGTATTGACATGGCAAATTGCTGTCACAACAGCTGCCTCTAATCTTATTTTCACGTATTTATAGTGCGTAAGACAACATTTTCTCTCAAGTGAGCCCTCTCGCAGGCCCCTGGGCACAAAGGGACTGTTTTCTGTCGGCATCGTGCGGAGCAACGCTCTGTTTACTCGGAGGGGATCGTTACTGCTGCATCACCAGCTTTTGCCCAGTGTGTCTTCAGGTTGGATTCGAGAGCTCTAATGGTCTTGATTACAGACTAATAACGAGCTTTGATGCTGTGCTTAAACCCGGAGTGGGAAGAATAGCAAACAGAGCGGGAGCTGAAATATGGGACCACTGGGACAGTTTCCAGCTTTGACTTGTGATCTTTCTTTGTGCTCCCAGCTTTACCCTGTCCATGACTCAATTACTTATTTTATACAAGTATGAAAGATTGCTCTAATGTGGCTGGTTCTTTGTTTCTGAGGGCTGTTTTCAGCCAATGTCCTTAGCAATTGGATTTGCTTCCACATTGTTATATCCAGAGCTGCCTTTTATTTGCTGTGATTATCTGCTCCCAGCACAGCTCTGCCACACAAAGGTTTGTGCCTGTGCGCACACATGTTGGAAACCGCTGCCCTTTGTGCTCTGGCTCGAGGTGGTAAAGCATAATATGGAAAGGAGGAGGAACATTTTGTGGAATTTTTGGATCAAGGGAACAGAACTAAGTTTTCAAAGTCACAAACAGCTTTAGAGTTCCCGCACCCTCCTGTTTAAGGGGCAGGGAATCAAAATACCGAGAGTAAAAGGAAAGACAAACAGTACCTTCCTTTATTTCTTCCTTCCCTAACAATGTTATCTGCATAACCCTCCCCACTTTTCATCTTATTTGTTTGGGGCTTGGTAGTGCCATAAACATGAACTCAAAGCAGATAATAACATCAAAAGAGAAAGCTGTTATTTTAGATTGCTTTACAGATATTTTTATATATAACCTATTTATTATACTTTATTTATTTCTACTCTTCATCAGCTTGCTTACACATCCCAAAGGTTTTTTCCAATGGTTTTGTCTTTTCCATTTGTCAAACTTTGGCTCTCTATCCCCACTTCCAACTGCTCCCCTGTTGTGATTTATACAGGTTTGGGAATAATTCCAGCTGTTTTCTTTAGCTGCTGCTGCATCCATGTGTGTAAATCCCCAGGATATGTCAAAGAGCCCAAGTTTGTAGACTAGCCTGCAGAACTGATGCTAGCTGTGCCCTTGAGGAAATACAAAATCAACTATTGTGCACTGGGGTTTTTAGTTTTGTCTTGCTAAGGAGCTGAAAACACAGATTCACAGAATATTCTGAGTTGGAAGGGACTCACAAGGATCTCTGAATCCAGCTCTTAAGTAAATGGCCCATACAGAGATTGAACTCACTATCTTGGTGTTATCAATACCATGCTCTGACCAACTGAGCAAAACACAACCAATTTAAACTTTTTTTGTTTGTTTCCTAATTTCAATCAAGACTGGGAAAAGACGACACACTTAATAGTCTTTGTTCCTTACTAGGAGTATAGTTGCTGCCTTTGCCTTCCTTTTGGATTTGCTCACATATCAGCTATGGCATCCCCACATCCCCTTCAGTGCAGAGGAACCTGGCTTTGGGTCACACAAATGTAGATCAGCATTAATTACATAGTGGAGAATGCTACCATGCTTAAATGAAATCTCTATCTGGTAACATCTCAGAATCTGGGGTCCTTCTGCTAAGAGCTGTGACGTGCCCTGGACAGTGTGCAGACATTTTTATCTGGTTTTACAGTTCATAAAGAGAAAACGAAGAAATACATTTCCAAAGCAGCAACTAATTTTACTTGTTTCTATTTTGGGCAGCCTGATTTGAGGCGTTTGCCAAGCTGTCAGGCCAGCTTGCCTACATTTGCAGGGGAGCTTGGCAGTGGCACTGGGCTCTCATCCCATATCCTTGACTTCCAGGGTCACAACTCTCCTGCAGTACAAGTGCTTTTCCTTTTTGCCGGAACTGGTCAGATCTGTGGTGCTCTGTTCCTGTTAGGAAGTTCAAGTTGAGTAAGTGTGGCTTGTGTCCTGACTACAGACCCTTCAAACCCTTCCTGGCCGGTCACAAGGGCTGTCCTTGGGAAAGGGCAGCTTGCTCACCTTGCAGTGGGGCACTGGAGGTGGCGTGGAGCACGTCAGGGCCGTCACGACCACCACGATGGAATTGTTGTGGAGATAGCAAAAGCCATCTGCTGTTTGTCCCCCCTGCCTGCTCGCTGTCCAGGGAGCCCGTGCCAGCCTCGCCTGCCAAGCCCGGCTGACGGGGTGCCAGGCTGTCACGTGGAGTGGGCCTGGCTGCCGTGGGGACTGGGCCACAGGCTTGGTGACCCATTTGCAGGTGACATTGTACGTGTGTGCAGAAAAGGCCTGGCTGTCAGCTGAGGGAGGGAAGCTGCGGAGAAGGGTGTGATGGGCGCCGGAGCGCGCCTGGTGCAGCTGCTGCCTCTGCAGCACGGAGGGGTGGTCCTGATAATGTGTTCTCACTCTCCTCAGATTACGGCTGCCAGAGTTGGTCTTGTGCCTGCTCCTTCCCTGGAGAGAGAGAGCTGTGTGGGACTCATCCCAGCATCACTGTGCAGAGAGGATCTTGCAGTTGCTGCTGTGCCTGTGGTGGGATGTTGAACCTCAGTGGTTGTTGTGGGTCCATTCCAGCTCAGGATATTTTGTGATCCCGTCTGTGCTGAAAGGGTTGGGGCAGGCTGCAGGGGTGTTTGTGTGGAGCACTGGGATGGGGTGCATGGGCTGTGTGCAGATGTGCTGATACCCCAGAATGCAAATAGTCACTGTAAATCTTCTGTGCAAGAGTCTGAAGTTCTTTGATATACTCTTTAATATACACTGGGAAACAATATCAAGCTTGTTGAACAAACAAAATGTTAAAAGAATATTAGGGTTGCCTAAATACTAAGGTTAAGAACCCAAAGTTTAGGAAATGCCAAATACAACATGTCCTAGATATCTTTTTTTTACATTTTGTGAGATAAAGCCTATTTGTCATGATGATACAGTTTTTAAGGGCGTGATCATACACTGTTTTTTCCAATGCTGGTCTTATAGAGCAGTGAATTAGCGACCAGTTATTTAATAGTGTGTTTAATTAAGAAAGAACAGTATGTGAGACTCTCAGCTTTATTTACTGTACTTAACTAAATTCCTCCCTAATGGCAAAATTTTTGTTTTCCTTCCCTCCTGACACCCTCATGGATTTTTCCTGGTGTGTGCTTCCCAGTGCACAGTGCTGATCAGTTTAATATCTGAATACTGTATTGGCAGTAATGTGCCTTCACCTCACCTCTGGATGAGGTTTGGTGGGTTATGGGGATGCTGTAATCTCTGTTACATAAATATGGGCCTGACACACTGGGAAGGTTAAAATTAATATTCTGTTAACTTTGTGTATGAAATGTGAACCTGATTTTGGGGCATACACTGTGTAGTGGTTTACACGTTCAGAGCTTCCATGTCCTAATGCTCTCTCTTTCCGTATCTGGGTGTTCATCACAGTCCTGTTCCCATTGTTGGCTCTGCTCTTCAGACCTTCCTCTTTAGAACCAGTTTCCATCTCCATGTCCTTCCATAATCCATGCTCTCAGCCCCACATACAGGTTTTCTCTTTGAGCCTTGTTATCCTCCCTGCTGCTTAGAATCCTCCTTTTGTTTCTTCTGGTCCCCCTTGGACTGGGGAGTGCTCAGTCCAGCTGTGGGCCTGGTCCCTCACTCGTGGGAGCAGTGTGGTGTTCAGGAGAGCACAGACTCAGCAGACCTCAGCTGCTGAATTTAAGTGTTCTTATGGACCATGTGTAAACCGAAGTGATTTTACAATCATCTGTGTTGTGTGTGTTTTCATAAAAACCATGTTAAACTTATTTCTGGCACAAACCTAACTACCTTGCCCAATCCTGAGTTCCTTGTTCAAAGCTCTGGAGTGCCTGAGCTGTTGAAGCAAAGGTCACTGGTGCTTTTCTACCTTGGTTCTGGCATTTTGGTTAAAGCATTTCAAAATTTCCAGCCTGAGGTGGGCACTGGCACTCTGTGCTTCATACCAGAGTGTTACAGTTGCACAAAATGATCAGCAGCTGAGAACAAGGTATTGGAGTGAGGAGTCTCTCAGTGGGCTTTAAAAAGTTGATAATGATGTTTAGAAGAATGATATCTGCTATTTAATTATTTCCTAATGAAGTTTGAACTTCCTGTGATCAAAATGGGTGGCATAGGCACAGTCCTGCCTGTCCCAGCACTCCCAGTGTGTTTGGGCAGCAAGTGCTCGTAGTGGGCTTACAGTGATGAATTCTCATTGATCTTTGCTAATGCCAAGTCAAAGCTTTGGTATTTGCTAGTGCTCTGATTTTTTTTACGGCATGCTAATTTGAATTGGAAATGTTTGTTCAGCACAGGGTAAGAGAGATTGGAATTGGTGATGCTGTGCTGCAAATAGTGTCGAACTTTTCCTGCTTATGTCGAAGTGCTGTTCTGGTTTTCTCAGGTCGAATTAGGCATCACCACATTTTTTATTCGGCTCACAGTATGTGTGTGTACACACATGCATATGCATACATAGCTGTAATTTTTTTATTGTTGTACTAACAGCAGTACTGTCCAGGAGAAATTTTTTTCCTAACATCATGGTAGAAACATCATGGTGATTTTGGAAATGGCTGCAGCTGTCTGAAAACGTAAGAGAAGAGACAAAGTAGAAACATAAATATTTTGTGTCTGTGCAGAGAGACTAAAAGGTAATTAGCCAAGGGTAAATAAATGGCTTTGTTTTGAAAGACCCAAAATGGTGACCCAAAATGTTTTGAAAGGCTTTCTGGATGATGGCATTTCTGTGTTCAAAGTTTCAGTCCAGAAATCTCAGACAAAAGTGATAACTGTTGGCAGGGGAGAGCAGGGGAAAGTTATGCCTGCAATAGGAAATCATCTCACTTTTAAAAGTGAACATTTCTATTTCAGGTTTTAATTTTGATAATTAGCAGTAGCAGCTCATCCTCAAATTGCTCTTCTAACAGTAGGTGGTCCAGAATTGCATGAGGTAACTTAATATGCCCTTTTTTTCCTGAGTCTGTAATTGGAAAAAGACAGGAACAGCTAACTGCCATTAATTGCACAAGCTATTTACAGCACAGAAAAATTGGTTTCTCATTTGTATACATGCAGAACAGTGTTAGTGCTGCAAAGTGCTGCACTTCAGAGGTTTTGCTCTAATACTGAGTATCACATACTAATTCCTGTTACTGAAGGTCTGCCTTGGCCTGTAGCTCACAAGCACTTAGCCAGAGCACCTCTCCTGGTTCCCAGTTTGGTGTTAACATATTCCCCAGGGCCTGCCTTTCTTCTGTGTCCTTGTATGTTCCTCTCACCTCTCCAGTGGATATGGCAGCTCCTTGTGTGGGATCTCTCATGGCTCACTGTGTTCCTGCCAGCCTTTCTGGTGCCCACAGACCTGTGGAAGATGCATGTCTCTCCTGGGTTATGTTACACCAGCTCTGCCTGTGCTCTGCAGATGAAATCGGGATGCCTGAAGAGTCTGCTGAGAATGCAGCAGGTAGCCAAGGAACTTACTGAGATGTCCTGGTGCTGCAGGTTACACATATGTTGTACCTTAGGGTGAAAACATGCACTGTGGTTTGCATTTGGTATAGAAATCGCTGTTAATGTTGGCTAGGTTGATGTAAATTGCAAATCCTAGATGTAAGCATCTGTTCACATAATTCAGAGTGATAACACATTTGTGTTTGAGAGAGATGTGAGAGAAGAACTGAAAGGAAAATCACACTTAAACATGTGCTAATGTTTTATTCCTAAAATCTGATCCACTGGTTTCTTCTGCTGGCCCTCCTGCCTAAGCATTTCTTGTGATGGACCAGTTCATTGTTCATAGCTGATTTCCACTTTGGGTTCTTCCAGTAGATACTAATGGAATTTTAAAATTTTTATCTTTTATTTTATTTGGGAATAGTTGGGCTAATTCAGATTGAAAGGGCCTTCAGGAGGTCTTCAGTCTAACCTAATCAGAGCAGGGTCAACTATGAGGTCAGACCACAGTGCTCAAGGTTTTATCCAGTTGAGCCTTTCAGGAGTGACAGAACTGAATAGCTGGATGCCCAGTGATGTGTTCGTGAACAAAGATAAGGGGATACAGAGCTGGTTACAACTAAGGCTTGCCCCTGTTCTTCAGAAAGCCAGAGGTGCAAAGCTACGAGCTATAATTGAAGGTGGAACAGATGTTACATGTGTATTGGAGCTTCACTGTGGATCCCTATCTAAAAAGATTTATAATTTCCCAGTTAATTTCCAGATGATCTTTTTTAACGTGCTGAGGTAGCAGATGTGTTTGTTGTATCCCACTCTTTAAAGTCATTTTAGGAAGTTAAACAGATGGATGCCTTTTGAATTCAGCAGCTGTAACAGCATTGCTTCATGTGCCAACCAGGATGGAAGGAAACAGAGCAGCTGAGAAGTGCTTTGCCTGTGACAAGCTGACCCACTTGCCAACAGCCAGTAATGTGCTAATGTTGTGACAGGAATGATTGACTACACCTGCTTTTACAGTGGAATCAGTTGAGTTTCTAGACAGCTGGGCAGGCTTGAATACAGGTTGTTTTACTGCTGGAATAAACAAAGCTCATGTTAATTCTCATACAGGAGGTGATTATGTCTCAGAACACAGAAAATTATTCCATCACCTGTATGCCATTTATTTGAAAATAGGTTGTGTGTAACAGTGTCCTTGCCACTAAAATTTCAAGAGGAAATATGAAATTAAGAAAATTTCTCTCTCAGTGCTATGCCTTCGGCCTGTTGTTTGTTTTCCAGTGATAAACATCAGCCAGATCTTCCTTATGGCCATGGGGCGTTCTGACACTGATACTTTCCCAAAATATTCCAGACACTGAGAGCAGTGTTATTAAAAATCATATGATATGGTGTGTTAAATAAATGCAATGCTGTCAGGTCTTTATACTGTAGCTTTAAACCATGTGAGTTCAGTACAGCATCATGGGTAAAATTCAGGGTGGCAGGAGACCTGTCACCTTAAAAAAATAAAATTGGTTAAAAGTTGAAATATCAAAGCTGTTTAAGGCAACAAACATGTCATTAATCATTACACTGGGAATCTCCTTTGATTTGGTAAGAAACAAAATGTTAGGACAGTGTTTATGAGTAGGTTTTTATGTCAGTTTTGGGTGGCGGGTATTACAAATGCTTGAAAAAATCAGTGTTAGAACAGCAGGAGGGTAAGTTATCAGTTTGCTAATGGGAGAATGGGAGAACAAAGAAAATATAAGGAAATTTGAGAAAGGAAGCTTGATCCTGCCTTGCATGAGGCTGTGCAGTGGCCCTGCAGCACTTTAAATTTGATTATTCTGTGCTAGGTTAATAGAGAGATTAAAGAGTAATTGTTTCCTGTACATTTCCTTGTGAAGTGGTCATTTAAGCTTTCTGGTTTAAAACTGAGTGTGATGTTTGGCAGGTGCAAGTAAACCTCTCCCTCAAATGCACGTGTGATTTTTAAAAATAAAATGAATTATTACTTTTTGCTGGGGTTTTTTTCCCACAGTTTATGGGTTAGGTAATCCTCATCAAATTCCCTTGCTAGATCATCACATTGGTGAGGGAGGTTGGTTTTGCAGATGTTGACTCTCAAGAATGTTCACGGCTGTTGGGTTGATGGTTGATTTATGTCTGTGTAAATCTGAAGAAGCTTCACTGAACTTTTTGATTTAAGAATTTCAGTAGAACCATTACCCCAAAATTTAGCTGATAAGGATGCGCTTTTATTTTCCATAAACATCAACTCAGGACAAATCTTTCTTTAAAGGAGCTGTGGAGGTAGGCAGCATTCGTATCAGGGCATTGTGTTATGCACTTTTTGTGTTTCCTTTGGTACCACTGTGAACAATCTGGGTTTGTAGATTATTTTTTTCTGGTACACGTTCAGAAATAGCTGGTGTTTGTAATACTGCAATTAGTAACCTTACATGGTGTATTGCAGGTGACTTCCAGCAGAGAACTGCTCCTGAATGGTTGCCCTGTGGAAATGCTCCTTTTTTTTTTTTTTTTTTTTTTTTGATTCTAGGGAAGAGTGGCTGCCTGCAGGCTTGGGTTGTGAAGTGTACTTGGCAAAACTTGGAAGTGTAGGATGATATTCATCATTCCCTGATACCAGCTGGCAGTTGGTGAGCACCACAAGCTCTTCTTCCATGGCTCCAGAGCTGCACTGTGCAGCTGGACTGGATGCTTGGGCTCAGTAGGCAAGAGGATTTTTTTAAATACAAATTGATAGGAAATATGTGCTGAGGGGAATGGAGATAATGTGAGAATATGATAGGATTGGAATCATTATGTAAAGAAGATTTGAATAAATACTTTGAATTTGGAAGTTAAATTCTGATGTTGGCTGTAGAGAAACTACATTGATTTAGGGCAAGTGAAAATCTGGTCCTTGCCACTTAGTTTGAGTAGTGATACTTTGCTCTTTACAAAATAGCTGAAGTTGCTTAATGGTAATCTGGCCAATTTGTGTTTGTTCAGAACTGCTGATGTGGGAGAGACTGATGGCAGCTGAGGCTGGGTTGGAATGCTTAAGCAGATCCAGCTGTAAAAAGGCTTTGAAATGCAGCCTTTTCTTCCGATCCGCTTCTCAGATGGTTTCTACCTTTAGGCTCTGACAACTCTTCCAGATGATGGAGCAGGTGTATTTGAAGCATGCCAGCAAGGTTACAGAAGGGGACTACCTGATGATGTGAGGTTGTTAGCTTGTAAGTGGTGGCTATTTTTAACATGCCACTTCTTGAGAGGGTAGAGAGAATAGCAGCAGAGGAAAGAGAGCATTTTTTTAGGTCCTCTCCTTCCTATTTCCTCTTAACTTGATGGTTCTTAAAGTCAAGAGTAGTTTGTGGTATTTATATCATCATCATCGTCATCACCTTTCTTCTATGATACGCTCATTAGTCACAGATGTTTTCCTTGCTTTTCCAAATACATGAAGCCATGGGCAATGTCAAGTCAGGCATAAAATAATATAGGAGCCGGTACTATTAACCTTGTGGAAACAAAGGACACATGAATAGATTAAGAATACCCAGATGCACATCTCTGTCGGGAAGATGTGATTTGCAAGTCTCTTTCCAAAATGGTATTGCAGTATTTATTCCAGGTGCTGTTAGTGGCATGGAGAGATGATGTTGTTATGGTCACAGACACTGAGATGTGCAAGTCAAGGTGAGCTATAGGTTGGCCTGACAGAGCTCCTCTGTTAGGATCATAAAGATTATTCATGTGTATATGCTTTACACAGTGGTCACTGCTGTGACTACAGCACAGACAAATAGTAAGCATCTAAATCTTACACCGCTACAGAAAACATTAATTCAAATAAGCTCTTGCATTCCTCATGCCTTTCTGCTCCTGATGATTTTAAGTCCGAGGAATGAACTTCACACGCAACGCCAGAGAGATGGACCTTTCCAAAGCCCATCACAGAACCCCATAGCAGTGTGTGTCTCAAGACAGCTGGGCCCAGTTTTTATTAGATTGTGAGAAACTGATATGGCTACAAATCCAAAGGCAATGGGAGCGTAATGAATTCAAAGCTGTGAGTGTGCATTTGCTATGACAATAGAAACTTAGGAAGCTATTGAGTGAAGCACTACTACAGGCTTACATTACAAAACCATGAAGCGTTCTGGTACAAAGTGGGATTAAATGTGAGCATTGTTCAGAAGATGCTAATTTAAAATGGGGCCATTTTCTGTCACCGTGCAAGAGCATCTGCCTCTATCACTAGTGCAGCCAGTGAACTTTCCTGTGTATTTTCTGAAAATGAGTGGAACAGATGTTCTTGTCCAGGTGCAACTTGGCTTGTGTATTTTTTAAAATTTGACACCATTATAAAATTAAATGGAATTAAACCCAGTGTGAATTAGAAGCATGTCAGGGGATTACAAATGGAATTTTAGATCAGAATTAGTGTAATGCAGACAAGATTCTGTCAAAAGAACTGGGAACAGAACCAAGGTTTCCTCCTCACTGCTCTATATAAAGAACTCACATGTACAGATTATAATTGCTGTGGTGAGAGGATGCCAAATTATATAATGCTTCTATCCACATTCCTCTTTCTAATCTCTACTGTTCCCCTTGGGGGAACACAACAGAAAATTATGGGGTTTACACCTTTACTCCTCTACACCTTTATGGGTTGTTTCATAGAATGGTAATGTAAATGTGCAGATGGGATCAGGCTTTTCCATATTTGATACTGACCAGGGACTAAAGATGGATGTGAACGTGCAAAATGCCTGCAGTACCAAAAATAGGTCCGTATTTATTCCTGTCATAACTTCACTTAAGTTAATGGAGCTGTGCCAAAGCTGAACATGCCTACAGTCTATAGGACAGCTGCTTGGCAGTAGTAGAGCTTGATGAGAATGGGTTTGAGAGTACAATTAAGCCCTCTGATTCTGACAGTGTGTGGTGACATTTTAGGGACATTCACCTCGGCTTGAAACGATTTTTCTGGGATATTGCAGGTACATCCTTAATGCCTAAAAGCCAAGGATAGTGTTGATCAAGGTATTTTCAAGCCTTGAGTTCAGTTCTATCAGCAGTTCTGAATCACCACACCAGCTAATGAGGTGTTCTAATTGATAGCATAATTCGACATGGTTTTTCCATTTAGGCTAATGTAACATTTGGCTTCGTTGAGGATGAATATTAACCACAAGTTGAAAGGAAGGTCTGATTCTCTGATCTTTTGCTACCTTTCGTCAAGCTTTTAATTTTACTTGCAATATCCACATGCAATCCATACAGGCATTTTCTTTCCACTTGGGTGTAGAGACCCTGTTCTGTTGTTAATTGGTAGCAAGCTGTGGAGGCAGCTTCAATGGTTTCACTGTTCCAGAAACGTTCATCTCATTCATAAAGATCATCTGTTCAAGAGCAGTCAACCCTGGGCTTTTGTTCTGTTTACTGGCTTTGTTTTGGGCAATGTGCTGACTTGCCTACAAGCTCTTGAACTACAGGGCATTCAAATAGTTTCCTCTGATGTGTTAAGTTCTTGAGTTCACATGAGTCTGCTCACTAAAATTTTGAGAGTATTAAGCCAGTTCTCAACACCAGAGTCTTGGCACTTGAGTTGACACTACATGGTGCTGAGCAGCCACAGCTTGAGTCCAAAGCAGTGATACTTTCTGAGCTTCAAAATCAGCTGTGTAAGCCAAATCAGTAGGGTTTATTGTGGTTTCATTGTGTTGGTGGGTTTTTTCTCTAACAGGGAAGTAAAGTGCTCGTTGATAGCATTTTTCCTTCCATATTCCCCCATTTGGGGAGTGGGTGGATGCTCCCTGGACTACAGGCAGATAAGGGGGGGATGTTGTGGTTATTCAGGCAAAGGTACTCATCAGACTTAAAGCTGCAAGGGAATTTTTCCTAGTCAGAGGCTTATCCAGCATTTCTGGGAAGGAATGGAGCTCTTGTTTTTTTTGATAATTTGCCTCCTTTTTAAGATTACTTCTGGTTTAGACACAGAAATTTGGGTGATTCAAAACAGGGGAAGGGAAAACTGGTTGGGCTTTTCAAAGAAGATAAGAGACAGGTTCTCAGATCCCTTTGACTGTCCAAGAGAAGTAGTTTCTTTAAAAAATCCTAGCCTTAAAAACAGATTAAAATGAACTTATTAAACAATAGCAACAACAAAAACAATCCAAAACCAAAACAAAACCAAAAATCCAGACAAGCCAAAGACTAGTCAGTTCCAAAGACAGACGAGAATTGATGTTGCCCATCTTTGCAGATAATGCCTGTAATGTGATGTAATTTATGATCTCATGGTGTGACTGCACTGCCACTGGATACAGCAGTTTGCGTTTCAGTGCCATTATGCTGTGCTGTTTAGATACATACAGCAAAATCTGTGTAACATAAAAACTCCCCCAGGTTTTAGATGACAAAGGATTATTAGGTGCAAACTGAATCCATGAGAGAAGCAGTAAGTCTAGGTCACTCTTCAAATGTGTTAACAGGAATTCACATTAAAGCTTTGGTGAAGAATGTGTCCATTTCACTGATTTGGCAGAATAGCTGTCAGGATCATGGACTGAGTGTATTCAGATGGCATCATCCTCAGTAGGCAGGACTGCACACTGAGAAATCAGTAAGATTCCCTTAAGTGTCCAAAGGAACTGTGGAATATTCAATCCACCATCATCAAAGGATCAGATTCCATAATTGTTAAAGGAGCAATGAAAGGAATCCTTTTCTTTTGGTCAAATTAACTTAGTGGCTGTTTTGGTATCCTGTAACCTAGCCAGTTTTCCAAGATAGAAACAGAACAACAAGAACTGGCAAGTTGGGTGCAGCAGGGATTGGTGGCCTGAACCTCATAAAATGTGTAAGTTTTAGAAGAACAGAATATAAAGCTTGTCAGTTAGATCTTCTAATAGCTTTTAAACGGTCCTGTATTTTATTACAGACCTAAAATTAGCCTGGTTTTCAGGCCTGGATCTTTTTCAAGGTGTTCATACTGGAGCCCAACCTTCTCTTAGCCAGCAAGGCTGAGTTCTCAGCATGGAACAATGGAAATGGTGTTGGAGCATTTGACACATTTCTGCTCCAAGGACTACCAGTCCTCTCAGATGGTAAATGTACCTTCTTTATTGAATTGTAGGGTTTTGAAATTTTCTCTATAGCTGTGTTTAAGCTGACATTGTGCACAGTTATGACAGAACATTAGAAGATTTGTCTCGGTGGGATCTCAATGAGATGGATGAAGAGGGATGTGCATTTTTCCATCTGAAATTGGTGGATAAAGAGATTGAGGTGGAAGAAGTTACTTAAAAAACCAGCTACCATAAAATTTACCCTTTTGTAGTTTCTACAAAACAGCCTGCAGAACTGGTACATGTGAAAGCAGATGTGCTGAAAAATCCCAGCAACAGCCAAAACTCAGCAGATGAGCTTTATGTGTACTGTGGGAACTTGAATTACATTTTACACTGCAACATTGAGGAAGAATAGTACTTTATAATAAGTAGAGCACAATTTCTGACTTTAATTTTTAGTTCTGCCATTTAGTCACTGTGTAACCTTGGGTCAGTCATTGAAGATGACATCTGCAGAAGGATCCAGCAATGCTGTCTTCATCCTGGACACACCTACAATACAATCCAAGAAATGCCTCAGTTTTCTATCTGAAAGAGTCTCAGATCTAAAAACCTGAGGTTTGCATCTTTAAAACTTCCTCCAAAGACAGAGTGTTAAATAGGCAGGTCCCAGCTCCCCTTGATGTGAGTGATTGAGCATGATTGAGCCTTCCTTCCCTGAGCACTGCTCACAGCCTGGATGGAGCAGGGGCCGTGGGGCTGGGCTTCCTCTGTCCTACTGAGTAGCTTCACCCAGTGTGTATTTCAAATACTTCAAGTGTAGGTTCATTGCTTCTCTGGATGCCGCATCCCTGGAAGCATTCAAGGCCAGGTTGGATGGGGCTTTGAGCAACCTGGACTAGTGGAAGCTGTCCTGCCCATGGCAGGGGGGTTGGAACTGGATGATCTTTAAGATCACTTCCAACCCAAACCACTCTCTCCTTGCTGGGATCACTCTTTCCACCCAGGCATTGGTTTAGGGGTTCAGTATTTGGGGAGTGGATGAGGTGAGAATAAGGAGCCGAAGGAAGCGGCCCTACTCGGGAAATAAAGCAATTAACTGGGACTGTGATGAGGTTGTGATTTAAATGCTCCTTTTGCTTCCATGTCTCGTGTTGCTTTTGTGAATATTATTCTGAGGCACCCTCCCTGTAGTCATAGAATTGTTAAGGTTGGAAAAGACCTCCAAGATCATCAAATCCAACTGTTAACCCAGCACTGCCATATTACCACTAAACCATGTCCCCAAGTGCCATATCCATGTGTTTTTTGAACACTTCCCTGAGCAGCCTGTTCCAATGTCTGACAATCCTTTCTGTGAAGAAATTTTTCCTAATATCTGATCTAAACGTCCCCTGGCACCACTTGGCCATTTCCTCTCCCCCTGTCACTTGTAACTTGGGAGCAGAGCCCGACTCCCACGTGACTACAGTCTCCTTTCAGGGGGTTGTAGAGAGCCAGAAGGTCACCCCTGAGCCTCCTTTTCTCCAGGCTGAGCCCCCCCCAGCTCCCTCAGCCGCTCCTCATCAGACTTGTGCTCCCTTCCCAGCTTCATTCCCTTCTCTGGACTCATTCCAGCCCCTCGATTTCTTTCTTGTAGTGAGGGATAAGTCAAAGCCTTTGCCTGCCCTTACAGACCTGCTGAAAATTGGGCACTGTGGCATTGCATATCTTGGTGCTGAAGCCCCCCATACAGTCTGAAGGCATCTCTTGGTGCCTTGATTTGCACACTGATAGTCTTCCACTGTCCAGGATGGTGCCAGGAAGAGGAACATGTGCGGCTCTGAAATGTGTCAGGATACACAGGAATGGGGGATCCGGGGGTTGTAACGGATCCTGGCATCCACAGAGCAGCGTGAGGAGGAACCTGCGACACTGAAAGGCTCCCCAAAGCCAAGTGTTGCTAAAATAGGGCCGGATTACTCACTGTGCTTATTCAAATTCCTGTTGATGCTGGCAGCGGCAGTTCTTCCCGAAAAGCCACGAACAATGAGTCACCTCCAGGTGTTTTGATTTGAATTTTTTTTTTTTTTTCCCCAAATTTCAAAAAGAAACCGCTCCGTGTCGCGCCCCCGGAGCATCCCTCCAGACCCCTCCGCCCCGCGGGTCTCCCTGCCCGCCGCGGGAGCCGAGGCCGCTCCTCCCCCTGCGGAGAGAGGGAGAGATTTCTTCGTTATTTATTTATTTTTTTTGTTCCTGCTCGGAGCGGGCAGGACCAATCCGGGGCCCGCCCTGCCCGCTCGGAGCCGGCGGGGCCGGGCAGCCGCCGCCTCCCGCCCGGCTGGTCCCGGCCCCCCCGGGATGCGCCGAGCAGCGCCGGGCGGGAGCCCGCTCCACTGCGGGAGGGAGCATGAGCTGCCGGCTGCTTTCCCTTCCCTCTCACAGCTGAATCGCTTTTATTTTAAATTTTTTCTCCCCCCCCAGCTTTTTATGCTCAGCACCGGGGGAGCCGGGAGATTTTGTGGCCACTGATATATTTTGATTTAAAATCGCTGTCAGTGGACGTTTCTCCTTCTGCTCCGGCATCGTTGTCCTGTTCACAGCTATTTAGGCTTAAGAAGCTTGATTCTCTAAGGCTCGTATCCAAGGGCATCAGTCATTAACACACTGAGCTACATCTGCTTCTTGGCTAAGACTGAAGAAAGACATCTTAAGCTGGAAATCCTGCTCGCTCACTCTCTAGTGCGTACGGAAGGGGAAGCATATGCAGCAGCAGGTTCCTTTTTTTTTTTTTTTTTTTTTTTTTTTTTTTTAATTCCAAAGGCTGCCTCACTTTGGAGATGCAGTGACAAGATAATGGAGTGAAAGTCTCTCATTTCCAGGCAAGAAAATTGCAGGAGTCAGATAGAGAAAGGAAGGAACAAGTTACAGAGCAGAAATAGGAAAGAGGACAGTGGTAAAGAGCTGAAAATAAAATTAGAGGAAACAGGTGGAAGGCTGGCATAAAGCTGGGCAATATTTTAGGCTGAAAGTGGTGTGTTTTTTTTTCTTTTTTTCTTTTTCCCTTTCCTTTTTTTTAAAGTTTTTTTAAATTGGTTTTATTGTTGATTTTAAATTCTAAGCTGATTTTGGAGATCTCTGCAGTGACCAGGCTGCTTTAGAGTAGAACAGCTTCCCAGCGTGTCCTTTTCTCTCTCCCTGCCTGCTGTCTCTGCTGTTGCTGCTGCTGACAGAAACGTGTTAGGAGAGCAGAAAGAGAAAATGCCAGCCATCCTGGTAGCCTCCAAAATGAAATCGGGACTACCTAAACCCGTACACAGCGCTGCTCCAATCCTGCATGTTCCAACGGCCAGGACCATCCCACAGCCCTGTTACCTGAAGTTTGGGAACAAGGTGGAGGTGACGAAGCCATTGTATTCCAGCCAGATTCCTCTCAAATCTTCCAATGGACAAGAAAACGCAGGAGATGGCCTCCCAGCAAGGAAGACTAGCTCGGTAGAAAGTGGATTTGACACACAGGTTAGCAGGCACCAAATCCTGGGGAGGTGTATGTGGGAATTTATTTCTGTGCTGAGAGCATGCAGCAGGTTTTCTGGGGTAAACAGCAGTGTGAGAAGGGATGTGCGTGTGTGTGTGTGTGTGTGTGCTAACATCTGTCTGCAGTGGTGGGATGTTTTATATTCCACATAGTGACATGTGTAATTCTGTCAACATGATGGAGCTGATGGTGGGGTGCTGAGGGATGGGGCTGCATGTGCTGCTTGCCTGTGCTACCTTCTCTGTTGCCTTTGCTTGAACTTGGGGGGATTTACAGGAGGGAGATGGTAGAGATGTTGTTTGTGGGGTGTGTTCTTTGTGTGCTTGCTGTAGGTGCTAAGTGAAAGGGCTGGCTCGTGTGCCTGGGCTGGGGGAGGATTGCTGGTTGTCATGAATGTGTTTTGTGTTCGGTCACGTACTGTACCAGAGCACTAGTTGTGTGAACATTCTGTGTTTGTAGCTGTGTGGGGAGTGAATGGGAGGCAGTGCTTGATGCTAGATTACAATATGCATGTCATTCAGTGCAGCTAAATTAAACAGATTATGTAGGAAATGAACACTTAAATGGAATTGCCTGTGTAATGCTGTACGTGCATGACATCATAGATGCAGCACATCATCAATACACATATTTCAGGTTTCCCTTTAACCTGTGTCCGTCTTCTAATGTATTTTTATATATGCTGCGTGCTGCATAGGGAGGAGAAATGTATGTTCCTCAGCTGGTTTAATTTCTGTGGGCAGGGTGAGGTTGTCAGCATGGCTGGGACTGCCCTGCACTGCTGTGCCCCGGTGAGCTCTGCAGCAGCGTGGGCACAGCGTGTGTGTTACTGTGCTACGGAGGGAGCAGAGCAGATGGGCTGCTGCAGCAAGCACAATTGATTGCTGTGGTACAGAGATGGCTGTACAGCCCTGTGATGTATTTTGGCAACAGCCATATATGTTACATGCTGCTTCTGCCAATATCCGAGCCTGGTGGAAGGTGATACCATTATGCTGAGAGAGGGAAACGATGACAGATAGTCTACCTGGTTTTTCCCTTCTTTGAGGAATAATGGATCATCCCTACCACCTAGATTCTGAAATCTGTGGCCTCCTAACCCTGTTCCCTTCAGATGAGTGTGCCTACTGATTGGGGCATGTTTGACCGCGTGCCCCGATTTCAGGATATGCTGCACTTTCATTGCTGGTAGACAGGGTGACGTACTGAGCTGCTCAGGCCAGACAGATATGACTGGAGCAGTTCCTGAGGGACTGAGAGCAGGAAAAGAAGACAGCCAAGCATTGATGCAGGGTAGTGGCAGCAGACAGACCAACCTGTGCATCACATCTTGCCCTTACAAGAGAATCAAGTGCTCTCTCTCACTTGTGCCTGAGTCTGTCCTTGTGATTATGAAAGGTCAGCAAAATCTCATTATCTGCTCCCCTTTCTCTCACACATGCCATGGTTTCTGCATAGAAATCTTCATTGCTGAAAAAGTGGTTGTTATTCAGAAACACTTTCTCATCTTGTAACAGATTAGGCTCACAGAGATCCTGCCAGTGGGAGCTGTTTGCAGTAGTAAGGGCAACACTATGGTGGTTTTAACCCTTACAGTGATGTGGAACAAACCCCATGTTTTGTAGCATGATGATGAAAGGGTCTTGATGCTAACTTGTTATACTTGAACAGGGAGTGATTTTGGCTAAGGAAATGTCAGGCAATTTTACATTTTTAATTACTTCAGCATCAGGAGAGATCTTAAGCTTTGTATTCTCAGTAACCTCCTCTGGCTGGCAGTCTGAGCAGATGACCAGCACCTTTTAAGGTGTGAATCAGTGAGGCTTTTTTCACTGTCTATTTTCTTGAATAAACACAGTCATTTTTTTGTTGGTCTTACTGATCCAGCTTTGATCCTTTGTCCACAAAAGCAGTGCAGGGTTTTGCCATTCAAGGAATTGCCATTTGGAATGCCAGTTGGTATCTAGAGGGAGATTTTTCCAGATGTGTTGTATCAAGGGCACTGTTCGTTCCTTTTCCTGCTGTTCCTCCCTGCCAAGGGAGGAGGAACAGGATGGATAGACAGCTGCCAGGTGATATGTCAGCACTGAAGCACTTTTATCTTGGAAGACCTTCAGCTGCATTCAGGTATAGAAGTGCTTTCTGATAATGTGCCTGGTAAGGTTTAGTCTTGAACACTGCACCAGGTCTGGATATCTTGAGAATCTGAGGGTGATCACTTTGCTTCTCTGGGTGGTTTATCTGAAGCACCAATGTGACCCTCACCATTTTACTGTGCAGGCACCTGGCATCACCTGTGAGGGAGGGAAGTTATATTCTTACAGTAGACTTCAGGGTTTGGATCCACAAGTTGGACCAATGCCAATTGTTTTGGCACCTATCATCTGTAGATCTTGGTCCCTGTGCAGAATTTTCAGCCCACAAGGAAGGACATCATATCCTCACTCCTGTGTGGGTGGAGGGAGAATGAGAGAGAGATTGTATCACTTGGATCAATTCTCTTGGTTCTGGGAGTATTTCAAGGAGTTGTTCTTAATCCCATTAAAGTGGGTCCTTTTTGCACTACATAATACAAAATTTAGTGGCTTATTTGATTGATTGTTCTGGAGAAGAGGCTGTGTTTAGTGCATAGTCCAGAAGCCACCATGTGAGGGTACCAGACCATGTTCTCATGCTGGGTTAGCATGTTTCAAGCCACTTACACACCACTGCAAAGCTTCATGAGCTTTTTCGGTGCCAGGTGGTACCTTTCTTGAACCTGATTCTTCAGGGAATATGAGTACTGTAGGTGGTATTCATTAAAGTACCAATTAAAAAAAAAAAAAAAACTTGCTGAAAATAAAGATGTCCTGTCCTGCTCACAAATGTGGTATCAGTGAAAACTTCTAAATGTTTTGCTAATTTCGTTCCTCTTGATATGGTTTTACATGTGTAAGCTGGATTTTATAACTGGAAATTTCGTGCCTTAAGGCCTTATAAGGGCAGTGTGTTTTTTGAAATGCTGTGCAATTTATAAAAAGCATACTTCAGAGTATTTCAGAGGCACTTTCCAAAGAAAGGTCTGAGGGTTTTAGCATCAAGCCCATTGTAGATGCTAGTAGGAAATCTTAGGTCGATGAATCATGGCAGTATCATTCCTATTTTACTGTTACTGATATACACACTCTATTTTTCCATATTAAATCCCCTGTGTTGTGCACAACGGTAACCGACTGTTACACTGGTGCTTATTTTGTCTAATTTGAAAACACCGCCAATAAATTGTACCCATCTTTAGAGAGAATTGTTTTGGAAATATTTAACTTAGTTACCAGAGAAACTTCCATCGAGTAGATAGCAAGATTGTGATCTCTCATCTACAAAATGGTATTTCTCAGTGATTCTGAAAAAGTCGGATGCATTTGGCTACTAAATTTGCATTAGTTATTTGAGAGAGAAGTCATTGCCAATTAGGAGTCTGTGGGCATGGTATGATTGTTCGTGCAGATGCAAGAAGGAAGATGCCATACAGGCATAGAGTCTGCTGCCATGTTATTGTGAATGTCACTGAAGGAGATCGTGGATTTAATTACTGTAGTTACTGCTGCTAGGTTGTATTCTCCTGCTTCTTGATTTTTTTTCTCCAGAGAACCTAGAAAATAATCACTGTTTGTATCTGCAGTAACTGAAGCAGGACTAAAGGCACCAGGACCTTGCTAAGTGGTTGGTCCCACCCTTCCACTAAAACACTTCAAGTTAAGAGACATCTGTTTAACCTGGGTTTAAAGTACGTATGTTCAGCAATTACCCGTAATTGTGCTTAGTTTGGCTGGGAGGGGTGGGGGTAGGAATTTGTATTTCTTTGCAAACTTCTCTGCAATATTCATTTGCTGAAAACCAGACAGTTGCCCTCTCCTGGTGGACCTGGCAGGCAGGTGCTCACTGGCTGTGATGTTCTCCTTCACTTTTCTCTTTCCCTGCACTAGACAAAGCCTAGGGTTTCTAGAACTCTTGCAACTTCTTGTGCTATCTACTGAACTTTTTTCAGTTTCCCTAGACTCCTTTTTTTAAAGGAATTCAGCTTAAGACTGCTTAGATGTCATTGTCTGAAATCAAGCTATCTTGCTCAGCTAGATTTTTCTTCATATTGCTTTCCCAGTTTGTGAAGATCTTGTTGAGTTGGGCACCCTGGATCTGGGGTGGTCTGGTTCTGAGGTGTTCTAGATGTCCCGGTTTTCTAGTCTTACACTAGATTTTTCTCCTAGTGATTTAGTTCTTCTTTCCTAATTTGTCAAGGTCATCTACATCTGGGGTGTGCTCCAAATGCATTTGCCACACCTGTCGAGATTAAAAACATCTCTGTTTTTTTCCTCATTGCCCATTCTGTGGTCCAAGTAATGACAAGGGTATGGAAGCTCCGTTACAACTCCCCACAAATAAATCTAGTGGATAGCCATTCCCAGGTTGATGGCACACTGCTGGCACATTCCAGGGAGTTTTTCAGTCAGCTGTGCACTGCTCTCAAACTGATTAACTTAATAGGTTCCTCCAGTTTTTTTCCACACTTCAAATTTAGGCTCACATCAACTGATGAGCCACACGTGCCCCATGATTTGCTGGCTATAAGTTTCCCTTCTCTGCCTCACTCCCCTTGTGCTCATGCCATTAGCAATCCAAATGAAGCCACATAATTCAGATATTAGTAATTACCTTTCTATAGTTTAATTAACTTTACCAGGAGCTGTTTAAACCTCTGTATCACTGTCTTGCTAATGTGAAGCTTCATAGAGAGAAAGATTAATGGAGCATATTGCAGAGAAATTATGCCTTCCCTTCTCACATGCATTAGCCATTTTTGTGTGTGATCCTGGGTTTCACAGTTGTAACGCTGAACCAGCTTGCAGAAGGGACAGAGATCAAGCAAATCTTTATCTGGACCCAATCTAAAGTCAGATGAACATCGATTGGTTTCAGCGCCATCGCGTGAGCTGCCTCAGTGGTGTGAAATTTGGTCTCGCCACGACTGCTGAGCTAATTATAAACGAAATTATGAGAAATGTGGTCAATCATACTGATAACTTTCACATAAAAGATCGCTTTTTGCAATCAGAAGAAACCAAATGGGGTCGTGTTTAGGATGTGAACAAAGGATAGATTTTACTGCAGTTGTGAGAAGCTAAGAAAAGCTATAGATTCAGGTTATCAAAATACATAAGCACAAAATAAATGTGCAATTGGTACTAATGAGCTTGTTCATATGATTATAGTTATGTACCTAAGTACATTCCTACAAAAAGGCCTGTGCTGTATCTTCTTTTATGATGGACTCTTTTTTTACTCACTGTAAGCAATTTGAGGCTATCAAGTAGCCAAATTCTTCTTCTAGTTATGATTACAGTGGGTTTGATATATTTTTAGATACATAATGAAAAATATTTAATTGTTGGGAGGTTGCCCCAGATGAAGTGTTCCCAGATAGATAACAAGGAAACAATTCCAAAGTTGTTTTATTGTGATGATTAACATGGATTTTTCAGTGTTTTGTCTTTTCATATAAAGAGCTACCTTTTCTAAAGCTCTGCATTTGAACAACGAGTGTAACATTGCACTATAAATTCAGGAGGTTCCTTAATCATTGGGTTTTCATTTAGAATATGCAAAGGGTTACTTGCACTCAAAGTTCCATTTGTTTTTTTATCATACTGGAAAATGTGGGGTTTTTTCCCCCTCTTACTTTTGACAGTCTATCTAACTATCTGGCTTGAAAATTGGCATATGCTTAACCTAAGAGCACCCCTTAGAGGTAGGGATATCATTCTTATTTTATGGAGAACGTTTATTAAGTGAGTGTCTGAGGCACAAAGAAATTTAGCCAAGGTTAGAAAGTCTGCAGTTCTCTAGAAAATTACTAGCTAGTCCCCTGATACTAGATTATCTTTCTCCTTTGCTGCTACTTGTTAACAGCTCAAAATGCTCATGCATATGGTGTCTGTGTGTTCTCCTTCTGTCCTTGAAACTGTTAGCTTACTCCATGAAGTTGAATTTCTTAAGTGAACACTCTCACTTTCTTTGTCCCTGTTTTAGCAAGTGATTTTTATCACCTTCTGCTGTGACACTTGATGCACGGTGACACCCAAGCAGAAAGAGGTACAAGGATATTAGTAGAGAAGAACAACAGATACTGCTTTTGAAATCTGCTGGCACTGAACCTGAGCTTTAGTTCTCAAAAAGAAAAAAAAATCAATTGTAAAGGGGTCTGGTAAACAAATCATGAACCTTTCCCAAGTTTCAAGTATCTGAGAAGTACCAAAAAGAAATAAAATTATGAGACCAACACCACTTGTGCTCTTTTTGCCTATCCAGGTGGTATCAGAAAAGAAAGCCTTTATTGATTGAGATAGCATGGATTAAGTTCTGGGTTTTGGAAATTAAGGATAATTGGTAATTGGTATTGGCTGGTTTTAATTTCCTTTTAAGAGTCCTTTGAGAAACATTGTCTACTCTGTAATTTCACTGTCCAGATTGTCTCCTCACTAGGTTTAAATCTCTGAATAATTTGTACAGTATTTTAATGCTGCTAGCCTACAAGTTCCCTGTTCTTACCAAAGTGTAAGAAATTAAGGAGGTGCTTAAAACAATAATTATTTTGCTTGAACTTATTAAATTTGCAACAGAATAAATATTGTAAGTGCTGTTTAAGAAGATACATTTGTGAATTAAGCAATAGCTGGGCCTTTAATGAAAGGATGTGTGTTCTGCTCTTGACCTTTTTTCCTATTTGTTTTTTTGCTTCTTGAAGCCTTGGAGCTAAACCTTCTACTTTTTATTTTGGTATAAATCAAGAGATGCTCTTAAAACTTTAACCCATTAATCTATTTTTTCTTTGCAGCAAACTGTAGAATCTCATTCTTCTGAGAAATTCACCTGGCTAAAAATACCCTGCTTTAGTGTTATTTTTAGAAACATCTATATTTGAAGTATATAAATGGTTAGATATTATGTGTATTATTAGACATGAACTGTTGGTACATTTTGTAACAGGAAGCTGCTGGTTTTCCATTCACCAAGAACTGGAATTCAGTCAAACACTTGGCACTTAGTTGTATGCCTCTAATTTTATCTGTAAATTGTTTTTTCTGAAATAGTTTGTGGAAACAGTCTCAGTTTCTTCAGTTTTGCAAAGCATAGGCATGGAAATAACTGCTAAAACTTAAAACAAATAGACCACCTATTAAAATAAATGAGAAAACAGGTCACTTCTTATTTTAAAACAGGCTGAGATCTGAAGTTTTATTCTCATTCCACCTTTTTTTGCCTCTTGAAAGTATTTTTGGGTGTGTTATCCTTGGATTATTTTTCATTTTAATTTTGGGTTATTTTAGAATTGGAAGCAATGTGTGGGAAAACAATGCCTGAAAGGAAAAAAATACCCAAATTCTGTATTTGAAAATGCACTTTTACCAGGACTTTTTCCCCTGTGCATGTTGAGTTTTGGACTGTCATATCATCATATTTTGACAATGTCTTGTTTACTTGCATTTTTTTAGCCTGTGTTCATCTCTTGGACGTTTCCTTAAGTCCTTTCCCCTGTGTGTTTTATTTTGTCTCTACAGCTGTGGCTACAAGTTGCTGTATCCTTTCTTTCACAGTTGGAAGGAGTCCCTAATTGGCTTTATTTTACCTGACATGTCACTGATATTGGTCCATTTCTTCTGTCTTGTCCTTTATGTAATGACAGCCATGGTATAATCCAGAAGTGCCTTGGCATTACTGGGCTGTGAAGCCTTCTTGGAGAAACCCAGAGATGTTTGTCTCACCTGCTGAACAAAGTGACCTAGTTATACACATCCAGGCTTTCTCATGAAAAATGTAATCCATAAATAAATAAAAACCCTAACCCAGCCCTTTACAGGCTGGCTTACTCTCTGGCTGCTGCAGTAGCTTTTCTCAGTGCTGGGGTCTTGTTGGCTTGGTTCCACTTTCTCCATACCAAAGGGTTGAACCAACTTCCCTAACATTTCCATGTTCTCCCTCATCTCTCAGATAACACTGTAGGAGCTGACAAGGCCTTTTAGCCAAAGCAGCTAGACTTTTCAGAGTTTTTTAGGAAGAACATCTTCTAGAACAGCTGTCTGAGGACACCCATGCTTTGCTCTTGGGAGAAGTGGAAGAGGTGTGTGATAGGCTGGAATTGTAATTTTATGTATTTTATGCCTCATGGAGTGACATTCTCAGTTGTGAAGACTGTTGTAGTCGTACCTTTTTGTGTCATGCAATGAGGGGATCTTCCCTGATAGGATTGCTTATCTTCTGCTGGAAATGCTGACCAGAAATTATTACATTGTCTTTTTCTGCCATCTGTTAATTCTATATACTTGCCCATTGGTAGAACAAAATGAATACCCTGGTGGGATTTCATGTTGCTGATCTAGCTTGTGTGACATTTTATGGTGAGTATGGGTACTGAGACTTTGTTACACTTGTATATTTTGAAACAAATATTTAGAAGCAGATTCCTGTTTTCTTTAGCCATCTCCGCTTGAGCCATGCCCACTGTTGGAAACTACAGGTAACTTCAGTGCTGACATTTTGATCCACAAAGATCAATGGGCAACTTTGATTGCAGCTGATGGAGACAATAATTAGTGGATCAGTCTGGTGAGACGAATTTGATTCCACTTTAAATTATTCTCCATTTGCCAGAGCCCTATGGATATTTAAGTCTTCAAAAGTGGTCAAGAAATGTCACATGTTGTTTCAAGATCAAATGTGCATTGACCATTTTATGCAATAGCTTAGAAATGGCTTTTGCTTTTCTTGCTCAATAACCAGGGGTCAGTCTGCTTCTCAGGACAGCCACATGTATTCCAGACTTGTCTGGGGCTTAACTGGGATGGATTATTTTGGGAAGGAGTATTTTTGGCATTGCTGCATCTTACTCCTCTGGGATGGGCTGGGGAGCACACAGGGGTCTGATCCTCCATGGTAATGTGCCAGATGGGCATTGCCAAAGAAAGCTGGCAGAAAGGTGCCAGGTCCTCTAGCACGGAGCTGGAAAGTGGAGGCAGCAGCATCCTGTTCATCCGTACAGAGCCTCTCCAGGGGAATTGTAATGAATTTGCTTTATTTCACTGAATTAAACTGCTTTCTGCTTTTCAAGAGGGAAGAGCAGTGGTTGCCTAGGATCCTGTTTCCAAGCAGTCAGATACCAACTTCCCACATTGCAGCAATGTAGATTTTCCTTTCCTGCCTGTAAGATGCCTTTTGGCCTTTCCCTGGTAGGGTTTGGACCACGTGGGGTGATGGGTGGTGCAGCCACCAAGATGCAATGTTGTGTGGTGGATGTTGTGCCCATGGGTCACCACCACTGGTGGGTTGGTTTACCAGGTTGGATTAGCAAGGCAGTTTACCTTATTTTTGACACAAGAATGAATTCCACCTTCCCCTTGTTGAGCAGGTCAACAAGGAACCTGAAATAGTAATTTTTAAAAGTCTGTGGAGCTCCTAGACTTCTTAATAGCAGATCCTTCACTCTCCTTTCAGCGTTTCAGCTTTGTGCTGAAACTTAATCTCTTGGTCACAGCAGTGTGAACTAAGAAAGATTTAGCCCTCTTTATTGCCTCCTGAGTGCTCTCAGGTTCAGCAGAAGAGGGTTTTGTGTTGAATAAATACAGATTTTCATCTGTTCCCTTTACAGTCTGAGAAATATCCACTGGTGTTGGACATGATGGAGGGGACTGATGCCACCCTTGGCTGCTGTGTCAGCGTTTCTGAGCTGATGACCCGTCAGATCCACTCAGTGTTTATTTTGCAGCATTAAGCAAAGAGAGATTTGAAATTTCAGTGTTCCACCGGCAAATAATTGAATTTTAAATAATTTTTCAGTGGTTCTTAGTAGCATATATAAATGGATTTTCAACGGATAAAAGCCCCAGGCTTTCCATGCTCATGGGTGTGTTTTGGTCATGCAGACAATACCTGTGGTGGAAGGAGGCTCTTGCAAACCATCTTGTGAATAGCTGCAACATCACTCAGAGCCACTACCCACCCTGCCTCCTCCTCTCCTCCCTGACAGCAGCTGAAATGGCAGGGCTTGGTTTGGCCAGTACTTTGCATCATTTGCAGCAGTGCTGTTGAATGCTGGGCTGGAATGGGTGGGAGCTCAGCTAATTTGCATGATTTAAAATGCCAGCTCGGTTTAATGTAGAGCAGCTGGTATATGCTTAACTCCTTCAGGAGAAAACTTAATACCAGCAGATCGCATTATCCAGGGCTACGCTACACATATTGATTTATTTATTAATTTATCCCTTCTCCTTGCTGCTTCCTAGAACGTTTGTAAAGATCATTTGTGCGCGGCTGGCGAAGGGCTCTGCTCACTGCTGATATTTCTGTATCTTGCAGAGTTCACAAAGCAATTGGTCCCACCGTGTGACAAATAACTTGTTGCAACTCCTGAGCATCCACTTACACACTGACCTTAGCTGATAGGACTCTAAATTAAGATGTGTCATGGTGAAGGGTGGTGAGATTAGTTGGAAGAGGGACAGGTGTAGAGGCCTGGATTATGGGGATTACTGCATACTCAATTTCTTAAGGTTAAATTTCAAGGTTGAAAATGGCTAATTCCACAATTATGGAATTAGGATATGCTGTGCCATTCCTCTGGGTGCTGTGCCGGCAGCCAGAGTCACCTTGTGAGGGAAGGAGGACTTGGAGGATCAAAGAATTCCTTTGCTCCCCTGAAATAATTAGCATAACCTCGGTGAGAGGATGGAGGGAGCATAATCTTTTAATACCAACCTTTCTCAAAATTGACCTTGTCACAGGCAGATTCAGCCTCTCACAGAGAAACAGATGTGTGGTAGAGTCACTCTTACTGCATCAGAAATGCTGGCACAGTATCTCATCCTCTGCCAAAATTCTCTTTGCCTTTCCCTGGGTGATCAGCTGCTTACGCCAAAGACTTTGAACATGCCTTTGGGTGAGCTGTGGGATATTGATGGACTTTACAGAGTCAGGGCTTCTTTAAGGCACTTAAAATGGAGCTTTCTCTTCCTCTGGAAATTCTTTATTCTGTCAAGCTTGCGCTGAGTTTTCTCATGAAACAACAGGTTGAAATGGTCACTTTTGAAGACCTTCATCAGTTCCAAGTGCAAGCCATTAAGCTGGTAGATAAAACATGTGTTAGGTTCTTTTGACGCAGGTAGGTCCTTAAGGGTTGCATCTCAAATTTGAGCATTTCTATTACCCCTTGTAAATCTTTGTGCCAGACAATACCATGTAGTTACTAGGTTGATATCAGTGCTGTGTTTGGTGGATGGGACAGGAAAGTCATGTGGTACAAGAGAAAGGACAAGTGCTTCCCTAATGAAAACTGATTATTGTCTTTTTTGTTGTGAAAGGGAAACGTGTAAGAAGATGACCTCCCATAACCTTCTTCCATGAATGTAGGCAAGATAAATTGTTCTTGGTGATGAAATACGTCATTCTTTCATCTTGTGTTGTCCCTGTGTAAGATCATTAGCATGCCTGCATGCTGTGGAAGATTACAGCCCTGCAGTATATAAGCAAATAATTTATGTTGTAGTGTATGCATACTGCAACCAGGTTGAACATCTGAATGTTTTTGATGTATAATATGCAATTAAATTCAGCCATCTGAGAAAAAGCCTTTACTCTTGCAGGCCAAAAATATAGTTAAGCAACATGTATCCATCTTTTAAACAGACAGAAACCAGTTTGTGAGACAGTTTAGAAGGTTCCTTTCTAGCTGAGGTAGAGCAGTGTGGTTTAGTAGTTGGTTGTCAGGCACCAGGTCAAAACTTGGAACAAATGAGGCTATTTGTGTTTATCAAGTCTGACTCCAGGCTTCTGGAGCAGGAGCAAATCAGCCAACTTTTCATATATGCTGTGTGTGAGAGCTGTCTGTGAATTTGTACATCCTCACCAACCATGTCACTTGGGTGTCTCAAGTATTGTTTGTTTTCTTTTTATAGCTAAAGGATAAGTTTATTTATTTTAATGCTTTGCCATGGGTTAATACAAACTTTTCAAGGATCCAAGCTTGACCTCTAATGCTTATTATTTCATTCCTTGCTATTTTCCACCACAGATATTTTTATTTTGCTGTTTTTAGGACTTTTCCAGCTGGTCAGAAGGTTAGGAAAGCCAATTCCACCAGACTGGACATGCTGTGAAAAAGCTTGAAGAAATGATAAGACTAGTTCTTATGGCACCCTCATTTTGAGCCTTTCTGCCAGGAAGGGTTTCAGTCCTAAAGGGCAGGGAAGATGCAGGGTGAGTTTGTGAGCCACAGGCCATCAGCATCATTGTCACCTCCTTGCTGCCTGCTGCAGTTTGCCACCAGCAACTCCCTTATCTCACAGGTGTTCTGCAGAGATAAATCCATTATAATTCCAAGCGGCTCAGGTAAAGTGATACCTGGAGCCATGAATTACCTTAAATAGCTAACTGTGGGACTCCTAAACCTTCATGCATGTGTGATCTGTTTTTTTCTTATTGATTGTTCTTCTTAAGGGAATACTTGAATCAAAGCAAGAGATACTCAATTTAAAGTTCTTTCCGGTAATGATTTAAGGATTTTAATAAAACTTGTGAAAATAGAAGTCACACTGATCGGAGAAGGTTCTCAGCTATAAACAGATATCATTACTTTTGGCTGTGCCTTCTGAAAACAGCAATTTATCCTTTATTGCTGAAAATAATTCAAAGAGAAGATGAGAATCGAAGAGCTGCACACGCTATTTCAAATTATAATGAGGAGTTTGTGGGCTGTGGTTTTCCATCTGCACTCCGCTTCCATGCCATCTGCCCACGAGGAGAAAACCATCAGCTGAGAAAACAGGAGGATGTCCTGCATTTAGGCAGCCACAGAACCACCAGTTACACATGAAACCTTGTAAGATTTGTAATGGAACCTGAGCCTGTGATACTACTGCTCTGAAAAGGAAAAGAGGAGTGTAAAAAAAGCCCGTTGAGATTTTGGAGGATGGAAAAAGGAGATTTTAAGCCCCATGAAATGCATGATTGACCATGTTAGTAGAATTGAGGAATCTGCAGAGTGTTAATTTGTGGTATGTAAAACAGCTGAGAACTATCTGTGAAGGCTGAGATTATGCTAATTTATGCAGTCCACATTGCTACTGCAGTTTAAAAATAGCTTCTTTTCTAGAGATCTAGAGCTACTGCATGTTGGCTTTGCATTTAGCTCTGCAAATTTTACCACTTTGAGCAGAGAACAAAGCCTGACTTATGTGATCTTTTTATCACAGAATCACAGAATAGTTAAGGTTGGAAGGGACCTCTGGAGATCATCCAGTCCAACCCCTTGCCGAGGCAGGGTCACTGAGAGCAGATTACATAGGAAGGTGTCCTGGTGGGTTTTGAGTACTTCCAGAGGGGGAGACTCCATGACCTCCCTGGGCAGCCTGTTCAACAGAACCACAGAATATGCTGAGTTGGAAGGAACCCACAAGGATCATCAAGTCCTACTCCTGGCCCTGCACAGCTCCATTCCCAAGAATTCCACTCTGTGTCTGAGAGCCCTGTCCAAATGCTTCTTGAACTCTGCCAGGCTTGGTGCTGTGATCACTGCCCTTAGGAGCCTGTTCCAGTGCCCAACCACCCTCTGAGTGAAGAACATTTTCCTGATATCCAACCTAAACCTCCCCTGACGCAACTTCAGGCCATTCCCTCAGGTCCTGTCATCTGTCACAGAGCAGAGATCAGTGCCTGCCCCTCCTCCTCCTCTCATGAGGAAGTTGTGACTGTGATGAGGTCTCTCCTCAGTCTCCTCCAGGCTGAACAGACCCAGTGCCCTCACCACTCCTCATACGGCTTCCCCTCAAGGCCCTTCACAATCCTTGTGGCCTCCTTTGGATGCTCTCTAACAGCTTAATGTCTTTTTTATATTGTGGCACCCAAAACTGCCCCAGCACTCCACGTGAGGCTGCTCCAGCTCAGAGCAGAGCAGGACAATCCCCTCCCTCGCCCAGCTGGTGATGCTGTGCCTGCTGCACCCCAGGACAGGGTTGGCCCTCCTGGCTCCAGGGCACGGCTGACCCATATTCAACTTGCCATCGACCAGGACCCCCAGGTCCCTTTCCGTGGCACTGCTTTCCCATTCCCCAGTGTCTCATTCCCCAGCCTGTCTGTACATCCAGGATTGCCCCATCCCAGGGTGCAGAATCTGGCCCTTTCCCTTGTTGAATTCCATGTGGCTGGTGATTGCCCAGTCCTCTAGTCTGTCGAGATCTCTCTGCAGGGCCTCCCTGCAGGCTCCTCCCAGTTTTGTATCATCTGCAAATTTGCTTAGTATTCCTTTGAATCCTGCATCCAAGTCATTAATGAAGATGTTGAAAAGCGCAGGGCCTAAGATGGAGCCCTGCAGAACCCCATTAGTGACAGTCTGATGCCACCCCATTCACTGTCACCCTTTGCACCCGACCCATGAGCCGGTTGCTCACCCATCACGATGTGTTTATCAGCTCTGTGCTGGACATTTTGTCCAGAAGGTCACTCTGAGAGAGAGTACTGAAACCTTTACTGAAATCCCAAGAGATTACATCAACTGGTTTCCCTTGACCAACCAGGTGAGTTACCTTGTCATAAAAGGAAACTAGTTTTGGTAAGCAGGAGTTTCCTCTCAGGAAGCCCTTACCTTGCTCTCTGGAGTCATGCAGTGCTTGCTGGCCTCCAAAAGGGTGTTCCCCTTTTCGTGGGGCTCTGGCTGGTTCTACCTCATTGCATCTCTTCCATTCAAGAGGCTGAAAGGGAAATGTTGGGCCTCTGCCTTAGGAATGGCACAGAAGTATTAGTGGATGCTGTAACACCTGTGGTGTTAGGCCTGAGGCTGAATGCCCAAAATAATTAAATCAAGTGTGTTTTGAGTTTTTGGTATCTGGTTTTGTTTTGCAGAGCTTGACACCTCTTGCTCACATGTGTGGTGCCTTGGAGTACCTTGGAGAGGTGTTTGGCTTTTCTTCTGCCACTCACATGTCATTGTTTTGGGTGCTTATGGGATGTAAGGAGCAAAAAGGTGGGGGGGGGGGGAGCCTCCATGTACTAGTTGTGATTAAAACCAATTTTCAGGTTGTCATTTGAACTACATTTCCAATGAGTGTGGGTGAAAATGAGAAATAAGAAATGTATTGCAGCTGGAGTCAGTGGCTAATTTCATATTCTGGTTTCGTGTTTTAAATTCTGAAGGAGCTAGAATGAATTTTGCAGTTCAAGTCATAATTTAGCTTTATGAATAGAATCACAGACAATACTGGAGCTGAAATTAAAGACCAAAGCATTTTGGGACAAAAAGTCCTAGTGTGTAACTTGCATTTGAGCAGCTATTCCTCTGGCAAGAAGATGCTGTGGGTTTTGACTCCCCAAAGATAAATCCATCCTAAGTATGAACACACTCAGTTTTAGAAGTCTATGGTGATGGGTAGAAGCCAAGAGAATCTAATTCCCCTTCCTCTTTTTCTTCTACCACCTTCAGTCATGTTTTCTTTCCCAGTGTTGAGATGAGACTTTTGATTAAAAAGCTCATTTAACAGAAAATTGTAGTAGAGAACAGTGGTTACGCTGCAAGTTACTCCAGGTTTTACTTTAGGGTCATATAAAACGGTTTTTGACTTAGGTCAGTGGGTTAACCCTTGCAGGCCAGAAGTATGGCTGTTGGGGAGGGAATGCTGATCTCTGGTGCTGGAGGTGGAAGTTCCTGGTGGTCTGAGGTAACTGAACACTCAGGACTATAGGACTGGAAAGCAGGTGTAGGTCAGTGACTCGTTTTTGCTTACCTTATTGTAATTCCAACTAGGATACTGGTGAGGTCAGGTCAGAGATGCAACTTTATATATGAATTTACCTAGGATTATATTCTTCCTACAGCGCCATTAAAAAAGACCCCACAGATCTGTTTACCTGCTGAGAAGTTTAGAAACTGTAGTCCTGGGATACTGGATGAAGCCAGATTACTCTTTGATTTACAGCATCTTCCAGTGTGGTGTCTGCAACTTGTGTTTGCAATGGCAATTAATTTCCATACACCAAACCACCTCTGCCTCTTGACTGAACTTGAAAAAGCTGGTAAAGCAAGACCATACAGTCCTAACTCACTTATATAAAGAACTCAGTGAAATCTGAGAAATATAAGCCACTTTTTGGATCTAGCTTTCTGTGCAAATCGAGGCCTGGTGTACTTCTGTTATTCTCAGGTTATCAAAAAGTGGGTTTTTTTCCTCCTGCTTTTCCATATATCATGTGGTTTGGGGCATATATGTAGTGTTTGGATAAGGAATGAGTGGAGCCTCACATACTGTTCCCTCTTAGAGCCAAAATACGTCGAAGGGGTGTCAGTTTGCAGAAATCAAGGGAATGTGACGGATATCTGCATGAGGCAGCTATGCTGTCAGCGCAAGAAGAGTGGGATTTGCCAGATTGGAAGTGTCATTCACGGGTTCTTGGGAACTGCTTAGGTTGGACCCAGTCTTTGGACTATCTCATGAAGCAGGAGTAGCTGTGGGGGTCCTTTTTATTACAGATGCCTAGTTTAAGTTTAAAAAAGCTCGGGGTAGGGCTGGCTGATTCTGTGATAAAAAGTGAGTGAAAGGAGGAGGGGGAATGAGCAGTTCGTGCTGCTGGCATGCTGTGGGATGGGTTAGCTGGGCTGCTATTGCCACCTGGTGGTGTTGGACAGAACCAAAGCACACCTCCATTTCCTTTGCTTTCCCAGATGAGTTGCATGGGATTAAGTTGCCATTGGGTATGGATTAGATTTATTATGGATATGCTTTTATTATAGATAATTCTTTCAATGTCAGAAGAAAATCTGCAGTATTTTATGACCATCATTTATTTTGGGCATAGACGATGTTGTGAAAAATAAATAATCGAACTTTTCTTTGAGCATTGTCAGATTCTGAATTGCCAGACACCAGTACTTGTGTGGCTGGAAACTCATACAGTAAGTATGACTGATGAATCCAGAATCTGCCTTTTCCGGTAAAAAATGGAACAGGAGGTAACGGGGTGTCCTCCCAGCCTCGGAGTGTCTCCATCAGACACACTGTGACCTGGTGGCACCTGGGTGCAGAGCTAATGAACATCTCTGAATTGCTCCAGCAGGGTCCAGCCACTGCATTACCAGGGCAAATTTGATTACTGTAGGTGATTAGTGTCTTACCTTGCTGAAATTAGTGGATCATTATCAAATGATGACTTTTTGCACATAACATGGCTTAATTGTCCTTTCATTATAAAGAGTTTTATTGCAATCCTTTTAGCAGGGGAATACAGATTAAGTTGTAGTTACCAAGAAAAAAAGGAGATCACTGTTCAGCCCCTCCTGTTCAGTGACAAAGTCCACACTCTGTAGCTTAATCTGTAGATTCTCTGTCTCTGCAAAACATCTGCATCTGCTGGAGCATTTCAAAGCTTTAAAATATTTTGGTAGTGAAGTACTGGCATAGGTTATTTGCTGTGAATCTTGCAGGCAGCACTTTGGAGGTAAGATCAGCTTTGTCATGTATGGAAATTTGTTCTGACAAATTTTCAGTGGTAGGGGTCTGACCTAAAAGTCTCTTTCCCTCTGTTGTAGCTGCCATGAACTGTGCCACAAAACCCTCTGTTTTGGGGAAAAAATGTAACCTGTTAAAGTCACAAGCATTTGCTTGGAATTATGGCTGAAAAATTTCCATTGTGATGTCAGGTGTGGAAGTTTTCCCTGGAAGTGTTCAAGGCCAGGTTGGATGGGGCTTTGAGCAACCTGGTCTAGTGGAAGTTGTCCCTGCCCATGGCAGGGAGGGTGGAACTCAATGATCTTTAAGGTCCCTTCCAACCCAAACCATGATCCTTCATAATGAAAGAAAAATAATTTCAATGGAGGAAAAAATATTTCTGAAGCAGCTATACTGTCCTTATATCTATCATCTTTGGATTTGCAGTTAATATGGCAGCGTGAACCAATTTAACAGGACCTGAAAAGTAAATAAGTGGTGTCCTTGTGTGCAAAGTCCCTTCGCTCACGAATATCAAGTGTTAATTTCACTTGGCTTTTCAAGCCACCTTCACACTGTATTTTTGACTGCAGGAGAACCATTCTGACCAGAAAGTGCAGTTATTTTGTGGCATACTGTTCTGTATTGTTATTAAGGCTTATTAGATTTCTGGGCTTGTTAGCAGTAATCATAATTTTGCCTAGAAGCAGTTAAACCAGCAGGAAGCAGAACAGTTTTTGTCAGTCACTTGTTAACAATTTCAGTTATTAATATTCCCTGAAACGGAAGCCAGACCTTACTTCTCACGTGTGATGGTTGGTTTGTTTTTTCTTTCTTTCTGGTTCATATGTGCTTAATCCTCACAGTACTTGGAAAATGAATTGGATCACGGTGGTAGGAATGCTGCTTACAGTGATCCCAGACTGTAATGTGCAGTGAAATGGGATGAAAGGAAATACATTGATTTTTTTCTGTGGTTCTGCCAGCACACCAGAAGGTCTTTGAAGATCATTGTTCTTCCCAGTCCTCCAGTACCCCTTCTTTGCTCTCCTTCATCCCAGGTTCTGCTCCCCCTGGAAGGTGGTGACACAAAGGTGGTTGCTGGAGCTGGTTCAGGATGGGGTTTTAGGTGGGTTTTACTGTCCTGGTGAGTGTGGGCCTTCTCAGGTGGGCAGTGAGTGGAGTGCAGGCACCCCTGGCACAAGTAAGAGTCACCCTGGTGCTACTGGGCCGTGCTCAGATGATGCTGCAAGGAGAGGGGTTTAGCTGAGCTGGCTCTTAGTGACAGGTAAAAGAAGATTGAAATGAACTTAATTAGGGACACTTTTGTTGGGCTTGCCCTTTAGATTTAAAACTACTCAATGAACCTTCATAAGGGAACAGTATCTGACTGAATGTTTCAGATGCAGACAAAGCCTGCATTCCCCAGCTCAGGCAATCTGACCTGCGCTGCTCAATTTTTATTGTCCAGGAATGCTCTGTGTCTGTGGCAGAAGTACAATGCATTCCCAAACCGTATGAATAGGGCACACAATTTTTCAAAGGCATCCTCAGGCAGATGTCTCTTTTTACCTCGCTCTCTTCCCTCCTCTTCTCCTTCCCGTTCTTGGGACTTGGATGAACCAAACCTCAAAGTTTCCAAGGCAAAGGTCAGTGGAACGCTGCTTCTTTTGAGCCAAGTGCTTGGAGAGTAAACCAAGCAGCATTAATAATATTAACTGCAGAGGAAAACTAATAATAGCTTGCTCTCAGGTTTATTTCTTTTTCCTGCTCACACTAGTGAAGAGCTGTAACAGTAGCAGCAGAGAGTCTCCTTGTTTTTTTTCTGTTGGTCTGTGATTTGAACTCTCTGTAGCCAGACTAGAGGCTGGAAACCAATCTTGTTTCCAGAGGCCCATTGCCTCTGAAAATAACACTGTGCTCACAACTACCACATTTTAGGATATTCAAAGCATAGTTTGACGCTGTTTTAAAATCTCTAAATAGCTTAAAAGCAGTATTAGAATCTCCTCTTTGGGACATGGCCTGACACCAGTGAAAGAATGCTTAATAAAAAAGAGAAATGTTTAATTTCATATAATCAAACAGGTCTGAGTCTTTTATACCTTGCAGCTTATGTCATTGCTAGTTACACAAGCTGAATATTAAGGTGAAATGCGAAATTACATGGCAAAACTTAAAGGCAAAGAAGAGTCAGATCCCATAAATCTTAATTGGATTTTTTTTTTTTGTTTAGTCATCATATTAAGGTACGTTGAGAACAGGCCAGCAGTAATTTTTAGTACTGAGATATAAGCTAATTAGACACACAGGTGATAGGAAATGGTGCAAGTAGGGGGAAAAATTGCCTGGTGTTCTAATACAATTTTGCAACTGAAAACCTGTAAACTGTTTAAGTGAATCCCAGACAAAATGCTGATGTTATGTTCTTAGAGAGGCACCTCAAATTGAGGCTGATAACTGAGTTATCTTAATAAATGCTAATTATTTTGTTCAAGTCAGACTGGGCTGCAGGTCATAGTCTAGATTGGGCCAATCTGGAGAGCAAATTAAAATAACATGCACTTCTTTGCCCCACCATGAGAATATAGTCTGATTCTTAGAGTGATTTGAATGGTAGTAAAACTCTTTTTGACATTTATGGGGTAAGGATGTGCTCTGTTCATTAGTGCAATATAAGGTGAACTCAGCAAAATGCTTCTGGTTGTTTACGGTGGGGCATGCTGTAGCTTCATTTTATTTATTCATATTTTCTATTTATCTCATATTTTGAGATACAGAAGAATAACAGTGTCAGTAAGCCATGGGAGTAATCCTTAGTGATGATAATATGTGGGGGAATAATATTAAATTAAAAACCTATATTCATAGCTCTGCACTATTTTACTAATCCATCAAAAACATAAACCAAGTTTTGTAGCAGAATTTTTGTGTTTATTTTCAAGCAAGTGATAATCCCTTTAGAATACCAGAAGCATTAATTGTGTATCAACTCCAGGGATTAGAAAATCTTTTCTTAGATAAAACTCGTTTTCAGGACCCGTACCGTAGGCAGCTCATCATTCGTTTATCCTTTAGAGGAATCTGTCTTTTAATGTAGTAGGAATATGTTGAGATTTGGCTGTCTGTATCCAGCATCGTGAATAAGAAGTTGCATTTCTATTTGATACAGCCTAGAGCAGTCTTTCATGATAAATATCAGCATCTTCATTTCTTTTTTCGTAATTAGTATTTCTATTTCTGTCCTCAATTTCAGAGTACAAGGACACAGTAGCTAAGTAATATTTTTAGTTGACTTTTAGACTGCTGCAAACTCTTTTGAGCTTGAATGGATCTTGATTTTTTTTTTCCCCCCTAACTGACAAGATTAATGATGTGGCAGGATGAAAATTGAGAGAAAAGTTGAAAGCAAGTGGAAAGGATAATATTAGAAATAATTAAAAGAAAAAAGAGAGAAAAGCAGGCAAATTTTAAGGAAAAATTGTTTTCCAGTCAATGGACTTAATATTTTATTTCTTTTTTTTTTTTTTTTAATGAACTTGGAGAATAGAGAGAAACATGAAGTAAGCTGCTTCTTGTTACTTCTGCTATTATCAAAGAGTAGAACAGCAAGAAAAGTTCCAGCTGCCCACAAGTGCAGTGAGCCAAGTGGAGGCTGGCAGAGGAGGTGAGGAGAAAGCAGCTGCAAGGGAGGTACAAAAGAGCAGAAGTAGCCCAGACAACTGGAGAAGTTTTTGCTGTAACAGGCTGATCTTTTAAGATGTTGGAAAACTGTGGAAGGGCGCACTACAGTGTGCTCCACTACACTTTGAAACTCAGTTGTTGCACATCTTGTCTGCACGTTTCCACCCCGCTTTTATCTTTCGGGTTCAAGAGATTATCAAAGGAGACATGCATTGTACTCTGTCATTAAGGCTCTAATGATTTAATTCCTAGTATCTTTGTTTTGTAATGTCAAATTAGTGCTGCTCTGGCTGCAGCCTGTCATTCCCCCGTGACATGCACAAGGAGTGTTATTCTGTGAAAACCTGAAGAATCGGTGCATTCAACTCAGCAGACTCTGAGTAAGCAGAGGAAGAAGAATTACTTTTTGCTGTGTATGATCATATCAAGTAATTGTGTTTTTCAGAACAGTATTCCCTGTATTAAAAACAAACAACAACAAAAACCCCCTAAAGACACAAAACAAACAACAAACGAGTGTTTCTCAGTTTCTCACTATATTTAATTTCTTAGCTCAGGTAGAAGGTTCACCGAGGGTACAGAACTCTTACGGGAACTTCTAAAAATCCGTTTTGTTGGGCTGCTGAATGAAATGTGTGAATTTATTGAGGAGAGAGAGAGGAGAGCCTTGTTGGGCATCCAGCTTGGGTACCTGGGCATCCCTAGCACAGGACCAGGGTTTTTCCTCTGTTTCCACATGTCCATAAATTTATGGTATGTGGGCTTTCAAAACCAACTGTTGCTGTGCAGCTGCTGGGAATGTGCCTTGCTCTAGTCACAAGCCTGCACTAAGAGCTTTTCTTCATCATGTAACTTGCCATTTTGGGTAAGAGATGAGACCTACCCCAACACTGCTGTCCCTGGTGGTGTGGGTTCCTGACCAGCTCTTCCAGAGTAAGAAGTATTTATCATGAAAATACTAGACTGCATTTCATAACCTGTGTTTGTATCTCCAAACTGCTGCCTTCAGGGAGCTGATTATGGCTGATGACTGAAAGGGAAATGATGCATCCCTGAAGTCATCTGTGTTGTAGAGGCTGGGGAAGGGGCCACACAGAAGGTGGTTCTGTGGGGCTGGCAGCAGCTCCCTTCCATCTCTTGGATGAGCAGGAAAAGCAAGGGGAGCTGTGCAAGACTGCCCACAGTGATACCAGCCTCTGACTCAGAGCCATGCCATGAGCAAAGCAGGGAAGCTTTCAAAGCTGATGCTCTAATAAACAACCAAAAACTAATGGGATGGCCCTTATTAATCCATTAACACTGTTCCATGCCATTGTCAACAAACTCAGAACAAGCCTGGGCGTTGTATTTACTTGTTTAGAGTTGAAAGGCAGGTTCAGAAGGCAGTGCTGGAAACCTAAGTGTGAGGAGAACAGCCGCATCCAGAATCTTCTGTGGACACTGGAAATACTTCTTTGAAATCAAATTAGTTGGGAAGACCTGATTATGGCACTTCCACCAATAGTAGGTTAACTGCAACTTTTACAGGCAAGCTTCTGGATGGATTCAACCCTAAATAGAGCCATAGGATGGCCTGGGTTGGAAGGCACCTTAAAGATCATCTTGTTTCAACCTTTCACCAGACCAGGTTGCTCCAAGCCCCATCCAACCTGGCTGTGGACACTTCCAGGGATGGGGCAGCCACAGCTTCTCTGGGCAACCTGTGCCAGAGCCTCACCATCCTCACAGTAACAGATTTCTTCCTTAATATCCAGTCTAAACCTCCTCTCAGTTTGAAGTCATGCCCTATTGTCATGTAAAAAGTCTCTCTCCATCTGTCTTGTACCCTCCGTTTGTTCAGGTATTGGAAGCTCACCCCTAATAAAGTCATTATATATTTCAATATTTCTTTATTTGTATGCATATGTGATTTCATAATAAAAATTTCAACTCAGATCTACCATATAGGCTCTTTGGGTCACAGAGTTTTGTACTCTTGAATTAGCAACCATTTCATTTAAGAATGAAGTGTAAAGAGTTTGGCAAAAGGATCTGGTGGATACCAGTTGTTATGACGTGTTCCAGGTGGCTGTGAGTAACAGCTATTTTTAAATTAAATCTTGGTATGTGTTCTTTTGTGGGACAGGTTTCAGAACTTATGGTGAGAGATCCTTTGTTAGCACTCAGCAGCTTTGTCTGCAGACTAATTGAATCATTTTTTTCATACTATTCTACATCTGCTTAAGTAGAATTGCTTAGTTAATTTTAAATTGTTGCTGTTTAGGGCAGTTGGCAAAGACTCAGCAGAAACAGAGCAAATAACATTTTCCTGTCTGTATTTTAGTCTGCCTATTAAAATAATATGACTCAAGGACTAGTCTCAAATTTAGTAAGCCAATCTATTTTTGTTTGATATCAATATTATTATTTTTTACATGTTGGGAAACTGGGGAAGGGCATGTCAGGTCACAGAGTGGGGAGTGTGGGCCGGGATTATGTTTAGAAGTTTTAATCCAAAGACAGCACTGACCTACGATTTTGGAGGAGGACCCATAGGTTTCCAATAATCCCTGTATTATTGTCCTTTTCAGACCTTTGGACTGTGGGACCAGGGTGGCTGGAAGAGCTCCTTTCAGTGACCATTTGGGCACTTGTGTCCCTCAGACCACAGTGAGAATTTACTGCTTTCCATCAACTAGGTAGCCTTGTTAATATTGTCAGCATTGCTTAACCAGTGGGTATTCAGTGTACTGGTATTTTTGTTACTTTATTTAGCAGCTTTTTTCCCCCAACACATTGTGTTCTGAATCAAGAATTTAATATTTTTTTTAAAATTCCCCAGACCCCAGCTTTCTTGGTGCAGTGGTGAGCTGTTGAGTACCAGCAGGCTGGGACTTGGGATGGAGCACAGGAAGCCTTCCACTACTTGTATATTCCTTGGAATCCTTGAAGACTGCTGTATGTTACACGGGGTTGCTGGCAGGAATCAGGTGATTCGAGGTCGGCAGGAACAGATCTGTAGCTGACCGATACACTTCAATGGGGAACTTAGAAATAACCTTTGATGATAAAGTAAGACAGCAATAAACGTGATAATTCACCCTGACTTCCTCCATAAAACAATCCACATGACTTCTGCTGATTTGCTTTCATTTTTTTAATTAGTTCATGTTATGATCTCATATTTGCCCTTACTCTTCTCTGACAAATGCAATGGAGCTGTTTGAATCTTGTCTCGTGATACGCATTTTTCAGTCCTTAAGTCATTCTCGTGGCTCCTCTCTGAAGCCTCTCCAAAGGTTAAACCTGTTGAGCTGTTTTACACAAACAGCATTAAACCCAGCAGGTGATAAAGGCTGTTCGTGTTTGATAACCTGTGCAAGTATTGCATCACCCCTATAACCAGGGCACAAACCCCGGCATCCTGATGGCGCATCGTGCCTGTGATGCCCTTTCCAGGTGCACTGAGCTCATGGAGAGTCCTTTGCTCTGTGTCATTCTTGGGTTCTCCTTGTTACAAGGTTGCATTTGCTGTGTTTACACCTTTTCATGGTTCTAGTCAGTGTGGATGAGCTTCTTCAGCCTTGATCTTACTCTTTTTTTACCATTTATTTTTCCCATTACTGTTGTGCCACCAACAAATTTCATAGCCCCTTCTAGGGCTTGCTCAGAAAAGTAGGGCTGAAAATGATTCCTGTGAAACACAGTCAAGCTACTTATTTTCTTAAAGATAATTTCCCAGTTACCATGTATTTTTAAACCAGTTAACTCCTTTTCAGTCCACCAGATGTTTGCTGGGTTGATTTGTCATTATTCTGGTTTTCACCATGCCAGGTGAAAATGAGGCAAGAGCCTCCTCACAGAATCACATCTGTGTTATCACTTTCGTAAGCTCTTGTGAACTCAGCAGAAAATATCAGTTTAACAAGACATGTTTTCCAGAGAAAGGATGCTCATTTGCCAGTAATAATACTGTCTGCTTCAGCTGTTGATTAATTGAGTTTCTATCTCTCTTTGTACTGCTGTCTGGGACTGGTGGGAGGTTGTGACTATCAAGGCCATCTCATTCTCTTTGATCTGGTACCTAGCACGAGCTGTCTCTCTGTCCTCCAGAACCTCCTAACAACTGCTGAAAATCAAGTTGCAGTTCCTTCACTGGGTCTTCTAATGGTCCTACTCAATGCAAGGCATCTCATCTGCTGGTTTAGAAAATGTTGAATTTAGAGGCTGCTGCTCAACACCATTTTGAAGGCTTTTTTGGAATGAAAATTGCTTAGCATCTGTTATGATTCCATGAGCTAGGCTCCTGTTCCCTCCCACATCATGCTTAGCAAAATATTGTTATTGACAAGTTCAAGATTTCTAAGATTTTTTCTAGGTTTTGATCTGTAGATATTTCTATTTTATAATGCATGAAAGGAAGACCTACGTGCTTGTTGTCATATAGCAAAAATAAGTAAAACCCCAGCTTTCAGTGAACAGAAAATTGCAGTATTTTTGACCAAAATGCATTGAAAAGCAGTAATAAAATTTTCTAATATGCTTTCTTTTCCAGATTAAAAAAAAAAAAAACAACCACAAACAAAAAACCCCAAACAAAACAAACCAACAAAATGTTGATGTGTTTAAAAAGCAAAAGTAATGGGTAAGTACAGGAGTGTGGCTTTCTTTAATGACTGCAGAGCAAGCTGTTAGCACACATATTTTTCATAGGCAAACAATGAATTATTAGTGAACGGATTTCCCCAAGCTTTCTTTATAGTAAATGTTGCACAGACAATGACTGTGTTCACGGAGTTCATTCACAATGTTTCCAACACCTGTTTCCTCCTGTTTTTTCCAGCAGTTTTATTTGGAAAGCATTGGGTGCTGGAATGATGTCTCGTTAGAGCACAGGGTTTGCTGGGGACACGTGTTTCTGTGTCATTGAAGACTTGCTGGTGAATAACAAGTGCATTGTTCAGTACTTTAATAGGGAAGTTTAGATGCCCATTAGGGCTGTTAGTAATGTCCTTTCCCGAAGGTTCAAGTTAATATTGACCCCATGTCATCATGTATGTGTTGCTGAAGTTCATAATAAAGCCTTAAAGAGCTTGGATGCTTTATGGTTTTAAAGGATTCAAATACAAGCAAATATCTGGTCCTTGTTCTCTTTTGAAATTGGGCATTGTATGGGAAAGGCATCTCTTGGATCTGTCAGCAAAGCCAGGGCACAGCAACTGGGGAGGAACTCCTGCCGCGATGCTGCCGGGGGGCAAGAGGTCATGCATGGATTTTACCAGCTTCAGTCCTAACCTTATCTCTTTCACTGTGTTGTGGGAGCCTAAAAGGGAGATAGGAGGATGAAAGGCAGCTCCAATGTCTTACTTTTTAATGGAAGAAATAAATTCCAGTTACACCTGGCAACGCTATCAGAACTCGAGGGATCTTCATCCCAAATGAAGGCTGGCTTAGGAAAATCCATCAAACAAAAGTGTCTAAAAGCAACACAGATTTTAGTTAAGGATATTAATTTGCTTAGAAAGTGATTGGGAGGCACTTTACGCTTTAACCTCAGGAGCTTTGCTTTATTAGTATTTCAGGCTGATTACATGCGAGTGTTTCTGTCCACGTTCAGCGTGCTCAGCTGGCTCATACAGGGATAAAATGAGAAAATACTCAGGCCTGAGCCACACTTCAGTTAATGTAAAAACAGGCAGCAAACTGTAGTCAAAGAAACAAGACTGGTTGGCTGAAGAGTCCTTCCATCCATATCTGGTCTTTTAATCTGCCTTTTGTAGCTGGGGCAGTTTGGCTCTACTTTGTTCCCTGGGTCCCAAAAATGGACTTTTTCTTGTGATGGTAGACAAAAATCTGCGATTTTCTGAGGCCTCTCCTTTGTTTCTTAAAATTCCTGATTTTGGCACGAGGTTGAGTGTTGAATGAAAATATTTGGCTGTTCAAACTGGCAGAGCAGATCACCAACAACCTTTTAAGAGGCTTAGGAGGTGTCTGAGGCAATGCTGACTTGTGCTGTGGGTTGTCTTGGCCCTTTGTACGGGCTGTAATCCTGCAAGTGTAAAGCTCCACTTGTCTTAGTTTTTTGCCTGAAGTTGTTGTGTTTTTTGGAAGCAGAACACCATCGTGCCATGATATTTAGGCAGGTGCCAGCGGATCGATGGGAAGCCCTTGCGATGCTCCCACTGTGCCGGCAGCAGGGAAGGGACAAACTCAAGCTCGGCGAGGAGCGTGCACTGCAGGCACTGGCGGCTCCTCCAAGGTGCTGCTAAGATGCTCTTAGAAAATCCTTTTGGCATCACACCCAGGCTTCTCCCTCGCAGTGCACGCATTCATTCCCTCATTCATGAGGCTGTCAGCAGGTTATTGTCTCAGCCTGTGACCCTCCTGAAGACCATACATCTTATGTTCAGGCCCTCAAATGGGCTGTGACCTTCCCCTCTTTTGAGTGTTGTAGGAATGACCTTTCAGCAGGGTACTTGCTTACGTAGAGGGCTGGCTGGGAAGATTTGGCTGTGCTAGGGCTTTGGTCCACGTTGGCCTGAAGGGAAAGAACAAGAGTTCTTTATTCTCAGAAGAGGATTCAGATTTTACTTCTATGGTTCAAAGGTAAGCTGTATTGCATGAAGTCTTTAAATGCTTTCAACATGCAGATCTTTCTCTATGCATAGCTATTCACGCTACCAGACTTGGTGGGGCAGTTCTTTTTACAGTGCAGGAATATGGTTGTTTGTTTCAGTAATTATTCCGTCTTCTTTATCACTTAGAATAATAAATTAGAACAAGAGAACAATTACAGACTGAGGGAATTAAATCTAAGTCGTGGAAGCATAGCTGTTAGGGAAAAGACTTCAGTAAGAAGGCACATGTGTTTTTTCTTTTGGAAGAGGGTATTTACAGAATTTCAAATGCCAATTTACTGATTTATTGTATTTCTTCACCAACATACTGAGTGGGTACATGAAGCAGCCTTGCCAGTAAAATCATACAATAGGGGAATTTTCAGATAAGAAAGTGATCCGTTTGCATACAATTTGGTCCTTTAAAAAATATTTTAATATCTTTTTATTGGATTATTAAAGGATTTCATTATTAGAAAATGATGTTGAGCAGTTCATGGGTTATGCCTCCCCTCCTGCAGCCAGTGAAGTTACCTTTTGTGAATCAAAATTTATGTTTGGAGAGAGGGTGAGAAAACGGTGGCCTGGGGAATTCCTTCAAATGTGTTTTAATTCCCCATATTTCCCCGGCCTGGCAAGACCAAAGCTACCAAAGGAACCACCCCCCAGGCCCAGGCTTGGAGAGCTGCTGGGACACCTGCTGCTGGAGCTGCTGTGGTCTTCTTATCCCCCATGGGCCGCTGCCTTTATCAGGTGTAGCACCTTCTCCAGAGCAGAAGGGAGACGAGCTGCAGCCAAGTGCGTGGTTCCCACTGGTGATTTCATAGGATCTCGGGCAAGAGCAGGCATGAATCTTCCCAGAGCTGAGTATCTTGTCTGGACTGCTGCGCCGGGCAAGGTGCTTCAGGGGAACAGACGAGCTGTTGCAGAGGGGTGCAAGAGAGCACCTGTGGAATAGCCTGCCATTTACAAAGACCTTTAATAGCTTTATCTTAAATACAACGTGGCAATCTGTGATATTTGTTGCCATTAAATACAGCTCTTCTGCATATTAAAAATACTAATTATTCTAAACACTCTCACTATTCTCTTGTTTATGTTTCCGAAGCCAATCTGCGATGCACCACCTGTTGAATCATTTTTAAGGCAGAATGTTCCTCCCTTTCTCTCAGGGCAAGCCTAGTCCTTTCCCACCCCAGCAGATTCAGTATAAACCCAATTCTAAATGGAACCAGCTCAGATCGTGCCAAATGCCTATACAACACGGCAGCTTCAGACCCTGTGTGCTTTTAACAGAGCCAGGCTGTCAAAATGGGGAGAAGCCGCTGTAATTTGCAGTTTTGCTTTAAAACGTGCCCGGTGCCCTTAAGCATTTCGCTAAAACGCGGCTTGGCACTCGATTAATTTCTGTCTTCGAATGTTTCCTCGGCTGTTTTCCCTCCGTTCCCTGTGTGCCCCCGCCCCTGTGCCAAACCCCTCCCCGGGCCGGGCCGGGGATCACCCCCGCCCCGAGGGGTGCGAGGATCCTCCCCCAGCGGGGCCGAGGGACCGCCCGGCCCCGCCGTGCCCGGCCCCGTGTCCCCGGCATGGCCGGACCCCGACCCCGACCCCGCCAGCCGGAGCCGGCGGCACTCGCGGCCAGCCCGGGGGCGCGGCAGGTGCCGCAGGACCATGAGCGTGATGCTGTGGCGCTGGGAGCAGAACAACAGCACCATGAAGCTGGTAAGCACGTCGGGGAGAACGCGGGACAGCCACTGATGGAGGGAGAATTGCCCTTGCACCGTTCTCATTAGCGACCAGGGGTACCTGGGGTGGCAGGGCTGATGCTGGACCGATGTGCTCTCCAAGCGGATGCTGTTTTGCTATGGAGTCGCAGCCGGATTTGTTACTCTTTAATTCGTGTTTTGGGTTTGTTTAGGTCAGTCTGCGTCTCGTTTCATCTCTGTAGTTAAGCTCGTTTATAACTAAGAACTGAAGCATCAGTAACGTGTGTAGCCCTTTCCCCTCATCTTCCTTTATTTATTGTCTTTATTCTCATTGTTTTCTTCTTCTTGGAAGCAATTTTCTCTCTTTCAGTTTTGCTGGAATAATTTTGTCGACTGGGAGCATTTGGAGTTTTGTTTGCTCAACAGTTTTTGGTTTTAAATTCCCCCTCCCCGTTCCCCCCCATCCCCTTTCCTGTCTTCTCCTTTACTGAAATATAAAAAAACTGTGCACCCTGTAAGTAAAAAGTGTGTGGCTGCTCCATTCCTGCAGCGCAGATGAGCTCAGGAAGCCTACATATCTGCCTGTCTGCTTGAATTACTGTCCGTACCAAGATATAAACTCTGATCAAAACTTAGAGAGACTTCTCGTCAGCAGCTATTTTTAAAGCTATTTGATGTAAAGAATCTCAAGACAGTGGCTGTCTGAGATAGCTTTAAATTTGTTTTCCCTGTCTCTCTGGAAGATTATTTAAACAAAGAAAATTACAATTCTATCCAGTTTTTAGAGAAAAGATTTATTTTCCTGAGAAATTTATAATAAAACACCAGTATTTGCTACAGGTCTAATCCTTTAGCCTTTATGTGTGAAAACTGTTGAAAGTCCATGTGGGAGTTAAAGGTTCCCAGCACCTCTTCCTATCAGGCTCTGCAATCAAAGAAATTTATAGTTCGGCTGGTAATGTAACAATCTCTGTTTTACATACTTTCCTCGCCAGGAATGAGGTGATAAACACGCGTTCGTGAAGGAGTATTCAGCTCTGGATACAACAGCAGCCCTTCACGTGGGATCAGATAGTTTCGGATATTTCACGCATGAGTAGCCCCTGGAATAATGAATTTGTGAGCTGGCAGTAGAAGTTGGCGCCTTTGTGTGGGGGTTGCCCAAGCCTAGTTCCAGCTGAAGCCAAGTATTTTGGGAGGGAGGTTAAAGTGAGTCCTTTCTCTCGCTTTTCACATGCAAAGAGCTCTTCAGGAAGCAGAGAGAGCTTATGTACACAGGTGTATTGCAAAGTCTTTGCATATACATTGGCCTTTAAACCAGCCCCCAGTGGGCTGCCCAAGCAGCACCAGCACCTGTGAGAACTGAGCTATGAAATCAAGCAGAGAAAAGGAGACGTAAGAAATCAAATAGCTGGTAGTGTCCAAGGCACAACGAAATCCAGGTGATGCTCAGAGTGGAAGAAAAGTGCTGGATTTACCCACTCCTTGGGCAGGAGGAGAAAAGATAAAATCCTTCACCCCATACCCTGCTCACGACCCACCTTCCCTGCCAAGCAGCAGGCATTTATTGCTCCTGCAATTAGGGAATTACGGAGGTTGCCCTCGTGGGGCTGCCTCCTGCCTGGTGTGGTTTGCTGGGTGCTGGGGCAGGGAGGGACGTGGGTGCCCCTCAGTCTCGGGGGGCCTGGCAGGGTTCTGCCTAAAGCACTGGGATGAGCTCAGCTTTGTGCAGACCTCTTCCAGAGGCCTTGGCTGGTCTGTCTTGATAAAGTGGATCAAACAAAGACAGTTTTTATAGATGTGTGTGTGTACATATATATATGTATATATAATTAAAAAAAAAAAAATCCTCAGCTAATTGAGTGTCAGAGTAAATACCTCAGATGTTGTCCTCCTGCTTTTTCTCCTCCTCGTCCTTCTTTTGGCCCAGTGAGGTTTCTGTGGAAAAAAGAATGAGAAAATGCTTGCTAGTCATTGCTTAGGGTGAGCTGATTGTGGCTACTTTGCCAACAAAAGCCAAATACATTCTGCTGAGAGTTTTGGGTGGTGATGGCAAGAGTCACTTTGTGGTTGAAACTGTAAGATTCGGAGTGTGGAAGCTTAGGGGTTTTTTTCAGATTTGTAGTATAGGGCTGTTCAGGCATCCAGGGATAAATCTGTCTGCCTGCTGTTATCACAGAGTCCCCAAATATCGGATCCTGCAAGACTTACTCTGATAAGTTTGTGAAAATTGTGATGTTGCCATAAGAGTGCAATGTGAAATAAGTAACTCTTCGTGTTGGTAACTCCTTTTCCATAAGATTGTCCTTGAATAATTTTGGGGGATGGTGGCCTAATTTTTGTCACATACAATACATTCAGCTGTGATCTTGTCATCTTGAATTAGCTGCAAAATACAAGGTTGCTTTCATTGTTGATGTATTTCCTGGGCAATCATGACAGGTTTCTTGCCAGTCTCTCTGGAGCATATTGATGTTATTACTGGACATTCAGAGGAGTGGCCAGACAGTAACCAAGATCATTTTTTTGCTGAATAGACTGTGTCCACTTTCTAAGGTACTGCCAACTCTTGGGAGAAAAAGAACAAATTGTGTAGCTTGCTCCTGTTCATGGTGAGTGACTTGTGCACAGCTGATAAACGCAGTTATTTTGACCCCAGAGTTCCTTATTCCTGGGCTTCTAAAAACAGATGTTTAATTCTGATTTTATTTCCATTTTATATTTGAGACTAACAATATTTCAGCGTGGAGTGTAACACCTCCCTCGCTCTTACTTTTTGTTTAACTGTTCTGAGTCATCGTCACACCTTATGCAAACACCTTTTTCTAATGTAATCAAAACAAGGATCGTTCCCACTCACTGTTTTATGGCTTTGAGAATTCAAAAGGGGTAAGGTATTGCTTTTGTGATGATTGAAGGTTGTAAAAGGCATGTGATCCTTTTTCTTTATGGCAAGTTCAAATTGTCCCGTACATATCCTACAAGCCCCTGGCCTTGCAGCATGTGTATAGTCGTATACAAATATGAGAATGTTTCAGCCTTTTACAAGGTTTTTCCTACAATTGTATCAGTAGAAACATGTTAACTAACCTGTCTGTGTGTAACTGGCGGCAGATAACCTTTCCAGGGTGGGTTTTCTTTTGTGGTTTGGTTGGTTTTTGGTTGGTTGGGTTTGGTTTTCTGGTTTTTTTGGTGTTTGTTTGTTTAGTTTTTTGAGCCTGTAAGAAACTAATGAGTGAAAACCCTACATATGTCTTCTCAAGATGAAACATTCTGTGTCTGACATGGAGTAATAAATGACCCCAGGATAAGCCTGTATTGAAAGGTTTGTTTCTTTGAATGGAGTAAAACAAACTTGACTGAAGAGCCACAGTAATGTCAGCAGAGGCTGTATCATTTTATTGTGAAATGTATACCATAATAGTGTTTCAGAAACAGGTTTCAGATGCACAAACATTTAAGCTTTTTAGGATTTTGTTTAATGTAGTTTACTGATAACTATTTTTTTTTCCTGGGAGAGTGTAGCTTTTGTCTTTTCTCATTTGGGATCAGACTTGTGGGTTTACAGAGCTAGAGATGAAGACTGCTCAGCTTTTCCTGTCACCTTTAGTCTTTCTGTTTTCAGTTTGTAAAATTTGAATGGTACTTACTATTAAGCAGATACAATCATTTTATGCCTTCTCTATCCCTATAATTTTCTGCTTTGATTTTAAAACGTTGAGTAATATGAGAGAAAAGAAACGTGCATGTCTTTGCATGAGCACTTCTGTATAGACACCTATAACTTACGAGCTGGACCAGATTCTCATTTCCACAGCAACGGACGGGCTCTGGGTGTGGATGTACCTTACTGTTCCCATCCTTGCCCTTGCTCCATAGGAGACCCTGAGATGCAAGGAGTGGGAAAATTGCTCCTGCTGAAGGTCAGGAGGTGCTGAAGGAGTTGGGCCATGTCCATATGGACTGGGGAAGGAGGAATGCCTCCTGCTCTGCCCCCCCCCCCGAATGTGTGCCAGGGGGTGAGTGGTGCCAGCTCAGTCTGTACCTGCGGCTTGCAAAAGTTAATGGGTCCTAGGCTGGGTAAACCATTGGATCTTTAAAACATGTTCTTGCAAAAAATAGGGAAAAAAAGTTATTCTTGTAAAATAGCTAATTCAAAATATTCTCTGTGAAAAGAGTGTTAAAAGATTTATCTCTATGTATAAAATTTCAGTCCTGGTTTACGCATGACTTCTATTAAACATTTCCCTTTAATGCTCTTATCTGTGTGTGCCTTCTGGGCTGATGTGGAGCATACAGCAAAGGGAACATACTTATTTGGAAGAAACACTTCATTCTGGAAGAGATTTTCAAGTGCTTAACTTGAAAACTGAGAGAGAAGAATTGACTGGGCTGATAAGAGATTTGCAAAGTTATGATTTGATAGGCCTGTTTTTGCTAGCTGACTTAGCAATACTTTTCATTAAGTAAGGGAAAGAATTCCTGCAGTTCCCTAAGCTTTTGCCATCTGTATTAGTGCTTATAAGCAGTTTATTGGAATCGTCACAGCATTATCTTGCAGCTGATTATTGACTTGATGTTGGAGTCGGATCGCAGCCTGTTACCTAGCTTTTCCAAGCCAAAAAGTGTGGAACCTCAGCCAGTTGTTAGATGTCTAGATCGAAGGCTTAGTTGCTGGCACTCTGTAGTAAAGATTAAAATAAATAGCAAAGTATAAGTCAGTGTTTCATAGGTTAAGATATGTCTGAAAAAGGCTGTTGCATGTAATCATACATTCCCCACACTTGTATTTAATCACACAGCTGAGGAAATGTTCTTTTGACACACAAGAGCTGAGGAAATGTTCTTTTGACACAGAAGCCTGTGGGCAGACTGTGTTGAAAGAGCACACACATCTTTCTTCTGAGGATCAGTCAGGAGAGGACAGCACAATTGTGAGCTGCAGCATCATAAGGCTGTGCAAAAGGCAGACTTGTTCCTGGCAGCTATCAGGAAAGCTGCTTTCAGCAGAGATAAGGAGGTGTGAAAGCAGTGAAACTACCAGGAGGCAGCTGAAACCTCACCTGTGAATATGATACACAGTTGTGGTATCATTTATGAAAGATCAGTGCAAAGGAAACAAGGGCTCTTGGGCTGACCAAGACAGAGAAAAATCTGTTTTCTTAGCACTCCTAACCAGAGAAAAAAGGACAATCTGGGCATATGAGTTTTCTGTGTAAAGACATCAAAATACAGCAGGGTGCTTCTAATCACCACAGCAGGGACTGAAACCGACTCTCTTTCGAAGAGGGAAGCCTCAACACACCTTCTAGGAGACACTTGGATCATTTATGACAGCACTTGTATCGCACAGTTAAATTCCCAGATACGGGTACTGTGTGTGTGCATACACGTGCCAGGGACAACCCGCCACAGTGTGTATTTTTCTGTACAATACATAGATACTTAAATATTATAAAAATTTAAATATCTAAAATTGTATTAGTTTTAAGGAGTTGATGTCATTACAGAAATCAAAGTAAGTAGAAAACAATCGCATGAAAATTATTTAATGTGCATATTCAGATGTTTATATCTCAAGATAAATACCATATTGTAACTGCTTTGTTACAAACTATACATGTCACATTTCAGTGCAGATATCACTAAAAAAACCCTTATATAAGGAGTTTCAGAAATGCAAATTTAAAAATGTATGTATATGCTGTATGTTGCTTGGTTTAGGCTTTCTGAAGTATTCCAGATTAATCTGTTTGTCTGTCCTAATTTAGAATTCAGGTGTAGAGGTTTGAGCCTCATTTAATTCTGTTCTGTGATTATGGCAGTAAACAGACTGGAAAGGGATTTGAGGTAGGTGATCCTTCAAAAAGCATTCCTGTTCTGGTACAGGATGCATTTTGGGATTGCAGCTTGATTTTAGTTTATTTACTTCTTTCCTGCGTAGGACACTGAGGAAAGATTAAAAATTCCATATACTTTTCTGAAAACCTTACTATTTCTTTTACTCCCAGTTGTGTGTGGTTTTGTGCTAAGTCTTGCTCTTACTGTGGAGCACAGAGGGATAGATGCAGATGGTATTTAATAGCTTGTGAGGTAGAGGGTTTATTGTTTTAATCAATGTCAGACTTTACTGTTACAGTGTACTGATGAATGTATGAGTATAAAATCTGAAAACCACTTGGCTTTCTTTCTCTTGTTCTTGGTGGAAAGATGCCCCTGAATTCTGCTCCAGCCTCATCTGCTCTGACTCTCATAGCCTGTTCAAGTGCTTTTAGGGGGTTGTTGCCAGCATGTCTGTCTGTTGGCTGCTCTGCTCCTCCTCCCCAGTGTTCTGGGCAAAGAATGTCTTACTGTGAAGTTCAAATAAACCAAATTCTAAGAGTTTTCTTTTGCAAGACTTTCTCCAAATTTCCTGGGTCATTTTCTGTACCATTTCTAGTCTGAACTCCTCCTTCTTGAACACAGGTGGCAAGAACTGTACGAGATGTTTCAGGTGAAGTCTTACCAGGTCATTGTATGTTGTACAAGGGTTTTAATATGTCTTTAATTAAAAAATTTTGCATGTGAGTAAGCATTAAGTCTCTCATGCAACCAGAACTTGCCTTCTTTTATTCGCAGGTAGTTCATGATTAGGGCCATCATGGTGAGGCTGTGACTGCTCAGGTGTTTTCTGTGTTACCTTTCTGTCTGAAAAGTCTTGCTTCAAATACGCTTGTTTATTGCCATCGTGGATCTGCTTTTTCATTTTGAAATGACAAACATAAATTCCTTATAGATTATCTGTGCAGTTACTAATTTTATTATAACGATCCTAATCTTGTTGTCTAAGAGTCGTGACCCTACGTAACTTTTGTCAGGTCGAATACTGTGAAAGTGAAGGAGAGAGAGTGATTTTGGTGTGGAATGGTTTAACGGGGGTTCTGAACTAAGCAATAGTTGTATATCTTCTTTTATCAGTATCTTTTACAGTGAAGCACTAGAGAGCTTCTAGAGCACTCCTGAGTATTCGGTGTCAAGTGGTGGAGTGGTGTCACTGTTCTGGCATCTCACCCTTGTGCCCACACTGGAATGTGATAATGATCACCTGTGAAACAGTTGGGCATTGTAAGGCAAGCTGATTTTCTCTTCTCTGCTCTGCGTTCAGAGATTTGCAATACGGGCTGTTTCTGTTTTTTTAAGAAATCTTTGGATGTCTTTCTATTTTTATTTTTTTTAATGACCAAAATGCAGGTAAATAACCTGGGATCAGAATTCAACACCAGTGGATTCAGTACAGGGCATGTGGAAAGACCAGCGCTTTCAAAGGCTTTCCTGACTGTGGCTTGGTTTTGGCAGAGGCTTCCAAAACCATGCAGGTGCTACTTTGTTCTCCTGTGATACATGCCTTAGTATTCAGAAGGTAGAAATATTTGTTGTTCGATTTTGGTTTAAGACATTGCAGTGGAAAATATTCTTTAGGAGAGGGTCTGCAAAACAGGATACTGGAATTTATGAGGATGAGATGTCTGTGGGGAACAATTAGTCTGTTCTGGCCTTCTGTAAAAATGTTTCCATGCCTAAATATGGATTTAGGAGGCAAATTTGTGCCCTTTTGAAAAACTTTATTTAAATCTTGAGTAGGTTGCCTATTTTAATTTACTGGGATCACAGCCAAGTTGTATGAGGTGCTGCTGAAACTTAAAGTGGCAGCTCCTGTCCTGGAGGTGTGTAATATAAACATGTCTAAGAATTATTACCTAAATAAGACAGGGAATGGGAGGGGTGACAGGCATAGAGAGAAGGAATGAGATTTACCCAGTGCTGAAAAAGTGCTTTCCAAGGAATAAAAGGAAATACACCTGCCACTCTGGGCACCTTAGTCTCTTGTAAATATGATTCTTTTCCTGTCATTTCAACACCCTGTGTTTAAAATATTGCAAATATTGCCTGGTTGGCTTTTTCCTTTGCTGAGAGAGAATGGATGTATTTCATCAGGTTCCTTGCCCTCACATCCACATCCAGTTCTATCTCTGTCCCCATATATCCTGTCCTTAGCTGATTAACAGCTCCAGCACAGAATGGCCCTTGCTGCCAGGGGAGAAAGCCTTCGGGTTTCTCACTTCCTTTCATGCATTTATATTGCATGGTATGTGACTTTTCCGTTCTGGAGTTGTCATTTGCTGGGCCAGTCCCATTTCTACTCCTGCCCACAGCAAGGCTGAAGAAGGTGTGTGCGCTTGGGGGAGGGCATGTGCTGGGTGCTGATGGAACAAGCTGGAACCATTGTTTTGGGAGAACCAAGTGTAAAGGTGCTGCTGATTGTTGGGTCATTTTGGGACCTACCTGTTCTGCTGTGCCCAGGTAATCTTCCCATGAGCTGTGGGGCCTTAGGAGACTTGGCTGCCTTGCACTGGGGATCACATCCTCCCTTGGTGTACTGGGGCGTGTGGTGGCTCCACGAAGCAGGCAAGAAATTTAATAGTCTTGAGTGGGTGCTTGGGAGGCCTTCCTGAAAGATTATACACTTTGTACACAAATGAAGTACACAGAAATACACTGAGGGTCTCTTTGAGCTGAAGAGAAAATGCTTAATAATAATGCTTAATAATTTAGTTTGTACTCAGAGGTAAAACAGTACCTTTAATCCAAACTGCATGAAAGCAATAGCTTACTTTTTATGATGTACTTAATGTTGGGCTGACTATTCATCCACAAGCAAATATTTTTGTTTCATAAAATAAAGATCCTTTGATGTCATTTTGAAGGCAGAGTGATTGTCTATGTGTGTTTAACAATAATGTGAATGAGGCCATGTGTTGGGTTCAATTTGGTGTCAGCTGTTCATTGCTGATCTTTGACTGGTTAATTTAATGTTCTCTGACATTTGCTCAACAAGCTTTTTTGTTGTTTTGGTTGTTTTCTTTTTTGCTGACAAGTGATTGCCAATGAATTGACTGATGAGAGAATAAGGGAGTCTCAAGGTGGTGTAAAGCAGCAAAGAGATACATTTGGGAGCCATGGATCATTTGTTGAATACAGGAAAGGAGAGGGAAATTTTTAACCTCGTGTAAAAGTTATGGTTTATTACTTTGTTAGACATCTGCTTTCCTGATGCTAATTGTGTTTAATCCTTCTTGGGGGTGGAGTCCGGTCTCAGGGCTACTCAGTACTTTTATGAGGCCTGCCAATCTTAGCTGCCCTCTTGGAAATATCAGGCTGCTAATCTGATCTTTGGGTTATTTGCTTTTTGAGACAAGCATCTGCAGAGAGATGGGAGAACAAAAATGTTGTTGGTGCAGAGCAGGTGTCCATGAAGAATGTGTAAAGCCCTCCCTTACCCAAGCACTGTCACATCCTGGTTTATATAAAGAGTAAACATAAAGAGTCACACTAAATAGACACAAGTGTTTAAAACACTACAAAAACGCATTTAGACCATCAGAATACTTTAGTGTGCTATTTACTACTAGTTATACCAAAAAAAGGAAAAATTGATGGTGTAGGAATACAGGAACAGATGTGCTAAATGCAGCTGTATTGTCTGTAAATGCTCAGTTCAGAACTTACTGCTGAGAGCTTGCTTTCTGCATTATTGATTTGCAAAACACTGGACAAATGTCAGCATACAAAACTGCACAGACTTTGTCCCTTAGTCAATGGTCAGGTCTGATGCAGGATACAAACATCAGCAGTATTCCATGCTATGTTTTATACCACACAGACTCTTGGGGTTTTTTGCTTGTTTGTTTTTGTGCAATCTCAATATCTCAGTATCTAAGATTGCTAATTTTTCAAGTAATCCTGATTTTTACCAGTATCTTAAGCTGGTTCATGCTCAATAATTATTTCTTTGGCCAACTGTGTTGTAGTTGTAGTAGTAGTAGTAGTAAATTTTTCCCTTATGCACTAATAAAATGAGGTTTGAGGACCTCATGCCAAAACATCCATCCTTCAAATCCTCTAGGAGCTTCTGAATCATAGGAGAGAGATCTGTATCTTTTGAAGGCATTACTGTTCCAACTTATTAGTATTCTTTACAGTGTGTGCTGGGAAATGTTAGTTCCTGGTGTTTTTATGCTCTCTTCAGAAATACCTCTGCATGTCATTCTGAATGAACCTGTGGACTTCTCATGTTTTAACAGCTAAATTGCACTCTGATTTGCTTGGTTTCTTCTTTGGGATCTCTTAGATAGCGTTGCGGCGAGAGTGGATGAGCTGGCAGTAATTTCTGTAAGGATTCATTTTTCCCAACGCCAGTTTGACCTGTGGAGCAGAGCAGCTGCTGCCTTTGCCAGCTCCAATATAGTTCAGTAAGATGTTTTCTCTTTATTGGCCTTTGTGTCAGAGTCACTCTGATGGGGACAAGCCTGCACTCCTGTGATTCATGCCTGGAGGTGTCACCTCCTTAACATGATGTCCATGTTTGAGAGCGATGGAACAGGCCCAGAACCACTCACTAATTGTCAGCTGCCTGGATCTGTCCTGATGTTCACAGGACGTGACTGGCCTGTAGTCCTTGGAAGGATTTGTCATTTTGCCGAGGCTGCTGTGCATGTTCTAGGGCCAGATGCAGCCACAGGTGAAAGGCTAATGCCAAGCAGTCTTGCTCTTCAAGAATGCAGCAGTGATGGCTCGGGAGAAAACCTGCAGGACGTATCTGGGAAGGTTATTTGTAGAGATAAAAACGAGTAATTCGTAACCTCCAATCATTGTGGGATTGCATAAACAAAATTTTCAATGAAAGTGTTGCCAAAGGTATAAAACAAACACTGCAAAAATTACAGTAGTAGGAAATTCAGCAATAGAATTGCTGCTGTTCAAAAAGCAACAAAACCAAACAAAAAAACACCCACAGAACCAGAAAAACCACAAACAATCAACCAACCCCAAATCCAAGTGGTGAGCTGCTTTTTCTTTCACTTTGTTCTAATGGTAGTTTTAGTTTTAATTCACAACTCAACCATTTGCTCACAGCCTAATTAATTTGTTACAATTTCAACTTTTAGATGATTCTCTTAACCTGCCTTTTGCAAAAAATGGCCTGTAACCTAAAATCTTAACGTAGTGCTACATCAGCTGTTGCAGTTTTCTTGTTTTCCCTTTTTTTTTTGCCTATTTCTAAAGCTTCAGGATTGTACAGGTTGAACTGTAGTTAACAGAGAACTGGGCAAGGAATGCCGTAAATATCAGTTGTTTGACCAGGAAAATCGGCAGCCAGTCCTGATAGCTCTTTTTTCTTTTTTTCCTCTCCTAATACCGGTGGTTAATTTCTGAATCAAAATTCTATATGGGTGCATAAGACACTTTTTTTCCCCTCCTCCTTTTTTTAAACTGGCAACATGCTCTTTGTTCTGCATTCCTCCAACCCTTGCTCCAGGCAGAAAAGAATAACTGATGTTGATGATGTCCCACTGATGTTTCTGTGCCGGTAGGCTCTCTCCTCCAAATGATTACCAGTAAATTGCTCTGATTTTATCTGCAGCTAAGCCACTACTCTTATCTGATGTTACTTTAAACCATGCTTAGTTTCATACATAGATGGGCTTTCATCTGCATCCTGTGGGAACATTTGACCACATCTAATAGCATGGATCAAAGTGAATGTTCTCATCTGAAGGAAAAATAAGCATTTACCAAGTTTTAAAAAAAAAAAAGTTTGATGTCAAATGTTTGATTTCTCTGGATCCCAGTAAAATGACCACAAGGATTAGTTGCAGGAGTTTACTACCTGTAAATTCCATATAGTTTTTCTTCTCACTAAACCTTTTACTCAGCTAATTTTAGCAACATAAGTTTGCTGGAGTAACACTTTCCTAGGTGTAGGTATTGAGGCAAAAGCAGGACTAAATAGAAAACTAAATGCAGGATGTCAAACAGAGAAAGGGATTGTGTAGGTGTGTGTAAAATTACATTGGAATTTGAGTGATGGAAGCCCCAGTGAGGATAGGCTGCTGTCATTGCCTTGTGCTTTTGGAATTTTCCAGAGCTTGCAGGTCTTTTGATCAACCTCCTTCCTGACATGTAATTGTTGAAGGACTATTAATAATAATAGAAGTATTTCAACCATCTGCATTTTAAAAAGGGATGTATGAAGAAAAATCATAAGGAACTGATAATAGTCTTAGCCTGGTGTAGGTCATGCTGTTCAAGACTTGGAAATTCCCATTAAATATCTTTATGTTAAAACTCTTACTGCAGGAAATAGATGAAACCTACAGTTGATCTGCCTCGTGGCAGTTCTATTAAAGGACTGTGCTATATATATATTTCTCAAGAAAGCTTCAGGAGCAGTGCAGAAGTTGTTCCTTTTGCTTGAATGATTTTTTTCAGGAAGGTACAGGAGGCCTTTAAGTGGCTGATGGCTGTGTGAGGAGACTCCCAGACAGAGATGCCCAAACCTCCTGTACTTGTGGGAATTGTGCATGTACTGTCATTTCTTGATCAACCATAAAATATACTTTTAAATTATTAATTCTAGTCTGCTGTAAGTTTTACTTTACTGGATTTTTTTTTTTTTTTAAATGTAGAAGGAGGTGTTAAAAGTTCAGTTGCAGAATTTTTAGCAAAACCCCACAGCACTGATTTTAATTACCAGATCCATGAAAGTACAGGCTGGTGTCACTTTAGTGAACCTCTCTAATTAGGAGCATAGGATTTGCCATCAGAGATCAGGCCAGTGGTTTACCGAGTCTGTGAGCATCCTGCCTGCAGCAGTGCCCACACCAGCTGGCTCTGATAGAAGTAGCATCCCCCCTCCCTCCTTCCCCAACAAGGCATAAGGTCAGTGGGAAGTGAAGAAGCAGAATTTTCCTCTTGTATCATGCAGGGAATCATTCTTCATGCCAAAGACAGTGAATTGGTAACTGGGGTCTTGGCCAGCCTGTCTGTACGTGGCCTTTAGGGATAAAATTACTAATTTTTTAATGTAGTGCTAAGCTAAACTTAGGTACAGAAGTTTGCTCCTTCCCATTAGGAGGGGTATTTCTTAATTATTTATAAATATACAAGTACATTTCACTGAAAAGGTCTTTGTGACACAGACTGTAGTGGAGAAGGGGGAACTAAAATTTTTTCTATAACATCTGCGCTCTAGAGCTTTTTTCCTATATTCCCTTAGTCTGCATCATAGCTGGGGACACTGCCCTTCTCTGTCCCTTTAAATCTGATCTAGTGCCAAATGTGTAGCTTTAACTATTGCCAATTTTCTTCTATCTAATTGGCATATAGATCATGATGCAGAAAGCACTCCCAGCCTTTTAAATGGAAGCAGGAGGAACTAAGCTGGAAGCAGGGTCAGCATTGACAATTTAATCTAATTTAGAAAGTTATCAGTCAGTAGAAGATTCAGTTAGATTTGTATCTGTGAAACAGATGGCCGACTGCAAGACCATTAGATTAGGTTTGTTATGTGTGTGGAAATTAATTCAGCACTTTATTTTTTTGTTTGGGGAAGGAAAAAAAGAAACAACTTGTGTTGTAAATGCTTAGCAGGAACAATTTATAAAGATGACCTTATTTCCTGTAAAATATGGCAAACCCCTTGTGGTCCCAGCTATGCAGAAAGCTTTTTGCTGTAGCCTGATTTCTGGGCTGTGTGGCAGTATAGTGAATGACATAACAAACCCAAAAATGCTTCCACCTATGCATAAATGGTTGTTGGTATATTCAAATGCAAGAATTTTACTTCCAAGATCTCATTAACAAAACATTTAGGGCCAGACACCTGTGCGGGCTGCATCCCCCCATCTTTATGTTGATGCAAATATATATACGAATATTTCATTTATCCCTACTGAAAAGTGAGGACCAGATTTTAAAAATGCTGGAGAGATGGCAGTCGTTAAGTTTTTAAAAAGTATCTGAAATTTTCTGAAGGATTGTTTATTTTGGTGGCTAGGAGGAAGATGAGCTCTTGGGATAATGTGGCTCTAATGGGAGATGCTGTATCCTTCTGAGATTCTTAGTCTTTTTGTACATCTTTGGGATGGAGTCTTTGCCACACACATTAATGCTCAGCTGTCACAAAATATTTTTCACTATCTTAAAATGCAGCTTAAAATAAAAATAGGCCTTCCAAAAGTAGGTCACACCTAAGATTTGTCTAGCCAACTGTCCCATTTCTGACAGTGCCCAAGAGCAGGAGGAGCATTAGAAATAGAAATATGGGTAGAATATACAAAAAGTCTTTGGAAAGGGAATTGGCTCCTTCTCATTCTTACTCTTACCATCAATAAGCTTTAGAAATAATGGAATTAATATGTAATTCTTTAACTACCAACTTTGTTATTCCTGTTCAGAAGAGTTAAATGTGAGCTCAGCAACTGAGACTTGAGTACGTGCTTGAAAAAATCATATGGTCAAGTCCTTGCTCAAGTTTGGGTCTTGTTTCCTCCTTTCTTCGTTCCTCCCATCTCCAGATTCTGCACTGATCTTGCTTGGCAGATGAATAGGTTGTTGGCCTTCCTAACTCAGTTGCCGTGGTTTCTCATCCATGTGTTGGTTGCCTGTTGCTTTATGTCGTTCCAAGTGTCGGAGAGCGCTGCCTATCGCCAGCTTCTGGCAGCTTCAGAGGCATTGCCTCTCGTGAAAAGCCTTGGACACTGAACTGAATTACATTTTACAGAGTGAGGAGGGTAGTGCAGATGACTTAATCTTTTTTCAGTGGCATTAGACACTCTGTTCGTGGGAGAGGAGGATGTTTGGCTGGTGACTTCAGTGTTGATATGGACTGAGCCTACCCAGTCCCTGGATTTAAAGTCTCACTTTTGTCCATCAAGCACTGAGCAGACCCAAAAGGGAATGTTGGCTGGTCCTTCTTGGCTAAAAGAGGGCTAGGGTTTGGTGTGAGACCAAGGCCAATTTCTGTAATTCCCTAATCCCCACAGCAAACTGATTTTGTTAAAAATTAAGAAAAGTTTTTGCAATGTTTCCTGGCCTCGCTGTTTGGATCAGATAACTTTCATCTCCGTTCACTGCTAGCATTTGAAAGGGTTTAGTATCATGTGCCTTAGAAACCAATTTTACTTTTACTTGGAGTTGCTTCACAGCTGTGAATGTTGTTTTGATGAATTAATCCTCTAAGCAATCAAGAGAAAATGGAATAGACGAGTGAGTTTGTGCTTAAAATGCTACATGGCAAATCAAGTTCCATTTCCAGCCTTCTTCAGATTATTATCTTTTGGAATCTTTTTCTTGCCCTTTGTTTCTCAGAGTCCAATCCAGCAGTGATAGTTCATCTGTTTTGATCCCTCCTGCGGCCATGGCTTTCTGCCCAGAGGAGATGATACTGCAAACACACAGATTTGTGACCCCAGGTGAAAAATACCAATGAAATTACAGCAGCTGTTTGGAACAGTCTCTCATACCTTTTCCAAAGAGAGAAAATGAGTCTGTCTTTATTAGAGAAGTTTAGAAGACTTGCTTACTGTCACAAGCCAAGTGTGCCAAGGCTACATGGTGGTTTGGGAACTGATCCCATTGAGTGTTGGGTGCTTATAGCAGAAGCTCTAAGGCTGTTGTAGCAGCCTGGAGTTGGATCCTTCTCCCGTCTTCAGTGGTCAGGAAACTTCAGTGGTGGGGGAAACACGTGCAAACTTCCCCACTTCTCACACTCAGCCTGGTGCAGTAGCAGAGCTCCCAGCGCAGTCCTGAGCACATCAGAGCCTCGGTCCTCTGAGCTGTTTGGGTAAAGCAGCTACTTCGTGTCACGGTGCATCGTGTTCTCCTCAAACTCCATCAAAGCCCCACTCGTCCTCCCCCTCCCCAAAACAAACACCCACCTCTGCCAGGGTGAGGGGGCTTTGCTGGGGGGAGAGCTGATGTGGAGACACTGTGGCTCCCAGGCTGTTTGCTTTTCATGGAGCAGTTGAAAGAGCCGCACGGATTTGACTCTGGCAGGAGTGTGCCTTTTGAAAAATCAACAGTGAAAATGTCAGGCATCTATCCTTCAGCTTGGCAACAGGGGAGGTGAAGCAGCCTTTGCTTCTCACCTTGGCAACATCGGCTGTGTTATTTCTTTTTAATATAAAGAATTCCAGCCAAGCATCTTACAAGTGCCAATTCTCTGTATTTTTAAGGAATGCTAGCAACAGTGGTCAGACCATGGAATTAGGGCTGACTTGCACATGGTGGGGTCCTGCCAGAGGGCAGGCAGCCCTTGCTGCACCAGGCTATGTGTGTCCATTCCAGGTCTCATTCAGCCTGATGCTTTTTAGCTTGCGTTTGTGAGACAAAACGTTCAAATACTGTGAATGCTCCAAAGTTATAAAAAGGGTGTACCTGGAGTTTTTTGTCGTGCAAAGTGTTGGGTTTCCTTTCAGAGCATAAATTTCCATAGATGTTAGGAGCATTTACATGAAGAGAGTTGTCTCTATAATAGGTGGAAAGTCTCCTGATTGTGTAAAAAGCCCCAAACAACCCAAAACAACAACAAAACAAAATAGACAAAACCCCAACAATTTCTTTAATCATTCTTTTAATGCCTACGGTGTCCAACACAAAAGACCTGCTGAACTTTATTCTTGCTGTAAATAGCTTTAATAAAATAAAATATACTTACCGTGTTTGAAATTGATGCCAAACATTGGAACTCTGTTAGAGACAGTAGTAAGAGAAGGGAGCAGTGGGGGTGTAAGGGAAGAGCTGCAGGAGGAGTGGGAGTTGTGAAGTGTGACTGTGTCAGAAATCTGAGCACTGTGCATGCGTGTCTTCAGCTAAAATTAACCACCCAAGCTTCACATGCCAGCATATATATAATCATTTAACTGTGGACCCCTTGAGAAGGAAGAGCAAGCTGGACTCAAGCAGAATATATTCACATTAAATATGCCAATAAGTAGTATGACCTTCCAGGTCCCTGTTCGTGGGAGAAGTAAATTTTCCTGTGACCATTATAAAACAGTAAGCAGCTCTTGGCTCCTCGATCATGGCACTGGTGCTGTTGAACAGTAACTAACTTCAGCCTTAGAAGTGTTGGGTTTGTTTTGGTTTTTTTTCCCTTTCTTCTGCAGCTTCTTAGGATTTTCTGTGGTTTCTCTTCGGAGTAGATATGTATCACCTTTCCAGATAAGCCCTTTTCTGTCCCTGTTTGTGCGTGGTAGTAGATGTAAATGGCTTTGTTTTGTGTATGAGAACTGTGATATTTGAAAATAACTTGCTGTGCACTTCAGGTGACTTTTTAGAAAACACTGGAAAAAAATAGTGCATTTGTTGCTTTTGTTCTCTGAGGTAGATTATAATTTGTTGGCGTGAGATCAATTCAGTTGTTTCACTGTGGCCAAATGTGACTTGGAATGGGTTTTGCTGATCAGCTCAGCAAACTAAACTGTTTCACTTTGGGATATGTGAAGGAATCGGTGCAGGTGTGAATGCAATCTCATTTTATTCAGGACTTCATGGGTTTTTTTTTGCAAGGAGGAACAAGAGAGCAGCCACCTGCTTGGCGGTGTGTGTGGCTCCAGCTTGACAGGGGTTTGTATATGGCCAAGCGTGGATAATGGGAGCATTGAGAGCGCAGTGTGCCGGATGCCAGCACAATCACTGTCCTTGCTTCACCTTCGAGGCTGGTGCAGAGCAAAATGCTGCTCTGGTGAGGAATATTGAGCCCTCTGTGTAGGCAGCACCTGTCAGTAACAGGGTTTAGAAACTTTACAACGGGGCGGGGGGAAAAAAGGAATTCTCTCTCTTCTCCTCTTTTATATTAAATCTAGTAAAATATTCAGTAGGGTAAGAGTAGGAAAGGTGCCAGCTGGGCAATTGAAAGCATGATGACTGTTTAGTATCCATCAAAGATTTGCTCTAAACAAACTCAGTGCCTGCTCTGAAGTGTGGACAGTCCAAGGCTCTATTCCTGGAAAGGTTGCAAGCCTCCTAAAATTGACACGTATGCTTGGCTCTGTGTGCTGTGAGCCAGCCCATTGCTTTTGAATAGTAGTCATATGCATGAGAAAAGCCCTCCTCAGTTGGGAATAAGGCTTTAAAGAGAGAGAAAGAAATAGTCCCAGTGGTGTTTAAATTACCCATTTCTCTATTTAACTTTCAAAGGCTAATTAATGTACACAAGTGTCCAGTAAAATGTAATATTCAGAAGAATATCCCCCACCAACTGGGTAATAATTCAAAGCAGTTGCAACAAACACTTGCACATCTGAGTAGAATAAATAATTTAGTTGAGTTGCCTTAAGAAATGAAAAAAAGAACCAGAGTTACCTCTGTTTCCCCAGAAATGTGGGAACCAAATGGGAATTACAGATGGTTATAGCTCAGTTCTCAGTAGTTGATGATAATTCAGAAGTTCCAGCCCTTTAGGTAATTGAGAGTACTGGCATCACATTAGACGTTAATTAGTAGGTATATGTGTATGTGTGTGTGACAGCTGTTTTTAGGGGATTGCAAATCATAGAACCAGAGCGTGGTTTGGGTTGGAAGGGACCTTAAAGATTATCTCATTCCAACCCCCTGCCATGGGCAGGGGCACCCCCCTTCCTTGAGACCAGGTTGCTCAAAGCCCCATGCAACCTGGCCTGTTCTCTGTACAGTGACATTCCAGGAAGGTAATTTTGCTGTCTCACCTGCCCGCTGGAAGGAATCCACCTGCAATTCAGCCCATCACTGCCTCAGTCTTGGAGTTTCTGATGGTTTCCTCCCTTTATTTGCTGGCTTTGGTGCCAAGGTGCTTGGTAGGACTGAGTAGACAAAGCTCCAGGCTCCCATCCTGGCTGTCAGGATGTTTCCAGTGTCTTGGAGTAGAGAGAAGTGATTCACTGCTTGCCTCCTTTCCTTCTGAGCTGGGATTACTGGGGGCTCAAGGGCGCCCCTAAGGACCATGTATATTTGCTTTGGCTTCTACTGTCCACATACCCTCAGCTGTATCCTTAAAGAGAAGGAGCAGACAGAACTCTTTGCTCAAAGCCCACTAATACCTTTAAATTATCACAGAGACATGTGGGCACACGTTATCTGTCCTCTGGCCTGCTTTTTAAGCCTTTGTTTTGTTTTGTTTTGCAAGAACTTGTATTGGGGGAAAAAACCGTGAAGCAGTCTTTTTGGATAGCAGTGCAAAGCTTCATTCATTCTGGAAGAGTCAGCACTGTCCTTGTAGTGGGATTTGTGTTATGGTACAGATGTACGATAGAGACTTCTGTAGGATTCAAGAAGCATGTAGGGGCAACTAAGGCCACAAATTATAAGAAATCTTTGAAAAAAGGTCTGTGACAAATGCTGTTAAACTTGATTTTTAATTTTTTTCACCATGTGCTTCCTTGTTGTCCTTTTGGCAGTAACTCAGTGAAATATTGTCAGGGCTATAATCTCTGTGCTCTTTCAAAATAGCCATTATCCTTCCTGTGCTCCCTTGGAGCCAGAGATGCTTCAGAGGGATGAGTTCTTCAGCTAAACCTTTGGCTTTAGCTATTTAGCTCTGGGCTTTGCAGTGTGGTATCTGTTAATGAGATCACTGTGTTGGACTGTGGCATGGATCAGCATGAGACTGCAATTAGTGTTACCAGTCAAAAATTGGGATTTCGTGACTCCACATGTGCAAGCCCCATGACATTGGGCAGCAGTGAGTATCTCGTGGGCTTTTCCAAAACCCCGTAGCGTTGTAAGGGCTGCAGGCATTCCCCTTTGGATCATCTCAGTATGGGATGGCTATTTTTAGGTCTTGGAGTGTTTTTTGTTTTCCCTGTGAACTTCAGCAGGCAGTGTGGTGTGGTTAGCAGCAGCACAGGCACTGCATTGTAGTGGCTCTTCTGGAATGGGAGTTCATCGATGTGACTAACCCTGCTATTCAATCATGAAGAAAGCCTTGCTCTGCTCTAATTATGCTCCATGATGTCAAAAAGATGTTCTTCAGCTGTTACCAAATTCATGAGAGCCTGATTCATGGTAATTATTCGGAGAAAACAAATGGAGTCTGATTAGTTCAGAACTGACATGGTAAGGGAAAAGGAAAGAAAGATTTGAAAATTTACTTGGGCGTTGATTATAATTAGATTTTTGTGTGTGTGTGGAAATGAGTAAAAGGAAGAGATTCAGGCATTTTTTCTACTTTAGTAGAAGAGAGACACTCTTTTCAAGTAGTTTCATGTGAATCCTTTCCTTTTCATGAGTGTATTTCAGAATGCTGACTCAGAGGCAAAAACATCAGGTAGTTTCCATTTAAAGGAGACCCTGGAGTGCATGATAATACCTGACACCTTAACCTAATTGCAGCCCCACAGATACACTGGGTCTCTAAAGGATCTTCCTGGATTCACTGCTCCCATGACTTTATTCATGGTCTGTATCCTGGTTTTGCTGGTCACTTCTGCTCCCCAGCCTTCTTCAAGTGCTTGGGGGTGGCTGTGTGGGCTTGAACAAACAACCAATTCTGCAAAAGGCACCTTTTGTACTGATGCAGTGTTCAGATACAGGGCAGATGGGCTGAGGTGTGCTGGGCTGTGGTGGATGTGTTCTCTCAGTACAGCCAGAAATGTTACAAGAGGCTTCGAGTGCCAGGAAATTTCAGGGGTCTCCTAGCTGGAAAGCAAGATTCCTCTCTCATCTGAAATGTGCTTTAAAGAAGTAGGTGTGAGGCTAAGAAAAGGGGAGTGGGGAGAAACCCCACTGAATTTCAAAATTCTTCAATCTTATTGATGGAAGACAGTGTTTAGGCCTTTTTCTTTACAGACAGCTTTCAAAATCTTTCGAATTTGGATTCTTTTTTTCTCCAAACCTCACTGTTTTTTGCACTACTTTTTAGTGTTTCAGCTGTGACTCATAATGTACTGAATATTTCCAAAATTGATACTTGACTGTAACACTCTTAATTCAAATCTGGTGGATCAAAGGGGGAGAGAAAAAGAGAGAAGAAAAAAGTCTTTCACATATGTTTTTAATTTGTTCCCAGATGATTGGATTCCTAAGATCATACACTACAGAGGAAAAAAAGCTACCAAACAGCTGAGTCCACCTTTAACAAAAGCTGGGACTTAGACCCGAGTTAAACATTAGCCTGACTTGGACACAAAGACCTGCTTTTGGTGATAATGCCCAAGTCACCATGTTCACTGGATTTTTGTAGCTAGAGTAATGAAGTTGCCTCCAGTGATTTTCATACTGTGTGGAATCACTGAAAAGTTTTAAAAGCCTGTGCTGGTGTGTAGAATAAGGCAATATCTCTTGGGTTGTAGTGGGTTGAATATTTCTTATCACAAGATTTTTATATTTTAATTAGACTGGTAATTTTCACATGAATATTCAAATGTGACTTTGTACCCATTTGCTGAAAATACCTGAGGAGCACTCATAATGGATGTGCAGAGATAGGAAAATGGAAAGTTTCTCAGCAGTGTTTTCTTTTATTATTGTTTTTCCAATTATTTGCCTTGAACATTTGAAAACAGTGTGCTTTGAAACGTATTTCATGTGTCTAGAAATAGCAGCCATTGTGCAATTATATTTTTTTTCACTTGTTTGTATGGAAAAGGAAAAGAAACATTAGAAATCTATTTGTGTAGTACATTACAAAGACTTGCAACAAACAGGTTTCGAAAACATCCTGGAAAGTTTCAATGATTTGCTTAATACATGCCATAAAAATCAGTGGTGACCGTGAGGAGCTACGACAATAAGCCTGGGTAATACTGCATCCCTAAGAATGCTTCAGAGCTTGTAAATATACAGCCCAGTCAGTTAAAAAATAATAATTTGCATGTTATGCATATTGCAAGATATTGTTGTTCAGTAACATTTTTAAGAGAAGCACAGGTTTATTATATCTGTGTTTTCCTGTGAAATGCTTTCCTCATCAACTAGTGGAATGAAATAATATTCCACACCCTTAAATGCCCCAGAAACAAATATTACCTCCATACTGGTATGCATTTAATAATAAGCATAAAAACTTTGCTTGTAGTTCTGATACCAAACACAGGCTGACTTCAGCACCCAAAGTGGGGTTTACAAGAATAATTTGCTGTCAGAGGGAGTTTCTTTATGTGTTATCATAGGGAGTGAATCAGACAGCAGGTATTTGGGGTTTTTCAAGCTGTCTCCTTTACCAGGAGGATTTAAGGGAGTCGAGGGATTTCTTTGGTGCAGTTCTGTTTATTTCCAGGGTATGAATGTAAGATCTGGTGTTCCTGGGTGCAACAGGAATTAGGGCAGTAGGAAGCAGGTACAGGATAGCAGTTTTGCAGTGCCAGCCACGCATTCTGATGCTGTTAATTTGACTTAAAAATCAATCCTAACTAGCTCTCAAGGTCTTGCTGTTGCTGTTATTTCAGGCTCTGCCAGGAGAGGTCTGCTCCTGTTTTTACTCTAGGGCTGATCCAAGGATTTGTCTGACTGCATGATCATCTGCATCATGGAAATGATCCAGGAGGGAACTGATGCATCAAAGTATAACTTTAAATTTTCTGAAAGTCCTTCAGTGATAAATTAGGACATTCATCACAGCCCTCCCATTAAAGGAAATGTGGTTATTGTGTTTGATAAGTTCCTTGTCAGCTGAATTGCAGGGATGGCGTGGGGGGGGTGGACCCTTGCACTTGCAAAGTAAATAGTTTGCAACCTGTTTCCTCATATGTCTTCACTCCTAGATAAGAAAGCTAAAACCATGTGGCAGAAAAGTAGGTTAAGTCAATCCTAGTTCCTTGAAGTCGTTGAATCTTTTAAAGTGTTTTCCTGTTATGGAAAACGTTTTCTTGTAAAAGGAGCTAAGGAACACAATGTCTGGTTTGTGCAGCGTGGGTTTTTTGCCCCTTTTATTGGTCAGCTGGGGAAATCACTCATGTACTCAGCCTTTATTTCATTGAGATGTTTTTCATCTCTGTGGGGCTTTTTTGTCACGGAGGTGTTCCAGTGTGTTTTTCTGTTCAAGTCCATGACTCTGTTGGCGTAGGAAGTGCACATCCTGCTTCTGTGAAGGGGAAAGTAAAGGATAAATGGTGGAAAAGAGGGGCATATCTGTCAGATATTAAGTGATTTGTTCATGGCTGCTACCAGTTGTGTTTTACAGGTTTTAAAAAAAATACAAATGAAGACTTTGTAACAAAAGTAGCTCTAGTCAAAACCTCTGTTCTTCTTTTTATCACATTAACATTGAAGCAGCAAGTGCAAGAGGAGTGTGAAATTACAATCCGTGTATTATATCCAGGTTCCTCTGTCTTGTGGCAAATACTTGCCCCCTAGACTTGGCAGTTGGCTTTTGATTGCCATGAAGGAGGACATCCTCACCACACTGGAAATGCAAGGCTTGAGATGCTTCTGAAACGAGTAGCTGTGGGTCAGTAATTTAGAGAATCTGCGCTGACCAGCCCTGGGGCCCCCAGGGTAAGAAGGATGTGGATCTACTGGAGCAAGTGCAGAGGAGGTCCATGAAGATGATCAGAGGGCTGCAGCACCTCTCCTAAAGCTGGAGTTGTTCAACCTGGAGAGCCACCCCTCTCCTTGGGCTCTTGTCTTTCCATCTATCAGTAGCTGTGAAGGAAAGCAGTATTTCCTGGGCAGTGCACAGGGAGGGCTTTCCCTGGGCTTCTGGACACTGGATGCTCTTGTTCCCTCTGGGAGAGTGACTCACACACTGGTGTTGAGACATTTGTCATCCCCAGAGGGGCTTTTTGGGTCTGTGGAGGGTTGGGATGGCTCATGCTCTAGAAAGCATGTTGAATCTACACCTGCTTACTGATAGACTGGACTGGGGTGAATGTGTTTCCAATATTCTAGACACTCTTGAGGGTAGGGGTGAACATTAATATTTAGATATTTAAAAGGGTAAAACCCTGATATTTATTGTTTTTACCCTATTTCTTTGGAACATAATAGGTGATTTTAAAGAAATCTTAATTTTGAATATTATCCTATGTAAAGAATACTGTTATTTAATTCATAAGCAGAATTTCCAATGAAGCAATTTAGCTTCTTTTTGATTACCTAGCATGAAAAATTTTTATAAGTTTTCTGGCGAACTTGAATAAGTCGTGCTGGCATATGATGAGCAGTACTTAGTGCAAATTAAAGAGAGATTTTTGGCTGCTTGTTGTGCTTAGTTTTCAGGTAATACATTGTGAAATAAATCTCAACAGCTGGAAGTTTTCATAACAGATTAAAAGCAATTTAATAGGCCTATTTAACCTGTGAGATGGAATTTGTTAGAATTGTTGGATATTTAGGACCTTTAAAGGTTTCTTTGGTAATACAATAAAGGAGTTTCCTCACAATGAAGCTGCTGTATGGCTAATACCTACCGGAAGTGTTTTTGGGAGAAGAGCCTTTAAAATTTTCTCAGTAACAGCCATGAAGAAAAAATGTCAAAGGGAAAATACAAAAAAAAGTGCTTGGGTGGAAATTGAAATCCCTTGAATTCCACTGCTGCTGTGGAATATTCTGTGGACCTCCTGATGGTCCATTCAAGCTGTAACATGTTCAGGAGTTTGCTATCAACTGCCATGAGCTTTGATGTCAGGTTGCTGAATAGAAAAATCCATACTGCAGTAAGCTGAACACTTGATCTGCACAAGGCCGTGAATTTTAATGCTGTTGACTTGTTTCAAAGAGGGAAGAAAAAAGCAGTGATCTGAAATCAGCCTTTCGGTACCAAGATAAACAAAGAATTCTCATTTTTCAGGTTGTGTTATGAGTAACAGTTTATTTTTGTTTGTCTGTCTCCTAACAGATTTATACAGATTGGGCTAATCATTACCTAGCAAAATCTGGTCACAAGAGATTGATAAAGGATCTACAGCAAGATGTGACTGATGGAGTCCTGCTAGCTGAAATAATCCAGGTTGTAGGTGAGTGACTTTCTGTGTTTGTGCCAAGTATCCACCAGCTCGCTCAGACAATCCCTGCTTTTATCTTCTACACAAACACAGTGTGCGTGGGGGGGAATCTATCAAACTGCATGGAATTATGTAGATCATTTTCCTTCAGAGACTTTGCTAATTAATTTGAAAAAGCCTTGTCTTAAAGCATAGTGGAAAAAAACATTGGATGTTGCTGATAAAATCCCCTGACACAGCAGTATTACTCCACATGGCTGAATGTTAAAAAAACCAAAAACAACTCATGAGATTTTTTTTCTGCTAGGATGCTGTTAGCCTTCACTATTCCTAATACCTCTTGGGTACTGGTCTGAATATAGTTCACAGTGATATTGCCTCCTGTGTTGAACCTCCTGCCTCCAGCTGGATTTGGAAGATCCATGTATACAGCTGGGAAAGGAGAAGGGGTGTAATTTTTATGTGGCAGAAAAAGAAATCTTTCATAACGAGTTTTCAGATGAGGAAAATCACAATAGGACAAATGCCAAGTGCAGGCTCAGTTATTTTATCCAAAGCCTTTAGTTCTCTTAAATTAGTGCATTAGCGTTTTTAGACAATGAAAGTTCTGAACAATTTTCTCCGTGTAGAGCTGCGCATTGTCCCTCTTCCCTTGGGCCTGGATCCTTCATTAGTTCCTTCAGAGGCTCATCCATCTGGTCCTGGGGATGCCACAAAACACACGCATGGGCCGGTGGAGATTGATGGAATGGGAAAGCCCGCTAATGGGAATTAGGACAACCATTGTTAGGAGCAGGATGACAGATTTGAGATGCAAATTAAGAAGCCAGCAATGAACAACAGGACATCAGTGCCTGCATATTTGTGTGTGTTTGAGATGCTGTAAGGGAGCTAGTTCCTGCCTCGAAGATATGGATCTGCAAGCCCTGTTCTGAGATGACACTGTGAAACATCTTCCAGTGATTCTGCTGGGATATGTTAAAAAAGATTCTGTCTCTCTGTTGGAGAGCAACATTATATCTCAGTAGCATTGTAGACCTGCTGTGCAGTTACAGAGGTGTAAAAACAGGCCATGAATTAACTGGTGTGTGTTGACAGGTATTCACTATGAACAGTGCTCCGTCCTATATCCGTTTCCTTTAATAGGAAAGATTTTTGGAAGCCCAGGAGCAGTTAGGTGTTGATTCCTTTCATGCCTATCTAGCTATCCTGCCTTAACACTGTTGTAGGAAACTTAGAGCATGTGTGCAAGAATACCACCATCAAAATGTGGACGTGGCTATTTCTGCCAAATATTTAAATGTAGCTCTTTGAGTATTGACTTGTGAAAACCCTTATGAAATTCAAATTATTCCTTCTAAAATACATAACCAATTATTGCTTTGATCACTTCTGCTTTTTTTTTTTTTTGGTCATTTTATAGCTGCCTTTTGGCTAATATTTAAGATAAGGTCGGCAAGGTTTCAAAGTTGAAGTTTGAGGGGAAGAATGTCTTTTTCAAAGAACATTTTTCATGTGAAAGGAAGGTCATATTTAAACATTCTCAATTTAATCCTCCAAATTAACAGTGAAGAAAAGTAATTTGTATCTGCTGTGTATGGCTTTAGGCAGCTGCATCTCATTGTCACAAAGATGGGGAGGGCTTTCACACCCAGAAGCAGTTTTATCTGTAGCCTGAAAAATCCCAGCTTTTTTCCTAACTACACAGTAAGAAAGCTTTGATATGCAGTGCAGGAGAGGGTTTTTTTTAATGTTATGGTGTGCTATGTGTAAAAGTAGCTATTTGCAAGTCAATTAAAATGTATTCACAGCATCCTGGTTCATTTCAGTTCAAAATTTATGAGCTTGTAAAAGAATGTGTAAGTAATATATGCCTTAGTAATGCCATATAAACATAGTAGCTGTATTGAAATCCATGAATGCAGATACACTTGGAGGCTACTTAGAGGTATCTCTGTAGATGTGTTCTAAACAATGGACAGCTCATTCACAAGTTCATTAGTCTCCTTTCAAGTAATTATAATGGTGCCAATTTATAGTAATACAGCTCTCAATTTTTAAAAGTGTTATAAATTTAGTTGATGGAGATATTGCATGGTACTAAAGTGAGAGATAGTGCCCAGGACTTGGAAAATGGGATTTAATGAATTCATCTTTGTTTCTGTATGACTAAATCCGAGATGGCATTCCTGGAAGCAGTGTGTGCTCTTCACGTGTAGAGGCTGATGGAGCACTCTGGGGAGTGCACTGTGGATTTAGCTGCAGTCTCTTTCAGATTAGCATCAGTTTTTAGTTGCATTGCTGTGGGATAAAGGTGTACTGTGACATGGATGTGTAAAATGGGACCTACCAGGCAAGAGTGAAGTTGTCTTACTGCTTTGTTTCTCGTGGCTATGACTGCTACTGGAATAATGTGCCAAATGCAATCCTCCTAACTGAGGGAAGCCATGGGGTGGGATGGAGTGATGGAGTTCTGACTGGTGTCCTGAGAACATGTGGGACTGCTACAAAATATGGCTTTAATGCATGAATCAAATGGGATGTGAGCACCTGCCTTTATTACAGTGAAAAAACTATGGGAAACTGAACTTTGGTTGTAACTGGTTCTTCAGACTCAAACACAGTCATGTCAGCATCCAAGGCTGAAAGCTGAAACTGAGCAAACTCAGACTCTGAGGCAAACATTATCCACCTCAGGGATTTAATTGTTTTACGCTGACCTTGAAGCTGGAAACTGTGTTCTTCTGCAGGTTGGGGTAGCGTGTAAGCCATGGTCAAGAATCTTGAAAAGTTGTTTCATGGTTTGTGCTTTACAAAAGAAAAAAAAATTATTAGAGTTATTGATCATAAATTTCCCATTTGGATTTAAAACCTGTATTCACTCTCCAAGCAAAAACCACCTGCCAAGCTAACATCTCTATGTATGTAGTGCTTGCTTTGCCACCCAGCAGTGATTCAGCTTCCAGGGCTTACATCTTTTTTGTAGTTTAAAGGAATTCCCTGTCACCATACAAGAAGTTGTCAGAGCAGTTGGCTTCTGCCCCAGCTGTCTCTGGAGGCATGACCCAGTAGAGACCTCCAGCTGCTTTTTTTCTTTTTGTGGCTCTCAGTGTTTCACACATTCACTTGGACTGGACAGCTACAATCCAAAACCCCTTTACCGAGCTGGCAGCAAGTGCTCAGGAAATCACTGGAATAAATGCCCTTGGTTTAGTTTTTTTGCCTTATTGCCTCTTTTTTTTTGATTTTCAGCAAATGAAAAGATTGAAGACATCAATGGCTGCCCAAAAAATAGGTCTCAAATGGTAAGTAGTAAAGTGATCTGTTGTTTGTGTGTGCGTGGCTGAGTGATAGTGTGGGAGTTAAATGTCTGAGACTTTTAATAACAGTTTTTAATTAAAATTTTACAGTAGTGAGACTAAAAGTGTAGTCTTCAGAACATTAATATTACAGTTCTTGCCCCATTATACTCCACAGTAGTTGAGTCAGGCCTTATAATTTATCACGTATTTACAGTCGAGATTATTCTTACATTGCTACTTTATATTTCTGAAATACCACGTAGTTAAACAAAAACGTAGAGAAATAAGGAATTAGATATTTGAAAGTATGATTAAGAGTTCCTGTATCTTTTGACATGAAACAAAATAAATGAGCAATATGCATGAAATACAAAAAAATTCGAATAGTAAAATTCAAGATGCAACTTGTTGACAGATAAGAAGTTGGTTTGTATCTTGCTTGTATCTAGTATTCAAACCTAGGGAACCAAAAATCAGTCCAGGAAAATTAAAAGCATATAATACCTCAAGAGTATATCTGCTGTGAGTATTGCTGAAGCTAAAAGTATAGCAGAATTTTACTAAGAACACAGATAATAAGAAACTGGTTTTTAAAATGCATTCAAATGAAGAGCATTTAAAATTTATGATACTTCAAAGAAGATTACTTCCTTCTGTATCTTGAGAAAAAGTGATTCTACAACATAAATTCTAATATCTTCCTTTAGCATTGCAAATGCTTGCTTTGGAACACTTGGATATCTGTTCTCTGTGTGCAGCTATTTTAATGTTTTTTATTTTTATGACTGTTCCTCACTGCCCCTACCTCCATGACTTCAACATGAGCACAGCCACTCAATGTAGTAAAATGAAATAAAGATTTAAGGAGAGCTTGACATCTTAAGTCAAAACCCACACTCTGTTCTGCTCTTCTCCTCTGGCTTTTTGTTGCTTGTTGGAAGTTATCAATCTTGTTGGAACTGTGGAGCAAGCGCTCTGTAAAAAGAAAGCCATCAGAAAGATTTATCATTGCTACTTCTTACTGCTTTGAAGAGGGTGGTTGCTGTTCTTGCTGTAGCCACAGCAGCTGTCTGGAGTATAAATAATGAGGAAATCTTGACAATTACTGTAATTTAATGTTCCGCAAGTGTGTCGGAAGAACTGAATTTCATTCAGGACTGGAGTCTGTAACCAGTTGCAGGACGTTGCAGCTAAAAAAGTCACTTCAAGTCATTACTCTCAATGAAGAGAAAGCATTGCTCTGTTGGATTGTGGGATGCATGTAGTAGGTTGCTTATGGAAGCAGGGTCAGGTTATAAGCAGAGGCATGCCGGAGGCATGTGCTGGGTCAGGAATGCTGGAGAGGGGTGGAAGGATGCATTTGGTCTGCGTTCCCTGCGCTGATGTTACTCCACTTGCTCATTCAGGAGGGTGAGGTGAGTGAGACTGTGCCCCCCCACTCCTGAGACCTGCAGTCACAGCTGGGCATCCCCAGCAGTTTTCCTCATGTGAAAAAAATGAGAATTGTGCTTAGGGCTTGCTTTTATCGGATGCCCATGCTTACAGAGCTCTTTGTCATCTGACTATAAAAATACTGTTGTTGCTCAGAGGAGCTGTGGCTGCCCCATCCCTGGAAGTGTTTGAGGCCAGGTTGGATGGGGCTTGGAGCAACCTGGTCCAGTGGAAGGTGAAACTAGATGATCTTTAAGGATCCTTCCAATCCAAATCATTCCATGGTTCTTCTAAGGCAGAACATAGGAATCTTCATGGGGTGGTGTTCATGCAGTTACTTGCAGTGTTTAGGGACACGGCCCTTTGGCAGGTCCGGGACAAACGTGTTACAGTGCTTGTTTTAGGTACAGCAGTCTTCAGCCTTTGCACTTCAGTGCATGCTCTTAATGCAGCTTACAGGGTCCTGCAGAGTGTGGGAACTGGTGTTTGCGTCTGCTGCCTCTGGCTCTGAGAGGCGGCAGAGGCAAGGCCATCCAGATACCTAGGTAATGTCCAGTCTTTTTTCAAATGAGTCTCTCAGTTAAGAGTGTCCTTATCTGTGGATGCTAAAAAGCTAGGAGCAGAGGAATTTTCCAGCTGCTGAAGCATTTTGTGAAGTTTTCCTTTCTCATGCAAGCTAGCTGAAAACAGTGTAGAGATTTTTGTAAACCAAGACTTTATCTTGCACCTGTGAACTTGTTTTCCAAGCTGTTATGGTACACTAGAGAAAATATTTTGAAATGGGTGTCAGAACATTCCACCAATCACTCTGAGAGGCAGATGGTCAAGTGACCAATCATATCATGTTCTCTTGCGAACCAAGTTACATAACCCAGCTTGTAATTAATAAAATGATTCCATTTTCCATTTTCTCCTTGGACTTGTGTCGTGGTTCTTGCCGTTTCTCGGTACAATGGCGACACTTACCCATATTAGAGTGCTTGAAAGGTGAGCAGCACAGATGAGGAGATTTGGGGGGATTAAAAAAAAAAATAACATAGCACCAATAAAGGGAGATTTAACTTTGGTCATTATATAGAAATACAGAGGGAAATCTAGATCTAGAATATAGAAATACAGATCTCAGAGGGAAGCCTTCTACCATCCTCTTTTCCCTTTGTAGACTTCCAATGCCTTGAGCTGTGAAGAATCAGCTCACTCCCAGCCAGGTGTATCAGCTTAGAAAGCTGGACCAGATCTGTGTCTTCCCAAGTCCATTAAAGGAAGTGGGGGGAAAAAAGTGTCTTTGCTTCCATGTGGCACAGTCCCAAGCCGGTGATGCCAAACTTGAGGGAGCTCTCTGCAGAGCCAGATCCGGCCTCTTTGCCTTGTTCCCAGTGTTGGAGAGCATCAGGCAAATTGGCCCAAACTGAGCTTTAGAGACAGCTTGGGTCTGTCAGGCTCCAAGCCAGTGCTAATAAGCCTTGTCAAGTGAAGTTTAGTACTGCAGAACCATGTGGGACCATCAGTGCTTATCAACCTCGTCCCGGTGCCAAAAATGACAAGGACCCCACTGGCTCCGTGAAAAATCACTTAGGTGAGAACCTGTCCTCCCATTATCATCCTGTCTGGGTTGTTCTGCTGAGGGGAGTATCCCTGTCTTCCTTTGCTCCAGATAAGAGTTGGCTGCCTTTTATATAATCTATTATAGGCTATTCTATAGCTTGTCCTCTGCAAAAAATCTGTTTCGGGGTTTTTTTTCCCAAACCTCTATATTTTTGTACTGTAGATATTTGTCTAAACAAAAGCCTGTAATTCTGATGATTAGTTCCAGCTGGATGCAGAAAATACTGTGGGTAATAGAGGATGTACTTGTATGGAGCACAGGCTCTGGGACGAAGAACATTTGGAGATCACTGCGGCATTTGGGTTTTTAAAATAAAACCCCAGAAAATGTTGGCATGGTTCTTGATAACTGGGTGACGGACAATAAATCAAGGCCAGTTTCCTCTCCTGCACACTTCTGAAAAGAAGAGTTAGGGGAATAAACCTGAGTAGGGCTATTTCTGCTAATATTGTTTGTTTATAAAAAAACAGAGATATTTTTCTTTTTTTTCCTTCCTTGCTTCAAGGGCACGATTTTAGAGTTTAACATGTGGCATCTTGCAGAATATGGGAGGTTAGTACCTGCCGTCCTGGGTACTACAGATTATTCTTCTTGATGTGGGTGCCTTTGCAAGTGCTGAATGTATGAACTTCTTCTAAAAAGGTTCATAGCACTTACATTTGTAAAATGATAAAAAACCCCAAAGTGTGTGAATTGTCTATGCTACATGATACATGTACAAGTATAGCAAAGCTGAAACGTGCTGAAAGGAAGAGAATTGGGGAATCCGTGGGTGGATATACCAGACTTTCATCTTCCCATGTCTGGGGAAGTTGTGGGACACCCAAGACAAGAATTTGGAGCAACAGAAAGGCACGTAGGCTTAACAAACACCACAGCACCTCCTATGAATAAGCGAGGAAATTACTGTGGTTTGCCTGTGGGTTGGTGCTCAGGCTTTATTATTTTTCAGGATCACTTTGTGTCTATAAGTATCTGTTCTCAAATAGCAAAAGTGAGGTATTTCTTTTTCTCATGTGTTGACAGGAAGTTTTTAAGAGTTGTCTCTTTCTGATGCAGATACCGAGCTGTAGTGGTAAACTAATATCACTCACTCTTCCTACTGCTGTTTGTCTTGCAAATAAGGGATCTTCTACTGCAGTGTGGGTCACAGCCAGCATTTCTTCCCAAGAACTCTATGGAAGTTGAGATGAAGGCTGTGTTTTCAGTACAGTAACTTAATTTTCAAGGAAACCTTACTTCCAGTAATGGGAGTTTGACTGTTATTTTAATATTTGACTGATTTCTTGTGTTCTGACAATGAGCTGTTTTGTAATGTACGTGACACCTACAAGGAACAGTTTGTATGGAAATTCTCCAGTCCCTGGTGGGGACTTTGGTTTTGAATTGAGCAGTGCTGAGAATATTAACTCAGCTGTTGGAAAAAGGTACCCACTTTCCCTCCTCAGTGTGATCCTTCCCAGCTCCATGAATTTTTAAATTTTTCTTTGATTATCGAAAGAGCATAGATGTTGAAATCTCCATTACTAGTTAGTGTGTAGGGCACGTTGTCCATATTTCTGTGTTCTTTTTCTCAAGAACACTTCAATGAATTGATGTAATGAATGTGAGTGCTGCCGTGATGTGGCCCATACTTAGAGGAGATAGCTGGGCTCGCACATTCATGAAGGACTGATAGGAGCTGAAACCATCTGCATCACCCGAGCAGCTATCTACGTGTGTGTAATACCCACTAAGGGAGGGAGCTGCTGTGTTAAAAAAAAATATAAATTCTTAGTTGCTTGTTTTCTCACGGAAAATAATTCTGTCTCTGGTCTTTGAGAGCAGGTACCCACTCTAAACGTTTTGAGCAGTTTTATACAGCCAGTGTTGTCCAAACGTTGCCATAGCAAGGTGCAATAAATCTGCCAGGCTGTTGCTCCAGCCCCCCAAAGCCAAAGAGGGCTCTGCTGCCGGGGGCATGTGCTGCTAATTCAGGGGAGCAGCTCTGCTGAAGATCAAAAGCATCACAAGCACGTTTTTTCTCTGTGAATTCCTAGCGTAGGATTTTTGGAAACATATCCCAGGGGTTAAATATAGCCATGTATTCTCAAGTAATCCAACTCCAAGGCTGAGCAAATGTAGTAAAGGCAACTTTCCCATCTTCTAAGACTTCCTCCACTTTGCCTGGGGAGCTTGTAACTTACCAGGAGCATATGTTTAGAAATTTAATCTGGTTTGATGTTACCATGGTAACAGATGGGCATCTTCTGGCCCTAACCTGTGGTGCAGTTCCTCACAGCTGCAGGTCAGCTGAGGGGGAATACATCCCCCAGTGCTGTGCCAGCCTGGCCAGTGACAGACACCGGCTTGGCTGCTGCAACTGCCCGTGCAGGGACGTGGCCAAATAGCAAGTTCCGGAATGCTGAAAGCATTTTCTTTCAGCTCTCAGGGTTTCTGTTGGTCGTGTATGAGCCCATGTTGTGATGTAGACAAGAATGATTTACTACAGAGATGATCTGCCAGGTTGCTTGTACTTATCTGTCCTTCAGCCTCAGTTTATATGACTCTTGCTCCAAGATAAGATTGATTTTACTGTCTCTCTTTTTTTCCAGATGCCCAGACTGTTGTTACACTGCCATGCTTACCATTTGTGCATGGTAAAATGATAGGCATGGTTGGATCAGAGGTTTCTGTGCTGCAGAGCTTGCAGTCTAAATAAAACCACATCATCATCCTGTGTAGAAAATAACAGGATAAATAGAGCTGGACCGGATCAGGAAAGGCCAATATGTACATCTCCCTGCCATGAGGCATGGCAGTGTCACTAAACAGAGATTTGTTTCATTTCTGGAGGGGAAGGCTTCCAGAACTCTTTCAGCATGCAGGGATGTGTGATAAGGCAGTGTGTGCCTCCTGTTCTGTCCCTTGGATGGGTGTATAGGGTGCCTTTGGAGACATTGCTGCTGGCACTCTCATTTCATTCCCATAATGGCTCACCTTCGTAGTCCCCAGTGGGCTACTCTCAATTCTTCACCCGTTACAGTGATGCAAGAATTTGTACATCATCTGTCTCTGAAACACTGTGAGGTTCAATAAAGAGCAACAAAGTAATTTTTATGGAAAAAAGGAAATATATAAGCTTCACTGTAAAGACAGAATTAGATTCTCTGATCATTTATTTTGCAGTTAAATGGATTTATTGCATTTTGAATACCTATGGTTCTACCCCCCCATATGGACTAAATACGTGAAACAGCAAAGGGATTGAGGGGCCAGGGTCATTCCACATGTGTATATGGAGATGTCTGCAGCTTTATACATTTACACCTACCCCAAAGTCTAGAAGCACCATTAACATAATTTTCTGCCATGACCATTACTGATGTAAAATTATTACATAGATATATCTTCTATGCAATAATTTGCAAACACATAGTTTCTTGCTGTGCTTGGCATAAAAGGGGAAAACTGGGAAATCATGGACGAGAACCTTTTCTAACTAAGAAGAAAAGGTTAGGTTGATTTCATTTGACGATGGGGGAAGTAAAAATTCATTTATTATTCTCCTTCAGCTTTGTGCTGTAAGAATTAAGGCTATTTTTATGGAAATTACTTCTCATGCCTGGGTGTTTCTTTCTTTTTACAGGAGATGTAGTGATAAGCTCTTCACTGTGGAATATCTGTGTAAACAGATCATAGCTGTTACAAAGAATTAAATAGTCCAGAGAAATAAACTTTTTGTCTCTGTGTCTTGTCACAGATCTTTCATTTCCAGCCATTGCTTATACACTGTAACGGTGTGATAATGGTTATTTTAATTAGCTATGATTAAAGGTAGTGCATATCTAGAGCATTTTATTCTTTTAGTTTTTATGCAGAGCTATTTTTACATGTACCAGCAGTATCGTTGCACTTGTTCTGAGCAGTTATGCAGGGGAATTTCAGTAGGAGATGTTATCCAGGATCCAGGTGCAAGGAAGGAGGGGGCACATATGTGTTGGTGCCACTGGAGTAAATCCCTTGGGAACAGGTGAAGCTGTGAGCCTTCAGGCACAAGCATGCCTGTCAGCCTGGCGGGGAGGGAACGCTGCGCCTGGGAACGGGCTGTGGCCGCAGCTCCCTTCCCAGGGACCTTTTTTAGAAATGAGCAACTGTCAGTGACTGCATTGCAGGAGGTTCTTTCTAAACAAGTTTCGCTAAATCCTGGATTCCTGCTGCAAATTCAAGCTAATGATACACAGAGCCTTCAACATCTGAGCTGGTGTTTGGGGACAGGGAGCAGCCAGCGCTTGGTGCACTGAGTGGTGTTAGTGTCAATCCTTCCTTTTAAGCACTTGTGCACTTTGAAAAATACTGGTTTATATAGATTTCAAGGATGTTTTAGGAAGGAGTCCACCTTTGTTAGATATTGGTGTTATTTTAGATTTGATCATAGAATGGTTAAATTATTCAGGTTGGAAGGGATCGTAAAGACCACCTAGTTCCGAGCTCCCTGCCACGGACAGGGACACCTTCCACTATCCCAGGTTGTTCCAAGCCCCATCCAGCCTGGCCTTGGACACTTCCAGGGATCCAGAGGCAGCCACAGCTTCGCTGGGCAACCTCTGCCAGGGCCTCACCACCCTCACAGGGAAGAATTTGTTCCTAATGTCTGATCTAAACCTGCTCTCTCTCAGTTTAAAGCCATTCCCCCTTTTCCCGATTGCACAGCACGTAACTTTCAGCCTGGGAGCCCCAGATAGAAAAGGGTCTTCCACGAGGAGCCAGGGAAGGTGGAAATAATGCATCTGTGAGAGTCACTGCTGTCCTCATTGTGGGTTTACTGAGCACAGCCATGGCTTCTCCCCACCTTTTCCTCTTTTCAGTTACACATAAACAGATGCAGTGCCAAGAAATACAGTTACTGTGGTATGTGCTAAAATCTTGTCAAGAGCATTTAGTCTGTATCCTAAATTAATGATTCTCCAGAGGCAGGATTCTTTGTTGATACTTGTTTTGCAAAGTTAAGCTTGTTGTTGCTTAATCATAATTTAGAACATCTCAAGATTTCAAATTATTCACAAATTATCCACTTTAACTTTTCAAAGGTCTGATCCTGAAGAGCTAATCCAAAAATAATATTTCCAGGGATATTTTTCAAAGAAATTGCTCTTTACTTTTGTTTTTCCCCATGGGAAAGTTTCTGTTTTAAATAAATAAACCTGAAAAAAAAACAACCTGAAAGAAACCTGAAAAGCTGAATAAAGCAGGAACATTTCTACAACCCTCCATGTACCCCTCCCTGAGCAGATCAGCTTTGGCAAACCTTGGGAGTTGCCCTGGACAGCCTGAATCCATTCACAATACAAGTGTGCCCCTTGGATGCTCTTTGTTGTCATTAGAAATTTTGAGCAGTGTGAATCACAGTTTTCTCTGTGGGGCTTTGCTGCCCTCATTTCTATTCACACTGTTGGGAGTGAATGTTGAATATTTGTCCCATTATTTCTGCAGGAAGAGCTGGAAACACAGGATAGCAAAGGTTTTACTGGGGTCAGAGAGAAGAGGATGCACGAGATGAGGCTTAGGCTGGTTCTCCAGCCTTAGACTAGTGACCAAACTTTCCTCGTCTTTAAAAAAGCCAAAGTAAGGCAATTTTAAGAGAAGAGTCAACTCTTCATGTACATTTGAACAGATTGTTGTTTCTGTGGGTAGATCTGTCACAACCTGGCTTCAGAATATGGATTAGCTTAATCTGCCCTTATGTTACATCTTTTATTCTATTTTGAAGGTGCCCACCAAGTTCTGTCAAAAGCCTGAAACTTAATTTTGGGAGACATTTTTATCCAAGCAGTCAGGAGCAGCAGATGAACACTGGGGGAGTGACACATTATTTTCTTTTTAAAAAGATACATTTTGATTGGGATAACTACTAATGAAGATTTATTTTAAACAGAGCCATAAGATTTAGTATTTATATCCTTCTGGGACAAATGGAATTTGCAGTTCTGCTTTGGTATTTTTTATATATAAGTATGTTTAGGAAATAGAGCAAATGAGGTATTATTGGAATGGAGAGCCCTTCCTCCCCCAAAACTCCAGGGTTCTAAGGATTCCCAATGTAATGACTTAAGATTTTAAGGCTCTTTCTAAACTTTAGGATATAAAAATATGAGGGTAAAAGACTATTCAAAAATACAGTCAAGGAATAGATTTTGTCCTAAGAAACAGCTTGTGTTAGGCTATTTCCTTGCTTCTGCACTGTATGTGAAGTCTGCTGAAATATTGCATAAAGGTTTGTGAAGCTTTAAAAACTTTCATATGAATTCAGTCTTTTTTCTTCTGAAAATTAATGTCCTACACATAACATTGAGCCACAAGTTCAATGGAGAGCACTGGTTTCAGTATAAGAAGTGGGTTTTCTGGGTAAGCTCATAAAAACTCCCCATTTATCGCTGTAAAAGTTGGGAGCAGAGGTCTTGCATCACAGTGTGAGAAACTTCCCTGGTTTGTAAGTGACGAACCCTACAACAAGTTTAATTCTGGTTTTTGTTTGAGAAAAACATCCGTGTCTGTGACAAGGGCAGCACTGGTTATCCTTTGCCTTGTGTGTTTGACTTGGACAGACAGCTTTGGCTGGAGGCAGTTTCCATATTCAGGTTTTTGTCTGACATAGTCAATGTTCAACACACGTCAGTGCCCACCTGTGGGTCTCCATTTATGGGCTACAGGATGGGGATATTTTGGGTTTGGGGTTTTTTTTATTTGTTTCTGGCATATCCTGTTCTGCTCTTACAGGCCAGGGCATGTTTTCTCTCTAGCTCTGGCAAGAATAGGAATTGAAATTGCTGCTATATGACAAGAACAAAGACTTGTGTGATGATCTGGTCTTGGACAGTTCTCCACGTACAATACTTAGCCATGATGCCTTCTGCTCCCATCTTGTCACGTTATTCATGTTAAGAGGAAGTTTTCTGGTAGCTTTTCCCTCTCTGAATATGAGAATGGGAGTGATGACACTTGATATCTTATGTCTCAACAGAAATTTAATTCTGCGGGGCTGTTGGGGGTTTTTTTCTCATAATCTCCTAATTAAAAGAGAGGAGGAGGAAGAGCCCTGGAGGCTGGCAGCCCCTCTGGTGTGGGCTCAGCAGTCCTCAGTTGGCATTTAGGGACATCTCAGAATAAATACCTGTCATACAATGATGTGGGACTGATAGCACATGTTGATAGTTGATTACGCCTGAAATAGTTTAAATGTGGCAGTCTAAAATTGCAAAGTCATTTGATGATTTTGGCCAGGAAGTTTAATAAGGCTCAGTTTTGGATACTCCTGGTAATGTTTCCGAGTGAGATAATCACTGTGGATGGCTGTGCTTGGTTTTCCTTCTTTTGCACAGCTTTCCCCTGTTTTGGATAGGCAGGAAATGAGAGCATCCAGCTGCCATCTTTCCTGCTTTGCTTTTGCTGTGTTAAACAAAGCAAGTGAGAAATCAGAATTGTCAGCCAAAAAACAATTGTAGCTCATAGTGAAACAGAAAATATCCACTCCCCTTTGGCAAATCCAGTCCTTTCACATCTGCTTAAATGTTTAAGCAATATGTGGACTTGGCAAAAGAAGGGCCTACAGAGTCTGGGTGATGATTTGCTGCTGAATGCTGTAATTACAAGGAGGCAACTGTACTTTGTGTTGGAAGTCACCAGGATGTAGAGTCATTGGGGTTTTGCTGAGAATCATAGAATGGTTTGGGTTGGAAGGGACTTTATGGACCATCTCATTCCAATTCCCTGCCATGGACAGGGACACCTTCCACTATACCAGGTTGCTCCAAGCGCCATCCAACCTGGCCTTGAACATTTCCAGGGATCCAGGGGCAGCCACAGCTCTCTGTGCCAGGGCCTCACCACTCTCACAGGGAAAATTTTTTTCCTACCATCTAGCTGAGATCTATCCAGAAACTTCACCTCTATCCTACACACATCTAAATGGTCTACCTACCACACTGCTGCTTCAGAAGAGCTTGTTATCTCCAGCCCTGCCTGCACTGGGGGCATCTTTCTCCATAAAACAAGATTTTCATATCATTAATAGTTGATACAGCAGGGGCCAGAGGCAGAATCCTTCCTTGGAGCTTTTGTGAGTGAAATTCATGACACGTTGCATTGTTGGGAACTCACCTCGTCAAACAAGCAGCGTGGTTTCTGAGGCGTTAGACTGATTCAGCCAAGAACAGGGTTCTTGACTCAGGCCAGCAGTTGTTGTGTGGGAAGGACCTTGAATTCTTACCAACACTAAATTTTAATCGCTTTAGCTATAATCCTTCATTCAGTGTTTCACTTTCTTCTTGGATTTTCTCTAATCTCTTTCTGTTTTCTTTTTCAAGCTCAGTTTTTCCTTCAAAATCAACTAATTCCTCACATTCCTGCCACGCTGCCATGTAACATTGTTAATATCACAGATACTGTGTAAATCTTATCAGTTATTGATGCCTTTATATCTTTCAGTTTCATTCTTTTAGTGAATTCCTCATATGTGCAGTGCTGTACATCCCCACAGGATCTTATCCTAGTTCTTTGTTTTCTGAATATAAAGGGTTTACTTTTGCACATCCCTGTTACTCCCACTTTTTTTCATCATGCCTGATGGAATTAGGGTATTTTCCATACCAGTACAGCACCCAAGAGCCCCTGTTTCTCACAGCTTTTAGCAGGGCATTACCACTGGCTTGGCAAGGCAGCCCATCTGACCTTTCATGTGGCAGTGAGGTTCCGGGTTGCTCAGCCTGTGGTCCAGATACAGACCTGTGAGGGAGGGTCATCCATCAGTCTGGGGACGGGAGTGCTGTAACTTAATTCAGTGGCTACAATGCTCAGAAAAACTGGGGGGTTATCCCATAGGAGAAATGGAATGATTTTAAAGGCGGGACTCCTTGAATCTGAATAGGATGAGATTAGGACATCAGTAAAGACTGCTATATAGCACCAAGAAAGAGGACATGGATGAGGAACTCACTACCCAGATGTAAATCTTAATGCTGTGCTCACTCTGTCCTAAAAGAGAGTTTATGCAAAGATGAGGGGCCTGGGAAGAGAAGCAAGCAGAGCAGGACTGAGAGAGCTGCAGATTTGGAGTGGGGATGAGATATTGCTTATCGTAGTCACTAACCTGCTTATTGGGAGAGGAGACATCTGCTCACAGCTGGGGAAGTCTGGAAATGTTCTTGGAATGATGCAGCTTGTTAAGTGCAGGTAGTAGGAATGGATTGATCCTTTTATGTGGTGTTTATTCTTGAAAAGGTGAACTTTGGTTTTCTAGCCAAGTCCCAAATCACCTCAATAAAAGAGCCATGTTGAAAACTTGAAAGGGTGGTTGAGTACTGAAGAAGGAAATGGATCAATTGACTGTTGGATCATACTGAACTGTGGATAAATGAACCTTTGAACTGCACCCTGCTCCAAGCTTTAAGGTCTGAGCAGTACAGGAAATGTATTTTGGTACCTCTCTGGATTTTGGAGTATATCATTTACTCAAAGTGTACTATATACTTTGTGTACTTTATATTATATCTCAAAATATAATGAGGTTGATAAAAGTGTTTCTAATTGTTGAAATCACAGTTCAGCAATGCCAATAACTTCACACCACCCCCCCCCCCCAACGATAGAAGAAAATGTTTTTATTGTTATAGTTATAGACAATAAATTAATGTACCGTGAGAGAAATCCATGTGGGAGGTTTCCTGGCAGCTTCCCTGGTCCTTTTTTATTACTTTGAGCAGGACAGGGAGCTCAGGTCTGTTGCTGGGAGCTCAGGTTCTAAAATGCTGCCTTAGCTCTCACTTGTGTATTTTTTTGAGGGCAGGCAGGAGCTTACAGGGCAGCTGGATTTTCATGTTTCCTTTTGATGTCTCCACACTTCACAGAATAAAGGTTGTTACGTGAGACCAAGTGTGGGGCTTGGTGTCTGTCTCCTTCCTTATGCATACAGTGGATGCAGTTTTTGGTTGCAATGTTTCAGGAATTATTAAATCAATGTTTGAGAGATGTTCAAGCACAAAGACTCTATTTTATCACTTGCTGATTACCATGGTTAAATAAAAAAGTTGCTCAACAGTATAATCCAAAATTTTTTTGTGTAACCACACACAAAACATGGTATTTCTTAAAATGTTGTTCCTTGCAGAGGTGTCCAAGCTTAGGCTTTTGCGTGGAAGTGCTTTGGTCCAAGGTGGGGGCTGGCATCTCTCTGCATCTTGTGGTTATGACAGCAGAGCTTCAGTGGGAGCTTGGTGGCAAATTAGGTGTGAGGCTACTGCAAGATCCCCATTGTAGTGCTGAGATAGAGTGGAAAACATTCTTGACTCATCCAGCCTCTCTGGAGTCCACTTTCTTAGGTAGGGTTTAGGTCCAGTCTGTGTATAGCAACCAGAGCTGTGTGTAGCAACTGACAGCCAGACCTGTTGTGCACAAGTGCCTACCTGGTGAAAATTCATTTTATCCCATGAAACTTGTTTCCATTGTACCATCTGTGTGAGGGACAGGACTCAGCGAGTGACCAGAGTGGCCTGGTGTTTCTGACTCGTGGGGAATGCCGTGAGGGAGCGTGTTTCACATTCCGGCTGGGGGTTCCAGTTACAGCTTTTATATTCAACTGTTGGCGTGGCTGGAAACTTTTGCCAGCTGTCAACTTCAGAGCAAGTGGCAATCTGCCTCCTCAAACAAATGGCCTCCATGTTTATTTTCAGTTTCATGTTTGTTATACTTGTTGTAGGTTTCGGTTCCTGGCGCAGAACATCCTTGACCCTCTAGTAAGAAATGCAGTGATTGCCTGTGGTGGTTGGGGCATGAACCAACCTGCTTCATGCAAATGCAAATAACAGAAAGCCCTGACCCGTGGAAGAATCAGTTTATAATCAATGGAATAATCCATTTAGGACCTCAGTAACTGAGAGGGTTTCATGCTATGGTTTCCACATCGTGAGCAAAGGGACTTTTTATGGGATGCAAAGTCTGAGTGCACTCAGGGGTGGTAGATGATGGTAGTGAATCATTATTACAATACATTTGCTTTTTGTGTCACCTTTTTTTTTTTAATTTTTTTGTTTGTTTGTTTGTTCTTGAACAGATTGAAAACATAGATGCATGCCTGAGTTTCTTGGCTGCTAAGGGGATTAACATCCAGGGGTTGTCAGCAGAAGGTGAGTCCATTGGTTTTTTAAGATTTCATGTTAAATGAGGAACCTGAATTACTACCTGTGATTGCAACTAGAACATCGAGTGTAATGGAGATTAATAAGGTTAATTTAAAATTCTGACAATCTTTACTTCTTTTTTTCCCCATCTCAGTGTGAAAGGTAGATAAAATACATATCTAATTTCTACACAGCTGACTTGTAACAATAATCAATGAGACCAAATGAGAATTCAGTCACTTCTTTACTTTCTGCTTAAAACCAGAAGTTTCTTACCTCAGTTCTATAATTTGCATATTGATCAGTGTGTATTTTACAGATATAAGTGAACTGCTGTCAGTTGTTTGCCTTTTGAGAGAAAAATTTATTTCCTTGTTCTTCAGTTACTCTCTTAACTGAATAACAATCCTACTTTCTTCTCATTTTAAAGATTTTTCTCATTTCCACGTGCACAAAACAATCAAATCCAAATGTTTTGAGCCAAAACAAAAAGACTTTTTGACTTCTAATTAATCACTCTGCTTTTTAAGGGCATCAGAATTTTTCTAAAACCAAACTAGGTTTACTCTATTCCCTTATGCCAGTGCATATCTGCCAGGATCTGTGGTACCTGTTGGCTCAGAAGCTGTATAGCTATTATCTTATTAAGAGATCAAACAGATTTCTGTCATCCTCAGCACCAGCTTTCACTTGTATTTTCATTTAAATATGCTGGAAAAGCAGGTGGGTTCAGTAGCTGAATATATTATATGACATCTCCATCAGTGCTTTACAGAGCAAATAATTGAATGTGTTGCATCAGGTGAGACTTCAAAGTTACATTTGATGACTGAGTCTCCTCACAAACTTAGTTTGGAGCAGGAGGCTGCAGCAAAATAGCAGATACTTAGAATGCACTGTTCTAACCTGAATAAAGCACAACTAGTAGAAGAGGAGGCTGAGTGTTAGGTGCATTCTTAGGCTGGGTTAGAACAGCAATAAGTATTTTCCTCCAAAGAGAAGCTTTACTATGCTCTGCCTGAGTGGTGCCAGCATTATATGCCTCAATTGCTCAGTTACAATCTGAAGGATTCTCATGTCAAGAAAAGAAAGCATGAGCTTTCAAAACTTCAAACAGCAGAAAGTTTGTTTGCCAGGAAATTATTAAAAAGAAAATGCAGCTGAGTCAGTTGTAAAAGCCAATTTTGACCTTAGCATGGAAATATTGTAAAAATACATTTCACATTATTTACCTGTCGTGATAGAAGGTAAAATCTAAGTGAAATCGCAGATCAGTGACGAGAAAACCGCCTGGGTGTACAAAGTTGGCAGTGTCGTGTTGCTCACGCTGGGGAAGGGACAGCATGATTAATGCTCAGGGCTCTCCTGCCAAGTCACAAGTCAGGCCCAGCAGGATACATGTTATCCCATGGCCTCACTGATTTGGGATTTCTCCCTTTCTTTTACACTATCTAGGAATTAGTGTATTAAATCACACGGAAGCTAAGAAGGGACCGGTAATATTTGCTGCCAGCATATAAATGAGAACATTGTCTGGCTCCACCACTAACATTGAAGGAAGAGAATGGCAACTAGAGAGAGGGAGGGAATGAATATATTTTTATAAAATAAGTTAAAAGGCTTGAATGCAACAGTAAATTTCTCTTTCTAGTCACTCCGAAACTGAGTTGAGGAACACAGAATGGTTTAAAGTGAGGAATGTTGTTACCAAAGAGCCAGCGTCTCTGTGCAAGTTGCCAAGACCTGCTAGGTCAGCTGCAAATAACTTTATTTACTTCACTGGCAGGTCCTCATCTAGGAGGAAGGAAAAGGTTGTGATTGCTTCCAAACGGGAATAATCACTGAAATCTCCTGGGTTTGTTAAGAGCACGTATTTTTCAATAGGGCAGCTTCAGTGTGGAGGGAAGTTAATGATTCAAAAAGGGAATTTGGATGACTCCTAAATGTTGAAATAATTTGGGACTGCGTGTGTCATACCCTTCCAGTGTTGAAAAATCCTGCTTTGATATGTGCGTGCCACTTACAGAGAGTCTGTTTTTATGGATTTATGCCATGGAGATGCTGAGGATCTGCCATCACTGATGATGACCATGCTGTGCTAGAAGCAGGCGCCTTCCCCAGAAATGTGAAGGCAAAAAGGCATCCCCTTATCAAAGATCTAAAACCTCCATTTGTAGTTACTAAAGAAAACTGTGGAGAGCTGCAGACCTTTTCACTTCTTGCTGAAATTTTTTATTGTGCATTCTTTGAGCTGTCTTTCGATACCCCTGCTCTTAGACTTGTCTCCACACCAAGCTAGGTTTTAGACTCCTGGAATTGCAGCTGCCCAACAAAACTTGCTCTCCTTCACACAATATCTCCTTGCTGCCGAGATTGTGGAGGACATAAATGTGCAGTAGAAACTCAAATTGATGTCACAGATAAGCAGCTGCACCTCCTCTGGGTGACAGGTGAGCTGGATAATGATCAGCTGAAGACATCATGGAACAGTGGTGTAGGGGAAAGAGGCACCAACAGAGATATCTCAGGGTGGAAATCTCCAAAGAGTAGATCTGTGGGGTTTCCTGTGAAAACCAAATTCCAGTTTCCTCTCAAGTGTCTGGAGTGTTTGTTCCCAATATCCAGGACAGTAATTTTTGGCTCCACATTTAGAATGGGTGGGTGACATACTTGTCCTTATCTGAGTTAATGTGATACTGGAGCTGACCATGGACTGGAGAGGACTTGAAGCAGGAAGCATTTGAGACTCTGCCGATGTGCAGAGTGCAGTGAGGCTGAAGGACTCTTTGAAATACTCCTTTTGTATGAAGTGCAGGGTGGAACTGCCAGAATTAACCTCAGTTTTTAAGATAAAAGAAACAGAGGTACCTCTGAAAGTCTGATTTAAAATGTTTTGCTTCAAATCCAGAGGGAAGGAGACTCCTTTAACTCACTAGAAGTTTTCTTTTGATTATCTTTATTTGGTCAAAAGCAGGTTGCTCTTCTGATAAACACAGCAGAAAACAGGCAGCCATAGAAAGCAGCAGGTCGTAGGTGGGTTGTTGTTATAATTGCCTCTCACTTCACATGGAAATCAGTTTCCAGTTGCATATAGCTTTGCTAAATTTAAACAAGCAAGCTCATGGTAATTTCTTTTATCTTCTGGCCTGTATTTGTGCAGTTAAGCTTCCCAGTGCCTCTGGGTCTGTTTAGTTATGCTTCAACCTGTGATTAAATGCTACTTTCCTTACAGTTCTGTGAGTAATTTGAGTTCTTTACTGGAGATAAGGAAATCCTTGTTTCTGTGTTCTGCTGTATTTTGTGTCTCTTTTACTTTATTGTCTACTTCCATCCTTGTCCTCCCAAGCTAAACACAGATTATTGAAGAGAACCTGCGGATTAGAGAAGGAACCTACCTGGTGCAGTGAGGGAAGGGTGGGTTTGTGCATAGCACTGCATGGGAGCAGGAATGGGCTAGGGAAAGGCAAAACAGGCAGGATTAATTGGGAGCCCATTGTTTAGGAAGAGACTAAAATTGGCCAAGAAAACAAAGGAAGACTGAAAATGTCTGCTGAAGGGCCCTGGGAATGATAATCCTTTAAACAAGGGAATGGGGGGTCAGTGGTGGGAGACAGCACTGATGGAGGGGCCAGGCTGCAGGGAGGAAAAAATGGGTAGGGAAACTGAGTCAAGACGTATGAGAGGAAAGGAATATCCTGAGTCTGGGTGATGACCAGGGCCACTTAGAGAAGTTCTAATATTCTCTGAGGACATGGGCATGGGCTGAGACAAATTTAAGAAAGAAAGTAAATTGTATTAGTGGCTGGGAAAGGAAAGTAGACTGAGGTGCAGGTAGACAAGGAGACCAAAGCTGGAAGCTGGTGCAGAAAGGGGAACAACAGCTTTGAACCATGAGCCTCAGATTTGTTTAGGATTAGGAGCAGAAGTTTGTTTATACAGCAAAGATGTGCAATGTGAGCAGAAACGTGGCTGGAAGAGGGAGTAAAGGATGGAGTGGGGCCCATCACAAACTCAGAGCAACCTTTCAGCCAGACCTGGGAACAGAAATGAAAATTTTGGTTCTTGACTTTGTGCTTGCCCCTGTCTTGCCACATGTCCTTTTCTTCTTTCTCTCTCACAGGGCAGCAGTGAGCTGTATTAGTTCAAGTGATCTGTACAACACTGGCAAAAGTTCAGCTGTTTGATGTAGCTTTTTAAATTCACTTGTTAAATTTAGGAAATAAAACATGCTCAATAATTAAGTCACAGCACATTAAGGTTGTGTGCAAGGAAGAATTTGCCCTTTTGCATATTAAGTATAATACGGTGGTTAAGTGCATGGTCTGATACACCTCTTCTGCTTTGTATTTCTGTTTGCTTTTACATTTTTGCATTTGATATTGCACAGAAGAACAGGATTGACATTTAGGAATTTAAAAGGTTATACATTTGCTGTCAAGCTATCTTTAGGTGCATTGGGTGTTCATCCCTTACTGGCTTGTGATAGTATCAAAGCTGTTTGAATACAGCTAGGTCACCCAATAACCATATTTGCTAGTGCAAAACTTTTATCAAATTTTCTTTGTGGAAACGATTAGTCTGATATTCCAGAAATATGTGTGAGACCAGACTAGTTTCCTCCTTGTGCAAGTTTAGGCCTGAGAAATCATTTCCAGTGTGTTCTCCTTAATACAATTGTTGTTGGGGGGGTTCTGTTTTGGGGTTTTTAGCTACTTTAGTTTGAAGGAAAGTTTTACAGGGACTTGCTATTTAAGCACGCTGGCATTAACACTGACTGCAACAGAAATGTGATATATTGCTCAGTCACCGCGGGGAAGAGATTAGTTATTTACTTGTCCTTGGTGCTCACTGGCAGTCAACTGTAATGCCAATTAGATGTGCAGAAAGAAACTTATCCTAAAGGATATCCCAAAGGAGCTCAGTTCAGACAGTGTTCTGGGGTTGCAGTGGCTGACCCGCTGCACTGTCGGAGAAAAAAACCCCACTGATGGCTGACGAGTGACTTCTCAACTTTGCCTTGCAGAAATCAGGAATGGGAATCTAAAGGCCATCCTGGGCCTCTTCTTCAGCCTGTCTCGATACAAGCAGCAGCAGCAGCAGCAGCCCCACCACCATCCGTCCCAGCAAGCAGGGCCTCCATCCCAGTGCCAGGTGGGGGTCCCGCAGCAGCAGGTGCCAGCTCCGCTCCACACTCCGTGCCAACAGCCCCCACAAGCTCTGCAGCATCAGTTCAAAGCACAACCAGAAATGCAGTCCAGGTGGGAAAATCTCCTAAAGCTGGTTTTTTTTTCATTATTTATCTCTTTTTTTTTTTGCTTCTCATTGAAGGTCTTAAAAAGCCAAAGGAGCTCCTTTCCTTCATTCTGCTCTAGAATAAAGTGTGTTGGGAATGAAATGCTGGGTAGCAATTGACTTCATGCCTTTGGAAATCAAAATGTGTGTTTAAATACATTCTCAGTGCTGGAAATCTGCAGCCCCATGGGTGTAGCATCCCTGCTGGACCAAGTAGCCACAGGATTTTAAAAGGATGTTTTTCTCACTATTCCTTTTTGCTTCTTTCTACTCACGAAGCATGCACATTGTTTCCCTTAGAAAACACACATTTTAGGCATATGAAAACGAACTTCAGTTCTCAGATTACAAGAGTTTCAGTCCCCACTAAGAAATGGAAGGGTTACCTTCCACTGTAGGGAAGGGTTACTCTGACAGGGGTAAAACAAATAGAGCTCATAACACCTGGCAGCAATCAAAATCAAATCTAGACTTTTTGGTCGAAAATAATATGCTGCTGGCTTTACATGAAAAATAATTTTCTTAGTTGGTGTTTGTTGGCACTCCTAGATCAGAGTACAGATGAATAGAAAGGGGTTTTATTCCTTGAATGTTTTTAATACTAGGAGTGCTCTGTCCAGGTTGGAATAAAAGCAGTTTCTGAGGCAGTACCACAGTAAATGCATGTGCATCCTTCTACTGGTCTTACCCTTCCCCTGCTAAAACAGGGAGAGTTTATTGGGGATAAGAAGCAGAATTAAAAGCAGAAATCATATTTGCAGTTACTAAAGTAGGAAGGCTTTTTTATTTTCAAATATCTCAAATTGAGGCTTGTTTGTGTTAACACACATTGAGGTGAACACTGGCTTAAGTGCTGCCTTATGAGGGATATAAACAGTTTAACTGAAGCCTTCCAAGTGACACTACTCAGAGGTTATTTGGGTTTGGCTTTTATGTCTTTCTTCACAAATTATGCTCATTTGGGTGTAAACAATAGTTTTGTATAATTGAAAAACATAGTGTTGCTACAGCATGTATAAGCTTGTACAGGAAATAATTACTTTAAACCAAAGATGTGTTTGAAGAGATTTCTGCAACTTTTCTGTCAAAAACATGCTGAGATGCTGAACACTGTTTTGATATTTTTAGTCCATTATGTAGATTGAGCTGGCTTTCAAATAATTGAAAAATAGATATATCCTGAAGATCTTCAGTGTCACGTTTTCTTAGTATGTACGAAAGTCAAATTGCTCAGATTCTACAGAAAATATATGTAATAAAGGATTGAGAAGGAAGAGAGGAATAGGGTTGGGGGTTGCATGCAGATTTGCATGTTCATTACTCTGTAAAAATTAATTAATATCAGATTGTAGTGGTTTTGACCTGAAGTCATACTTGGGCAAGAAGCATTATATTCCTGTGAAATTAATAAAAAACCCTTTTCTCCCTAAAACCAGTCACTACGTTCAGTGGATTAAGGGAAAAAAAAAAAAGTTTCTTTGTTCAATGTTCTCTTCCGCTTTTTCTTTCCTGTCACAGTGCATCTCCCAGGGACTCATCTCAAAGCAAAATCATCCGATTCACTCTTGGTCAGAAAAGGTCTTCTAGGTTAGCATTTCTTCATCTTCTGCAAAGCATGAATAATCCTTCTGCAATATTTCTGGGTGCATGTTTAGGGTTCCTGTTGAAAGCACTTTGTAACTAGGCCTTTACAAGAGGCTGAAATGTGGAAGTTTTAGATGGATTTAATTTTTTTTCTCTTTTTTTTTGAGGTGTGGAATGCGTTTTGGCCCACAGGGAAATAATTTGATTTTCTTGTTCTTAGGAGCTTTTGCTTTTGAGAACAAAACATGGTTCTGGGAGTTCTTTCCCCGCTGTATCAATTATATTTTGATCTGTACTATTGAAATCACAGAATCGTAGAAGTGACCTTAAAGATCATCTAGCTCCCTCCCCCATCTGAGCTGCGTCAGGCCAGTGTCTCAGCTAGAGGGGAGAGTATCACCTGCACGATGAGCTCTGGCTCATCAGAGCCCCTGCTGTTCCCAGTGCTCTCACACTCAGCACTTGTAATCTCCCTGGAAGTGATTCTTAGGTATTTGTTTTTTCCCTGGATCCCAGCATGACTTGCATGCCAGCTCATCTGACCATCTCATCTCAGTGATTGTGAGGGTTGCTGTGGTTATTAATCTGGTTATTAATCTTGTTTATTTTACTATTATAATATATTCAAATGTTTGACTAGAATATAGTTTTACATTGGTAAATTATACCATATCATTTTTGCTAAGCTTGTGAACTATAGCTTATGATCTTTATTCAGTACGTATAGATTGTTTTTTTTGCTGTATAATTTGGATTTATTTCCTGCATCTTATTTCTTTTATGGTAACAGTGAATCTCTGCAGAATAATCCCTGTTAAAAAGTTCCAAGTTTCCTTTTCATGTTCTTCCTTGATCATAATTATGGCTTGACAGCTCATATTTGCTTAACAGAGGTGCTGAGGAGTAGTTAAAGAGAGTGTTCTCCAAGCTCAGTACCTTCTCTCCAAATAGCAAGAACCCAGAGAAGTGTCTCCCTGAACCTGATTTTTTTCCTTAGATTTCACAGGCACTGCTGTGAAGTATCTTGACCTAACAGCAAAAGCAGGGGCTTAAACCAGTTAATTAAAATACAGTGGGGAGAAAAAAAAGTCTAAGAGAAAGGGTGTCTTCAAGAGTGTTTTTAGCACATAGGTTTTTTATTCTTGTGTTTTTATTGGCACTGGTAATACTGATTCAAATGGAAAACTTGTCACTTCTTAAGTGGTCACATGGTTTGAGGAGCTTTATTTACTTTAAAATGTGACAGCTTTGCAAAACCTGTGTGGATATGTGTGGGGAGCCTTTTTTTATCCAGCAGTACAGGAAGATTGTCCCTTCCCTACTACTGGGAAACTCCCCTCCCATACTGGAGCCCTCTGGGGAAGCCATTCTGGGGTGGGTGCCCCATACTCAGTGTTTCAAAACTGGGTAAAAACTTTGGCCTGAGGTACCTTGTAGAAAACCTAGCTCATTTCCTGTCAAACAAAACGAACTTTTCATGAACTTCCTTGTCCTGGTGACTTTCAAGTTCTCAAACAGTTTTAGTCACTGGTTGCCCTCAGCTTCTTCCCCTGTGGTCTCCTCTACAGTGGATGGAGCCTCTCTGGGGTTTTCTCATGGGTCCCTTGCTGCAATGATGAGTATGGACAACTTTTTAGCACTCCCCAGTGCTGGAAAAAGCTGGATAATTTGAGAGACTTGTCTAAAAGTCAACCTCAGAACCATGATGTGCTGTGCTGAATCTGTGGTGGTTTGAGCTTGTAAATTAATTTTTGGGTTTGTATTTGAATGATGCCCTTGTGTCTTAGACTCTTCTGAGCTTTGAAAGCATGTGCATGCAGCTTCTGACATTTTGGCTTTTTCTTCATGTTTTTTTTCATATTTTCTATTTCTTCACTAGTCTTGGAGAAGTCAGTTTATTTAGGAAGCCCTGCCAGGTTCCTTCCTGGCTTCTCTTCCTTCTCTCAGAGGCACAGCGGTGATTTGGTCATCCCCACTCTCTCTGACAACTGGGACTTCTTCCTTTTATCTTATTATTGACACAAGTTATTTAAATATATTTTTGTATTTTATATAGAGAAGCTTTAAAAAGATCTGTGTGTGAATGTTGGCTTTGAAGTGTTCTGAGATGTGATGCCAGTGGCTTTCCTGATTCTCTTGGGCTTTTTAGAGAAGTCTTCCACCTTCCTTTTTGCCTGAAAAGCATAAAAGCTTGTGTACTTACTCCAAAATAACTGCATTTTTTTTCCTAGTTAATCAGCTAAATCTGGTAAATACAGGCTATGGTAAGAAAATGCTGGAGGAGACAGATGCCCAGTTTAAACCAGAGGCTTATACCAGCTCACTGATAATGTGGTTACTCTAGGAGAGGGTACTGAAGCTTTGTGTGATTTATATAGGCTTAAGTAATTAAACCAAGTAAAAGTTTTGCTGGGCTTGGCTGCTGAGCTTTGTAGCTGCCAGGGCAGCGATGTGATGTGCTTCTCTACAAGGGAAAAGGCAGCCAGGTGCCATCTCATTGTTATTTCTGAAATAAGGGTAGCCCTTATGTGGGCGGCATGTGACGAAGTCTCCGGCAGTCTGGTTTAAGAACATCAGTGCCTCAACCAGTGGTATTGCTCCACTGAATTTACCTGTAACTATTTCCGATTCAGCAGATTTATGGCAGGTGACTGTTAATTTTGTCTCAGGGCTTTTTTTCTGGTGTAAAACAATTCAGACTGTATCTTGTTTGACATAAACTTTTCATCTAAGATGATTCTTTGATTTGTTCTTACGGAAGCAGAAAGACCCTTATGAGTCTATACTTGTGCTGTTGATCTTTTGTTTTCAGCTTATGCATGGTATCCCATAGACTCTTCCCCAGAGTGCTTTCTACCTGTGTTTAATCATGCTGTAATTCTTCCACCAGACTTCCAGGTCCCACCACGAGGGTGTCCGCTGCGGGCAGCGAGGCCAAAGCTCGTGGTTCCATCAGTGCCAACAACCGACGCAGCCAGAGCTTTAACAACTACGACAAATCTAAGCCTGGACTTCCCCCTCCAACCCCAACAAGCAGCAATGACAAAGGTAAGCAGAAATTTTTGATTTTTCTTCATAGTGGTTTCATTCGGAGGAAACTGGATTTTCTATTAATCTCCAGAAGTTGTAAGACTGTCTCAAAGCTGTATGTTGTAAACATGACATCTGCAATCCAAACCCAGCTGGAGCTTCTCGAAAAATTATAGTCCTTCTTTAATATATCTGAAGTTGTGACTTGCTGGCCTGAAGGTACCTCCAAAAAATAACTTTAAAAAGTCCTGGCACTGGTGAACCATGTTTTTTCATTTTGCTTCAAGCACAGATAAGGGGGAATGAATTAATCATGAAATAAGGCATTTTGATGAGTAGTTTGACAAGAATGAAAAATGACCACTAAAGATTTCTCCAAAGTTTTTATATGATGCATAGTACCATTTGCTTTAATTTCCATCACTGTTGTGGAAGATCCTGTAAGATACAAAATTACACAATTTCAGTCTAATTTCAAGAACCATCTAGTGTTGTGTTTGAAGGCAGGAGCATGTTACATTTTATAAATGTTGCAGTGAAATGATGTCTGTGGCAGGGCCTCAGAAACACTCAGAGCCGTGCTGTGTGTGATGCGGAGCTTTTTTGAATGACATTTCCTGACTTGTGTCCATTCACTAATTTAGTGATCTGACAGCATTCATTAGCTTGAGTTTGTAGCTCTGAGCTCCGTGGTGCCACACGTACCAGTGGGGCTGGGGGGATGTGACTGGTGAGAACTGACCGCATCTCTCCAGTCTGGTACGGTCAAATTGCCGGCTGGGGGCGAGTTCTGGATCCTTAAAGTCATTCTGCTGACAAAGATGGGCCAGCCCTGCACTTCAGCACAGGCTCCTTGCAGTGACTTGACAGTGGCAGCCTTTGGGCTTGAGTCTCCTCGCTGGCCGTGCGTAAGTTCTAATAACTGTAATGAGCATTTTGCTCCAGGGAAAAGCACTGGTCTGGGTCAGCTTGTCTGTGGTTCTCATGCTTGGTTCTTTCCAGGAAACTCTGGGCTTTCTTCTCTAGTTCTCCTAGGACAGCATGTTGGTAGATTTTGGAATGTTACCCCAAAAAAGTTATGGTGGCAGTGGAGGATCCTCAGCATCCTCCAGGGACATTCTGAAATGCCCTGATCAGATTTTGTATAAGAGAAAAATTAAATTCACCTGTGTATAATATAATTATTATAAGTATTAAGTATTACAAATTAATGTATTAGCATAATATGCTAACAATTTCGTAGTATTCTACCTTGGTAAATCCACGCTTTTTTAGAAGGTAAATTGTGTAAACAGTAATGATTTAACTGTAACATCAGCATGTAATAGTTGTCTCTAAATCTGAACCAGGTCTGGCTTTCAGTTCAGAGAACAAGCTAACAGGTTTCAGTGGGAGCAGTAGAAACCTTGTTTTTCTGTGTAATATCTCCCCAGTCTCTTTCTTTGTCCTTCTTGTGAGTACTAGACTGGGGAGAGGTGGGGTGGAATTTGTCTTGTCCTGAAGCATAGGTTGGTTGTCTGGATGATCCCTACTCCTTATGGGTGGTGTGTTGTTACGCTGCATGGAGGAGAGGGCTTCCATGTATTTTAGCTTTTTCTCAGTTTACCAAGATTACTAAATAAGGAAAGTAAAGTACTGGTTTTAGTCTTCAAAAGAGAAAAAGAAAGAAGTCCTCATGCATACAGAGAAATAACAATAATTTGTCAACTGAGTAACTTAAATATCAACTGCTTTTAGTCAGTTCTGGGAACCCTCATTCCTCACTGTAATTCATCTCCTGAGAAAGATAAACTGGTTGCTGAAGAAGCACATGAGATGAGCTGCTTCCTATGAGTATTACAAATGACTAAAGGAAACAAGGCTGGTTTTTAGACTGACAATCTACTTAAGTTGCATTAACTACTCAGAATTTTGCTCTGGTCAAAATTTCCAGTCATAAATTATGGTCTTCAAAAAAAAAGGGAGCTTATGTAAAGTTGAACTTGAACTTTTCTTAAAAGTATAATCATGACACAAAGTTGGTCTGCATCCATGAAAAACAAAAGCAATTGGTCTGACAAATTTTTGGCTTATTTTGAAGTTAATTGTAACATTGCCAGGCAAAGTTTATTGTCAAAGTGCTAAGACAATTCATGTTTTCTGACCCATATCCTGTGTTTTGCCTAAGAAAGTGAGACTCACATGACTGTGCTGTGTGCCAGGCTTGGTAAGTTTTCATCTCTTTACCCAGTACCTGCTCTGTTGTGTGTTTTTGAGGAAGGAAATAGGAGAAAGAAAAATCAGCCTCTTTTGGCATGATTGGTCACTTTGTGATAGAAGGTGGCCTTCAGTGTCTTATGTTTGAATCATTTCTTACAAAAAGTAGGTTGTAATTTTTAGGTTTTATTAATCTGTGACCTTTCCCTCCAAATGCAAATTGTCTTGTTAGTCAATCGTCTGTGTCTTGTGGCGATGAAAGTGCATTAATTGAAACAGAATGCATTGGGAAGGAAAAGGACAGCAAATGGAGCATGGAAGAACAGCCAGCTACTGGGAAATAAATAACCTAGATTTTTCAAAAGATTCTGTAAGTCAGTTACTCATGAGACCACTGGTTTCCTAAAAGTCTTGGGGAAAGGATTTGTGTAATATTGAAAATTATTGCACCATTGCAAAAAATAAGAGGTTCTTGGATGGATGCATGTGTTTGATGTGAGGTGCACACAAAGCAAAGGAACATGTAAAGAGATGCAAGTCTCTCTTCCCCACAGCTGACCTTGTGTTGTCAGTATTTTTGTTTTCTCTCTGTCTCCACATGCTGTCTGACACCACTTTCAAGATACGGAGAAGAGATAAGTGTTCTCTAGTAAGGATCACTTAGACACCTACTTCAGTCCCATGGGCACCTTCTTTGAGCTTAGGGCCTGATGTCTTTAACTTGCTTTTTGGAGTTAGCCCCTCAGTTTATATGCAGAATTCCCTTTTTATAGAGAGTTTACCCAAACTCAGAGGAATTTCAGGACCCTCATTCCTCACATCATAAAGTGATAAAACACTGTGGTATGGTTTTTTATTTATTGTCACAGTGATTAGCCATTTATAATTGCAGTTACATTCTAGATGGGGTACTTTCATGTGTGTAATTGGTGTTGCAGGCTTTTTTTAAAGAAAAATGCCATTAAAGTCTTAATTGCATTTTTGTTTTGTGGGGAAATAAGCCACTCAGGCTTGCGGTTTTTGGGTTTTTTTATGTCATCCTAATCCCTTCATACAGCTGGAGCCTTTTAGCTCTCTTCTGAATTGTCAGAGTTACTTAGTCCGTGCTTATGTAGGAATAGCTTTGGTTTACTTCCTTGTCCTTTAATGTTCTTGAACACCACAGGTCTACTATGGCATGGAAGGCACTGGACACTTTCCAAGGTCACTACTGAACTCATCTAAATTATCAAAAACTTTTCTCATGAATGTAGAGAGGCAAATGAACATTGCGTTTCTATGCCTGTGTGCAGTTATTAGTGGTTACCTTGAAGCTCCACATTACCATGTCCTTCTAATTGTCCAGTAGGATCACCAGATAAAATATAGCCAAAATTTGATTTGCATATGCAGTTTAGAATACATAAATCTACTTTTTATCCATAGCGAGGGGAGCAGAACTGCATCCTAGGTAGTATCAAGAATGAAACTAAAATATATTGAAAGGTACAACTTGAGTAAGGACTTGGGTTCAGTAGATTTTCTCATGAGTTTGTGTCACTGTTCTGCTTGCACACAATGGAGAGTCTCTTGAGCTGTGCTCTGAAAGCAGCCTGCAGTTCTGCAAAATGCTGGGGATTTCTGACTAGCTCTGAACACCCTCACATATCCACTGTCTTCACCGTTCTTCAGGCACTCAGTTTGCATTTTGCAGTCTCAAAAGTCTTATAGTGTTGTCTTGGAATATTCTGCTTATTTCTTGTGTCAAGCCTATAAAATCAATGAAGTTATGAAGCTGTAGGAGACATCAGCTTAAAAAGTCACCTCCACCACGTTGATGATGTGATACAGTACTGGTGAGAACCAATACTGTGACAGGCTTACATGCTTGCTTTTTATTTTTTTCTTTTACTTCTGTTCCTAATATTTTATTTAAAATAATCCTACAGAGGGCAGTAGAAGTCTGTGGGAAAAATGATGCTTTTCCTGTGGATTGAATGTTAGGTGAAATATCAGTAGAAAAAAAAGCATTCCCAGACTTTGCCCGTTTCCATTTCAGATCAAAGAAAATGTTTATTACCCAGATTTATAAAGAAGGCAGGTTGATGTCAGGTTTCTCTTAAACAGATAATATTAGGAAAAGGAAAAAACCAAGAATGCATACATACAGATTCAGACACTGAGGTGAAATAAATGACTGTTTTAATAGGAGTGTTCTTGCAAACTTACTTGGTACAAGTCTGATGAGAGGGTTCTCAAACCAGATCCTGCCAGTTCAGTGCTAACCTTGGCTGTGCACATCTCACTTTTTTAGGTATGGATATACCATACAGGCAGGAGAGTAAGAAAAGTGTGTATTCCTCTCCTGCTCCTTCTATTTTATTTCTTTCAGATTTTGGGTAAACCCTTTTAACATGGAACACTGTGTATATTTAATAACTGTCTTTTAATATGTAAAGGGTAGTCACTGTGTTCACAAGGATGTGTGGTGACAGTTCAAGGGGCACACATTCCTTTAGGGGAAATCCTGTCTGGAAATAGGAATAAAATTCTTCACTGTGAGAAGAATAAAACATTGGAGAAGTTTTTCCAGAGAAGGGGTGGGATTTCACTTGCTGGAGGTATTCAGGACTTGCCTTGACAGGGCCCTGGATAACCTCATCTCAGGCTCTGCTTTCAGCTGAAGGTTGGAAGGATTATCTCCAGAGGGTTCTTGTGACCTAGACTGTTACCACATTTTGATACTTTTAAATATTATTTCCTTTTAAAACTTTTCTTAAATGTAAACTGCTGAAATAGGAAGGGATGCTACGGCGTTTTGAAGGACAGTTAAGGAATTTCTTTCGTCCTAACTTTCTCACTTCGTGTTATCAAAATAGGACTGACTACAGTTAGTAAAATGTTAGCAAGTCACCCTCACTCCAGTGAGCAAACTGGTGTATGGTTACACATGCCACATGTGTGCTAAAAATGTGTGCACTTTATATGTAGGCAGTTATATTTATCAGGTTCAGGAGGGCAAGGCATCAAGTTCAAGGGCACAGTTCAAGAGGCCATGGCAGATCTTGTCAGAGCTTTAGCAGGAAAGGCTCTTCAGAGTTAAATCAGCATCTTCAAGTCAACTTTACTAGGAAATCCATATTTATTTCTCTAAATGCCCTCTTGTAAAAGAGTAGAAAATCCTAAATCTGGATCTGAGCCATCGGAATTTCTACTCCTGATGATGAAAATCATCAGGATTTATTGATATAAAAATACATGACAATACACTCCCATGGCTTGGTTCTGTGTGATACTGAGCTTGTCTTGAACTCAGCATTGCTTAAGGTCATTTAAAAATGGCAGATTTGGATTATGTCAAACCCTCAGATTCAATTTAAAAAGGCTACTTTAGCAATTGAGAGGAAAAACTCTCCTCTTCATGTGGAGCAAGGCGAGAAGTATGCGTAAGGAGATCAAAACTCAGAGTTTTTGTGGGTGATGTCTTGAAGGCTAAGATATTCAGTGGTATTCAAATGGTCTCTGAAACAGAGGGATGCTGATAAAACAGAAAGAACTCTGCATAAATAGAGCTTTGGAAAAACCTCCTTTGCAGTTTGGTACTTAAAGGTTTAATTTGTGCTCTTTGTCTCAAAGAAAGGTTATAAGGTTCCCTTATTACCTACAAGAGACCTGTAGTGATATTTATAATAATAACAATTCTTCCTTATATCAGTAGATAGTGTGTGGGTATCCATTTCTCAGGAATTTGATATTAGCCCAATTAAGACCACAGATGGGATAGAAATTTTAAGAGTGAGGATGTTTAGCTATGGGAAGAGATTAAATCAGACATAAGGAGTCAAAATCTATTATTTGCCCAGAGCTGATGTTCAGACAGAGGTTTCTGAGTTTGGCTCAGAAATTTCTGAGCCCTGTTGTCTTTAAGATGAACATAGATGATCTGGAAAGTTTTCCTGAATGAAAAATCTTTCATTTAAGCACATTAAAATGGAGGGCAGTTCCTCTTTTGTAGCTTTGTGTAAAATGAGATGAAGTATTTGGCATTCTGAATGATTGGGTTTGGCTCCTGTACCAAGTACAGGATAGTCGAGTGGCATTGCACAAACTTCCTTGCTGGAAATGTTCTGTTTAACCTCATACAGTTTTTTCACTCTACATAAATTATTAATTATAAAGAGAGACAAAACCCAGGATTTTGCCTTTGTGCCCAGTAATAGTGCAAGAACTAAAAAAACCCAAAAGTGGTGAAAAAAGAGCTCTGAGACTTAAAAAGCACGATAGAAATTTGTCTTAGAGCATTTAAAATTTTCTTCTACCCATTTATAGTAGTATTCAGCCTGAATAGGAAAGAGAAGGCTTTTTATGGCTTCAGGTGCAGGGATAGTTATCAGGACAGTAGCAGCAGGGAGCTGGGATGCTGGATGCAATCCCTGTGGCATGGAGCCAGCTGACCTAGTGCTGGCAAAAGGTCACTGGGATGGCTGAACAGACTCTTTTTACAAAGGGCTCTTTGACAAGGGCAGCTTGTGACAGGATGTGACTTTAAACTGACAGAGCGTGGGTTTAGATTAGATATTAGGAAGAAATTTTTTACTGTGCGGGCGGTGAGACCCTGGCACAGGTTTACTTGTGGCTGCCCCATACCTGGAAGTGATCAGGGCTAGGCTGGATGGGGCTTGGAGCAAACTGGTGTAGTGGAAGGTGTCCCTGCCCATGGCAGGGGATTGGAACTGGATGATCTTTCAGGTCCCTTCCAACCCAAACCATTCTACTGTCCCGTGATTCTGTTATTACATGTTGTTACAGTAAATCTTACATTTTGAATTACATCTTTTACTAATCAAAGACTGGCTAGTCCTGAAGTGTTCAGGTGCTTGGTGTCTTGTGGAAGAGAGAGTTCATACAAACCCTCAAGAGTTAGTTTTTACAGTGCTGCCTGCTGAGTGATTCCCTGCAGGATCCAGCAGCACACGGGTGGAACATAAATGTGAAATATTAAGCCTCGTGTCTCAACCCATGTTCTCTACAAGCTGAGGATTTCCAGCTGAGGACTCTCTTGCGCTAAAGTTGACACTGAAAAGGCACTGACCCTTTTGGTACGAACTGCCAGGTCATCACTGAACCTGTTTTTAACTGTGCCAGTGGACTGGTGCTGGGCCCAGCTCTGCGAGGCTGCTGGGAAGGCTGGGGCGAGAGGTGGAGAGAGGAAAGTTTTGGAAACCAGGACCAGCAGAAAAGTTCTTAACAATTCACTGGAGACTAGCAAAAATAAGTAGAGTTCCTGAGATTGAAAGATCCCTGTGCTTATGGATGAACAGTATATGGATGTCAGAAAGCTGGGAAGTGATTTTACAGAGTGGAACAGTTGGCTCATGCAACAGATAACAGTAAGTTAAATAATATTTAGTTATGTATTTAAAAATTTTGGGTAGCTATAACTTTCTTCATGACTGAAAATTGTGCTCTTATAGGCTTAGAAAAAATTTCCTTTCTTCGACTTTTTGAAACAGTTCCTTTCACTCCTGTTCCATATCCATCTTGGGTTTAGTATTATTTTTAGGTTTCTCTTTCTTTAGAAATGAATCTAATAATTTCTTAAGAAATGGATCTAATGTTGAATGAATCTAACATTTGCTTTTGAAATGATGACTCAATAAGACTGTGCAAAATTCACTAAGATTAAAAGGATTGCACAAGTGGAAAAGATTTTATATTTTTTTAAAGAGGCACAAGCCCATAAAATATGAAACCAGTTTGCCCACACTTTCAGATTTTCACTGGGAAATAAATGTGATTGTCTCAACAGCATGAAAATGTGATAATTACTTAAATTTCAGTCATCCCACTCTGTAAAAGTGTACTAGTGTTTCATTTAGGTCAGACATGAAGCAAGCATCATATTCTGCTTAGTGTTTAAGATGCTGCCTCTGTGCTCCTCTGTGCTGGCATTCAAGAGATGCTCTGGTTTTATTGACCAAGGGTTTTCCCTGTAAATCAGACAGATGTAAAATAAATTTACAGAATTTGTCTCAATAAATCCATTATCAGAGTAGTTGGTGTTTTCTGTTGTTCTGCTGTGTGCACTACCAAAAGTAGATGCTGGAGTAGCCCTGTCCAGTGTTCTAAATATAATATACATTGAAGGTATTCACCAAATGTTCAGGGTGGTTTGTTTTGCCTTGAATACAGTGCAGTGATCACAAATTTGGTGTTGCAAGAGGAAAAACAAGAAGAGAGAAAGGAAGGACCATGAGGTAATCTGAAAGATATGCTGGGGAACCTGGTACTTTCTTGTGTTGAGTCATAGCTTTGCAGAGCAGATATGGCTCCTGGTTTTAACTCTGTTTAAAGAACTGTGTTTAAAATTTAAACAAGTTTGCAGCTCACACTAAGTATTTGCAGAATTGCATTTGTGAATAACATGGGGAGTCTGTGCTCCAGCTCTGAAGGAAAATCAACTGTACCTATGCAGAAAACGCCTACACCTGAGGGGCGTTCACAAGTCTGTTCTGAAATGTCTCATGACAGGGACTTGACCATCTCTTACACTGTATCACTTCCAGTGTCCATTTGGTCTTAAAAGCAGCTATTAAAAATATACATACAAAGCCATTCTCTGTGGCTAAAAATAAGTCATATTTTTGCTCTTCCTTGATCTCTGTCCTGTTTGTAACAGTCTTCATATATTTAAAGGCCTGAAATGTCTCCTTCAGCCTTTTCTCTTCTAGACTAAGCAATCTTTACTGCTCCATCCTTTTTCTTATAGGTTCCTTGCAATAAATCTCTTTAATGTGATAAATCTCTTTTATGTCTTGATGGTCTCTACTGGCCCCTTTCCAGTCTGTGAGTCTCTTTCAGAGGGCTGCTGGAGCTGGACACAGCACTCCACCTGATGCCTTACTTTTCTGCTGAGCAGGAGGGAGTAGTGAAGTTCTTTGTCTTCTTTTCTATGATTCTACAAACCTCTGATTCCATATATGATACTCCTAAAGCATTTCTGAGTGACGTTTGTTTTCCCTTAGTGCCACACTGTGAAGTGTGCAGCTGCATCCTGCTGCAACTTCTTTTGCTGCGGTGCAGTTGCATAGCTGGTGGTTTGACCTTTTAAATTTAGGCATTCAGTCTCTCCTTCCTCAGCACACACCTCTTCAGTGAGTGAAATCTTACTGACTCAAGTTTATTTCTCCAATTTACCAGATGTATTAGTGCAGAGAAATTCCTCAGACATAAGGCTCCTGCCTTGTGTCAGGAGATGACCCTTATGAGAGTCATTAGTGTCAAACAAAATACTCATCTCTGGCCAGCTGAGATACTCGTATATCCTGGGGTATTGTTTGCACCCTTTCACTTTTCTAATCAAATACACTTTTGAAAGATTGGCTCATCTTAGTAAATCCTCAGTGACATATTTATGTTGGGTGTGTGCCCATCAAACAGCTTAAAGACTGTCAGGAAATAGCAAGCAGCATGGCATGTTTATAGGACAAGATATGAGTATGCAGTGAATCATATTTGTGCCTAATTTTACAACTGTTCAGCTGGATGAATCTGGCATTTAAAAATGTGTCCTCTTCTACCTACAAAAAGGCTGTCTGAAGGCTTAATCATGGCTGAAGTGGAGCTTTACAAGACCACAGGACTTTGACAGAGTTGGTGTAAGCTTTAGAAATATATAAAACAAGCCAAAAGTGTATTTAAATAAAGTTTTAGGAAAAAAACCCCTAAAAATATTAGCCAGTGACATGTTCTTAATAGTACAGTTCATGAGGATAAAAATCCTGAGCTTTGAAGTCAAATTTGACCTTGAGAAGCAGCTTCTTGCCCAGTGTACATCTGCATAGCTGTGTTGGAGGTGGTGGAACCATGTTAATTTATACCAGCTGAAGAGCTGGTCCAGCATTTCACGGGCTTTGCAGTGCCTACATGTTTCCTTTTAAAATAAATATTTACAGTTCCTCCTAAATTTATTGCTGGGTGAAGTGTGCCAGAAAAACAGCCATGGAAACGAAGGTTAACTATTAAATCATGGGAAAGCAAAGAGCAGTGGTGTACATCCCAGACTTCCCTAAGTGCCAGCATGTTTCTACCACATCTGGAGAAGCCCCTTCTCCTTGGGTAGGACCCTCATTCAGCCTCCCTGAGCCCTTCCATTTGTGGCTTCTCTGCTGAGCCTTTTGCCTGTTCCTCATCCATAACCAAATCTATCTGAAGAATCTGTGACCGGCAGCAGAGAACTGAAAGGAAGAAGAGCCCGCCATAAATTGTAATATGTGTCTGCCAGTTGGTGTTGGTATGAACGGACAATATTTCCTGACTGCAATTCTCAGACTACTGATTTTCATAGTCCCTATTTCATATAACCTGCAGGAGAAATGTGTCAGACCAAGGCTGCTAACTGTACATATTGTCCACTCCAGCTAAGTGTAAAATCTGATGAAAGACTCCACAACAGCTTCCTGCCTGGAATTCATTAATGCTTTTGAATAAGTCTGTTATGAGAAGTCTTGGGGGATTAGATTGTACAAATAGTGAGAAGGAAATGGAGAAGAATGAACAAGAATGGTATTTGTCTAGTATTAAATGGAGAGTGCAACTTGTTTTGAATGGCACAGTAAACTTGGTTTCATTATTTTTATGATCATCTAACTCGTATGTGGTCAATAGAGGTCCCTCCAACCTTTCTTAGGCATTCATGTTGACAGCATTTTGAATTTTACAGTAACTAAACAAAAACAACAAGGAATTCAAATGTCTTAGTTGGTTATGGTGAGACAATGAGAAAAGGGGCTGCCTGTGTTCCAGTTTTATTTCCCCTCACCTCAGCAAAAAATGATGAGTCTTGGCTAAGTGAACCAGCCAACAGCAGAACTGTTGTTCCATGTGCTGGAGCTCTGTGTGAATGAAGGCAGCTTTACAGAAACGTGGAAGTTGAGTTTCTGACGTATCCACGGGCTTTGGTGCGGGTTTTCAGAGGTAGAACATGTTTCTGTGAATGCATGGAACTGCTGTAGAAATTGCAGAGTTTACAACACTGGGGTTGAAGAAGTAGATACAATGGAAGGGAAGAAAAATATCACGGAGTAAAGGTAATTTTTGTGTTGTGTTACAGTAAATTTAATCGCCGTTAAAGGGAAAATCAGTGGGCAGAAGTTGAAGGGAACAATTCTGCTCAGTTAGAAAGGGTCCTGAGCAACCTGGTCTAGTGGAAGGTGTCCCTGTCCTTGGCAGGGAGATGATCTTTAAGGTCTCTTCCAGCTATGGTTCCAACTATGATTCTGAGGTTTTGTCCTCAGCAAAGCAAAATGTTCCCTATTCAGGCTTTTCTCAGGTTGTACAGAATTTCCCTATCTGGCAATCTCTGCTTTAAAAAAATTATTTTTGTTGGTTTTTTGTGATCCAGAAGAGAAGAGAGAACAGAAAGCTTCAGCCATCCTGTGGGTAGAGGTCATGCCCACCCCAAGCTGGTAGCTCAGCCAGTCCCTTCCTGCCAGCTGTAGTTCTCCCTGGTCATCAGCGTTGGAATTGAAATGGAAATTTCTGTGGGCCACAAAAATGGTGCTTATTTTGAAGAGGGACTGTGTGCCAGGTCACTCTTGCTGGGAGTGTTCTGCTCTACCTGCTCGTGCTTTGGGTTATGGAAAGTTTGTGATTTTTATAGTCTGCTCCTGGCAGGAACGCAGACATTTCCATGCTTACAGGGTTTGATAAATGATTATTGAAGAAGAGAACAGCTCAGCTAAAAAGTTTTTCTCTGTAGGACTTTATGTATAGTGCTTTGAAGGAGAGTCTTCTGGTGGGTGGATGGGAAGGGTCAAGATTTACCATTTATTTTTCTAGATGGGAAATGATGAAACTGCCACAGTGGTTTCTGCAGTTCTGACACTGTAATGTCATAGAGCAGAGCTGCTTTTATTTCCTAAATTAGAATCTGGTTGTGGATTTGCTTTTAAATCTCTTATCTAATCTATGGGCTGGACTAAAAGATATTTCTTGTCATAAGAACTTATTTTTCCCATAGCTGTGAAATAAAAAATAACAGCTTGTTCATTCAAAAATGGGTAAAAATGCTGTTAAGTTCTTGACCCTTCTAAGGAGAGTAACTATGAGAACATCCTTTGTCTGTGTGTTGCCTTTCATGCTTATAATGATGGCTTTTGAAAGTTTTCAGTTATAGCAAATCAAAGTCCACTTACTTAGAGTGAACATGACAAATGATGGGAAATTGCATAAATTTTCTCCTGACCTTATTATAACATAAGCTCTCAAAGACTTCTGTGGAAGAATTAAATCATAAGCCTTCAGATTCTTTTTTTTCCTTCTTCACAAACGGGTGGGTTTGCAGATGCAGTTCAGTCTTTGCAGGAGCAGCTGAAATCAGATTTACCCATGCTACAGTGTGTATTGGCATTGGAACTGGACCACCAACATCTTTTTTAACAGGAACACTAGGAACAAAATAGATTTCAGGCCAAGATTTGACTTTGAAAAGAGGAAAGTGATCATTATTTATTGTAGACTGTAGCTTGGGTTTGAAAACATTTCTTTTATAGTCAGTTTTAGTTAATGCAGGTTGCTGAAGAAAGAAAATATCTCCCTCACAAAGGAACACATGGAAAATAATAAGCTTATTAATTGAATGCATGAAACCTACTCCCCTTTTCATGAAAGAAGGGTCTATGCTATGCTGAATAAAACTTTCCCCTTTGCATGCTGATGTGTTCACGAATTGATGTTGCTGCTTCATTAGGAAGCCCAGCATTTGAAGCTGCATTCTGGCAGCAGAACTCCTTTTGCTTACCAAACTTGGCCAGAGGAGTAAAAGAGCCAGCACTTGTTCATAAGGAGGAAACAGAGAATCTGAAAAACTGAAGTTTTCTTAAGCTGGAGCAATTTTTCATGAGAGTGTTTTAGGGTGAACCTTTTATTTCTTACACTAACTGTGCATGGTGCAATATAACAAATCACTTGAGGATGTTCAGTGCCCAGTTTCACTGTATTTGACCCAAGTACAAATCAAAATCCACTGCAGTTGTGTAAGAAAGTACCTTCTTTCCTTTCCCAACGTGTTGCTGCTTAACTGTAGGCTTTGTGAATATTTTTCATTCAGTTCAGGTGCGTAGCATCCAGAATTCACAGAGTTCACTTTGTGGAAGATTTTAAGTTGACACTCTGAAAATTACATTCCTGTTGCAAAATATTATATCTTTTTAACGTTACAGTCAAAGTATTGTCCTAATTCTGGTTTCTCTGACGTGTCTGTAAATGGAGCTGCACTGTACTCATCCTACGCCACTGGCAATGGAAGCAAAATTCACTTCCAGACAGGAGGGTGTATGTGGGGGCGTTGGGACAAAGAGAACGTTGTGTTTATAAACAAATAAACTGGAAAAAAACATATTTTAGTCAGTGACCAAACAGAATAAATAAATAAATAAATAAATAAATAGATTTCCTGAAAACAGTAAAAAAGGAAAAGGAGAAATTGAAAAGTTCTGGATTTTGGTGGGAAATAAATTCTGAGCAATGCTTTGGGATTTGGAAAACAAGCCGTTTCACTTGATCCAAGCTAAGAGTCTTTCCCCAGAGGTCTGTTAACTGGAGCACTCATCTGGGCCGTTAGTTGAGGTCCCAAATCAACCAACCTCTTCCATTCACTTCCCAGAGAATGTTGTAGAGCTGGTCAGAGCCCTGTTTTGATGTGGTGGCCTCTGCTGCTGTGCAGTGACCTAACAGCCAGCTCAGTGTCAGGTTATGGACCTGTGTCTCAAGTCCCTCTTGTCTCAGGTGAGTGACTTTGTGTAGGTTCTGAGTGCTGGGGGATGCAGGCTGGCTTTGTTCATACCACGCACACGTTGCCTGTATTGTTCTCAAACTGTTGTGAAGAACCTGTTTGAGAAGGCAGATTTCTTTTCTAAATCTGCTCAGTTTGTCTGCATGCTCAGACCCCGAGCTGAGTTTTTGTGCCTGCATATGTTGTGCTAACAGGGTGTACAACCAGCCCTTCTACTTTGTAGATACAACCAGTACTGGTCATTTTCATTTTGTCTCCTACCAGTCCATTTTCTCTGAGCAAGTGAAGGCTTCCCTGCCCATATTGATCAGTACACTGGGTGCCTCCCGGAACCTGGTTGTAAATCCATCCTAGGCATGTTCATGAATCTCAGACAGCTCTGATGATTTCTGGGCATGGCTGTGCTTTGTGCTGAGATTTGTTTAGCGTGATGATACCAGAAGACGTGTGGATTAAGAATTTAGTGTTGAAAGTACTGTCAATCTCCAGTTCCTATAACGATATCTCAATATTGAGATGGGCTATTACTATTTTTAAAAATAATCTATACAAATTAACTGTACATTGTGCACAATTGGGATTTTCATGAAGCTTTCAGTCCATTGCTGGATGTCTTCTGTGGAAGACAGGCTGAGACAAAGGCTTACTTGTTCTGAGTGTGCAAAAGGAGCCTGGTGCAGTGTGGGGATGGGAAGTGGACTGTGATGAGAAGGAGGACTTCAGGAAATGAAAACAAAAACAAAGCAGCGGTGTACGGTAAGAGGCATGAAAGAAAGAGCAGTGGTGCAGGTTTTGAAAGCAGAGGGAGGAGCATTGCTGGCAGCTTCTGAAGAAGTTATCACCTTTCTTCCTCTCTGTGTCTGTGTCAGGGCACTGTGATAGGTCACTGCTGCTGTTTGCACTGGGAGTCACTGGGACTCTTTCCACAGTGGTGGAATCCCTGGAAGTGCTCAAAAAAAGTGTAGGTGTGATGCTTAGGGATGTGGTCAAGTGGTGGGCTTGGCAGTCCGGTGTTAATGCTTGGACTTGATCTTGGTTGTCTTTTCCAGCCTTAATGATTCTGTGATTCCTATGCCATTATTTCACTGGTCCTCCTTAAAACATTGGGTTGAATTCAGCAGGCTTGAGCAGAGCAGCAAGAGGGCAAGGTGGCATCACTGTTTGGGATATTTGGTGGCTTGATTTTCCTTCTGTACTAGAGTGAAACAGGAGTAATGCCCTGGAAGTGAGCAGGCTGGCACAAGCTTAAAAGCAGCGTGATTCCTGTCTGTGTCTGTAATCCAGCTCCTGATTCCTTCCAGCTCCATGTGGCTACTTTGCTGTAGGAAAAAGACTAGCAAAACCGGCCAGTCTAATAGTTACTGTTTAAGAGCCCTGGAAACCTTCTGACTTCAGTAATATTTTTAAAAGTATCATTAGTTCCTGCTATTCCACTTCGTCCATAACCATGTGAGATGGCTGAGTTTATTATTAAGGAGTCTCTAATACTCTTAGAAACCCAATTCTGTGCTAAGTCAAGAAGATGTATGTGACTTAAATCTTCAGTAGATCTGGTTTGGATCAGAGGAGGGAGGTTAACAGAGCCGTATCTTCACTGAGCAACTGAAAGTGAAGTAAAACAGTCCCTGTGTGGCTGCAGCAGCTCGTGATTTACAGGGCTGGATTCACAGGGCTGCTCCTGCTGCCGAGAACGCACGCTCTCCACTGCTGTTGATTTTTGAATTAAAAAAATGCAGCTCTGTACACAGTTTACTTTAGTGCTAGAGAGCAGGGAAATATAGGTAAGAGCCGTTAATCCCCAGCAGGCTGCTGGGCAGGCGAACAGACACAGATGACAAAATTTAATTGGAAACATGAGCAGTTTAACAGAAAACATATTTGTGATAATTGAGAGAGTAACATCTCCAGAAGGGAAACTCTGCAAAGAGAAACTGATTCAGAGGAGAAGTGGCCACTGGTAGGTGAGTGTGATTTTTCAAGCTCTCTTTAAGCTCGGAACTAATTTCTTAACAAGAACAAATAACATTAGGAGGAACTAACTAAATAAAAGATTCATTTTCTCTGCAGGGGGAGGGCTGTACAGATACTGCCACAAGTTTCTCTCACAGCTGGATTAGGATAATTGGTGGTACTTAATTTAAGTTCTTTACAAAAGAATGCAATTGGTTTTATTTTTGAACATGGAGTTTTCTTCTATCTTTGCATGTGAAGATCTCACCACCCCCACCCCCCATAAATGAAAGGACTTTAGTTTTACTTTTTTCCTTACTCCTGCATTTTTAAATATGTTTGAGGTTTTTCTAAGAATTGAACTTGGACAGCAAGTATTTTGCCAAGAGCAGAGGGAACCCTTAGTTATAAAATAGTGCTGTGTTTTTGCTAATGAAAAAGTATTGTGGACTTAATAAGGGAGAACACATTGCAGAACACATTTTGGTTTGAATTGGAAGAGATTCTTTTTCTTCCTTCTTTTTCTTGAAACAGCAAGTAAATGTAAATTATACACTAGGAGCTTGTTGCTGTTCTGCTGGGTAGGAAAATAAAACTGGTTTTTGTTTTTTCTAAGTTTCACTGATTTTGAAAATACTGATGTGTCTTTTTTATGTTATCAGTGTGCAATTCTTGATGTTTCATTACAGAAAGAATCTCATAGTAACTCTAATACCAGGTACTACTGTGTTGTTTTTTTGGGTTGTTTTCTGTGTTTTTTTTCCAGAGCCTGCAGACAGCACAGCCTCCCAGCCCACAGGAATGAATGAAAATGTCTCATCCTCAGTTCAAAGCTGCGGCAGTGCTGTTCCTTGCAATAACTCCTCAGCCATCCCTCAGCCCAGCTCTGCTATTAAACCTTGGCGCAGCAAGTCCCTCAGTGCCAAGCACACAGCGACGTCTTCCATGTTATCCGTAAAGCAGCCAGCAGTGGAACCTCCAAAGCCACCCTCGGAAATTGCCAAAACAGCTCCCAACGGTCAGAAATCCATGCTGGAAAAACTAAAACTCTTCAACAGCAAAGGAGGTTCCAAAGCAGGAGGGACAACGCTGGAGTGCCCGGGGTCTCGGGACAACAGCTGTGAAAAGCTGGAGACGCTTCTCAGCTTCGAGGAGAGTGAAGAAATCGATGCCACCAATCAGAATGTGAACAACCCAGGATCGATGTCCAGCAGCCCCAAAATTGCACTCAAGGGAATTGCACAAAGGACTTTCAGCCGCGCACTGACTAATAAGAAAAGTTCTCCAAAGGGTAATGAGAAGGAGAAAGAGAAACAAAAAGAGAAAGAAAAGGATAAAAGTAAAGACATTACAAAGAGAACATCCATCACCGAGAAGCTGGACCTGAAGGAGGAACCTAAAGAAGAACAGACAGCATTAACAGCAACAACAGAGATGCCAAAAAAGTCCTCCAAGATCGCAAGCTTTATCCCTAAAGGAGGGAAGCTGAGCAGTGCCAAGAAGGAGGCCTCTGCCCCTTCGCACAGTGGAATACCAAAACCAGGAATGAAAAACACCACAGGGAAATCCTCAAGTGCCCCTGTTCCTGCAAAGGAAGGCGAGAGGAGCCGTGGCGGGAAAGCCGGCTCGGGGCTGTCGCATCAGAAGTCCCAGCTGGACAGCCGTCATTCCAGCTCCTCCTCCAGCCTGGCCTCCTCCGAAGGGAAGGGCGTCGGGGGCCTCCACAGCAGCAGCAGCAGCCAGGCCGTGAACGGGCCCGCGGTGACGACCCACACCACGGGGAGCAACACCGTGAGTGTGCAGCTACCTCATCCCCAGCAGCAATACAGCCACCCCAACACCGCCACCGTCGCGCCCTTCATGTACAGGTACGGGACACACCTTGCCAGGGGCTGTGGGGAACGGGGCGCCCAGAAGGGTCATTGTGGACACTCTTCCAGGGGAGTGAAGCAGCAAGGTAAATGCCTCATCACGGAGAAGTTTCTTGCTTTAAGAGTGTAGGCAATTTGTGCGTTTTCACAAAACTGATGGTGAAGGCTGTCAGACTAAGGTGTATGAGAAGTTATGATAGACAGGAGGGGGAATTATTGTTGTATCTGACCCTGCTAGCAGGAAAGATGGCTGAACACCTTCTTGACCAGATGCTGCTCTTCCAAAGGGTACAGGAACACGTATCAGGTTTGTTTTGCGCATCATAGCTTTGAAAGTTGTAGCAACACCAAGACGCACTCTTCATTGTGCCTGACAGTGGTGGAGCTGCCTCATTCTAAGCAGGAATTGAAAATTAAAAAAAAAAAATTATTAAAATAAAAATCCCTTAGTTTAAGTAAGGCCAGACAACAAGTCTGTGGTGTTGTATGTGTTAACCCTGAGATAAGCAAAAGAGCAGCCAAATGAAGTGACAGCTAACCTCTCTCTAGTCCATTTTCTGTTTGAAGCACCTTCTGTTTGACAATGGCAGTAGAGGGTACAGAGGGAAATGTAACAAGAGGGAAATCAGTAGCAGAGATTCCTAAGGACACAGCATGACTGGGACACAAGAAGTTTCTCAGAGGGTGGGATTTTTGGTTTGGACAGCCATCTCTTGAGGTTTTTTTGACATTGCTTAGCTCTTTCGCAGGAAGAGGATGCAGGTGTTTGCTCTGTCTGCATCATCTGCTTGCTGCTCATGATCTGAAAGACCTTTATCACCCCCTTCCCTTCCTTAAGATGTGTCTTTTCTAGGCTAAGGTACCCTAGCCTCTTTAGTTTTTACTTGTGGAGATCCTGTTCATGATCTTTGGTCATCTTTGTTGCCCTGTCCCCTAGTTTTTTCAGCTCTACTGTACACATTTTTGCCTTGGACCTCTTGGCAGACGTAGCATAAAAAGTGGTTGGTCACATTTTTTAATAAGAATGAATGTCAGTGGAATGAACCTGAAGGAGAGGGGTGCCAAAGGCCTGTGTAGGAATGCAGAATGGGAAGAGCAACCCTTGAGTCTTCTGGCCCCTTTGAGAATTCTCCCCTGTAGAGTAAAATGCCAGGGGACCTGGGAAACAGAATTTTTGGAGATGGGTTGTTTAGTTTATCAGATAACTACAATGTCCTCTCATTGCTGGTATTGATCTTTGTCTGAACACAGATACCATCCTGTAAAGTGTAAAAGCAGATGCAATCCATACATTTTCTATAATCTAAACATACTGATAAACTCTACACAGTATTTATTTGACCTTTTACCAAAACCAGGAATGAAACTACCTGTTGGCAGCTGGAAAATTGAAAAACAGTGTTTACTTTTCAGCATTGGAGGGAAAAAAGGCCAAACTCTGTGATCATGTTAGCTTTAAAAGGAGAGAAAAGTCAGATCATAATGGTTTGCAAGGCACACATAACACATTATTATATTTACTATCCAGACATTATTTGAATCTGCAAAATGCACTTGTTAGTGCATTGCAGTAGAAGGCTCAGGTTTTTTCTGATGTCAGTTAAGGTTTGTTTAATCTGTATTTTTCAGCTGCCTGTAGACTTTTTGTTTGGGTTTGATGGGTTTTTTTTAAAGCAAAAGACATAAGAAATTATTCTGTGTTTTGTATAGTGTTGTCATGGGCAGAATGGGAGCTTCAGACAAAGTTTATTAGAGAAGCCCTCCCGTTGAGTCAGGAGGTGCAGAAAGGACCCCCTTGCTTTCTAAACTCCTTCTCAGAAAGGAGTCTGAATACAGCTGGATCCAGGCTTAACCCCAGACTTGGTCAATTTTGTTCATGTCTAAAAGATTATACAGGTGTAATTAAACTTCATGTAACTCAACTGTCCTGTAGGATTAAGGATGACAAACCGGATATATTTATATAAAAATAAGTGATTTACTTTGACAATGATTAGACTAAAAGTTCTCAATCAGAATTATTTACTACACAGTAAAGGCAGCTGTGATTACTAGTACAGTATAATGCACTATTTTTGAAGCAATATCAAAGGAATTATATTAAAGTTAGCAAAAGCAATTATTCAGTAGAGGATGATGTTACTCGTCCATACCAATGGCCATGGGCAGATCCCTTTTGCTCACCCTGCAGGATGTCCCCACTCAAGGGAGGAGTCCCTGCACGCACTCCAAGGAGGGGTGTGTTAGAAGACCTTGCTGCTAAACAGTGGGATTGGGATTTTATAGGATGGAGTGTGAGTCATGTGTCTCCTGGCCAGCTGTGTCAGCTCAGCATCTTTACTTCTCAGTGGTATCACTGTTGGTTCCTTTATCAGGTACTTTACCAGGTCTGCCACATCTTCACCTCTCTGTCAGGAGGCTGGGATTTGGGACTGATGGGTCAGGCTGGTTTCAGCATTATTCAACACCAAAAGCAGCAAGAGACCCCTTCTCCTTTCACCACAGACAGCTCTGTAAACAGGGCACTGTTCCAGTTGTTTCACCCCCACTCCAGGCAGAGCATCCTGCTACAAGGGTCAAGTGAAATTAAGAGTATTGCAATAACAATTCCCCACTGTGTCTTCACTTTTTTACAGCACTTACCTTTGGGGCAGGAGAACTTCCAGCTGCTTGTTGGTGTGGCTCTATGAGCAAAACACAGCACAATTAGTAAAGTGAAATGATTCCCAATATCTTACTCAAATCTGGCAGTAGATCCGCACATCACCTTTCATTACCTGGCAGCCGTAATACCAGACAATAAATTGGAATTTGAAGTTGGTTTTGCCCAGTCATTTCTTTTAAAATACAAGTGATGTTGAAGGGAACCTAGCAGGAGTGTAACATGCCATCACATGCTACCTGCTTTATCTTTGTGCAATACAGACTTTATTGGAGAGGATCAGATTAGCCACAACAATTGATGTTATCGATAATTAAAATACATCTGGAAATCCAAGTGTCTTAAGACCCCGTCTGATGAGCTGTGAAGCCTATCTTCAACTATGAATTTTTTATTTTTTACAGCTGAGTGCTTGTTTCCATTTCTAGGATGTAATTCAACATGGGACTAATGAATTATGTAAAATCAGTCTGCTGGTCTGTTCTGGAGAGTGGGACAGAGTGGCTGATGGCAGGTGCACTCGCCTTGTTGTTGTACTTGAGATACTTTGGATGGAGAGTGGCTGCACATCTTTGTGTTGTTTTGCCTTCCAGATCTCAGACAGACAATGAAGGGAACGTGACAGCCGAGGCCAGCACAGGAGGGGTCAGCATGGATTCTGCTCTCTATGTCAAAACTGCCCAGCCTGCCCTCGAGGACCTCTCAGGTATGTCTTTCAGCATGACCCGTTACTGGCTGTGGTCTGGTTAAATGAGAACAGGCTAGAGAAAGTTGGTTTTATTCCTGATGCTTTAGTTCTTAATAACTATATTTCTTTCAGCTCTTTTCACTGCAATGAAAACCAGGTGTTAATGATTTGAACTCTAGATGCTTAAGTTCAGCACAGTGGTGTGCTCCCCAAATTTCTTGAAATCATTAGGAATTCTGCCTACTTAATGTTTTTCTAGGAGACATGCAGCATTTTTTAGGATTAAACTATTATAAAGATCCTAAGAATTCCCAGGCATTTAATATTTTTTGTTTTCTTTTAAAAACTTTGTTTTGGAGCTTATGGAAGAGATTGTGTTCATTTCCTTGATGTTTTGGTTTGGAGGAATCTCAGTATCACTCACATGCATCTGATCAATTTGAGAAAAAGCCTTTGCAGCAATAAGGCACCACAATCCAACTACACTTTACTGTGTCCAGCACACAGAAGCTGAAACTGGTTGTAGCTAGAATATGAGCAGTCTAAATTAGAAAGTACCTCATATATTTATCTGGAATTCCTGCTACTGTAAGAAGTATATGCTAGTTAGCAAAAAAATTTAAGCTTATCAGTATAACAGTGATTTTCATCAACCATATTCTGTTAGAATCTATTAGATACTACTAATGTGATCTAAAATGTGTTTTTAAAGTCACAGTTTGATCTCCTCCTGTCCCCATTTCAGCAATATCTATGACTTTGCTTACTGTGTGCTATTGCAGGATACCTCATCTGTAGAATATCTCAGTTTTTTTCATCTACTTAGTCTTGGTGTCCCCCAGTTTCATGTGGGGTTTGAAACCAAATGCCCTCCTTGGAGAAGTGATGTGGCTAAAAGTGTCACAGTGAGATTAATTCCATACTGCATTGCATATTCTGTCAGTGCTGCCTTTTCACCTGTGTGCTGATGGCAAAGGTTAGAGGCAGAGTCACTGGTGAGGAAAAGGGCTGCAGGAATGCCTAAGTGAGCATATCTGTGTGTTCAAGTTATATATAGGTGGATTAAGTACTTAAAAGGCAAATAAAAGGCACAAGGGATAAAATCCTTGAGAACATTTTTGGGCTTATATTTAAATATGAGAGTTCCAAGTAGGAAACAGTGTCCAGCTGCTTAAACTTTTCCAGCATTACCTCTTAATCATCATATTGTCTGGGCTGGATGTATTTCAGCCTGCAGACTGAGAAGTGTTTCTGGATCACAAAAGGTCTTCAGTTTTTAATGACAGATGTTATGTAAATACAAACTATTACTCAACTAGAATATGAAAGTTTTGGGATCCAAAGGCGGAAGACAGCTGACAGCCTCAAACAAGGGAGATGCAAACCCCAGCTGTGCACAGCCAGACCCGACAGCAGCATCCATAAAGGGGCCTTGGGGGAAACAGAACAAACTAAACAAAATAGTCCCTCAGCCCAAATGAATTAGAATAAATAAGGCACAGATATCTTCTCTCCCTGCATAGCAGCCATTGATGCTGTTAATTTAAAAGCACATATAAAACAAAAGAGAGCATAGGTAGGGGAAAATGGAAGCAGAATTGTTTAAGGATGCTGCCTGCTCATGAGGAGCTAAGTGATCTCAGAATTAAGCTCTAGGGGCTAACCATCCAATATCTGTCTATTAAGTATACTTAGAGTTTAAGCAGTGGAATGTCATTTAAGTGAGAATTTGGTATCAATTTAGGCAGAAGAGCGATCTCAGTAGAAACTAGTTTGTCTCCTGTGTGTTTTCCCAAGAAGTTACCTACCATTTGCCTTCACATCGATGAGAGAAATGATCTGTAAAAGAGCACTGTGACCTTTGTTAAGCTAAAGGCTTATAAATATTTTATGGTTTTTACTGCAAAAATTTGTAGATCCATGAGTATAGAAAATGTTTTCTGTCCCAGAGACCCTCTGGCTAAAGTAATCATTCTTGTTAGGTGGATGTTTCCAGTCCAGCCAGACCATAATTGTTTGACCCTCTGGCTTAAGTGAATTGTAACTCAGGGAGATGATTTCCCAGAGAGTAGAGACTGATTGAAAGAAAAATGCTAGCATGGGAACGAAGCACTTGGGTCAGTAGTTTGTACCACTGCTGCTTTGTAGGCAACAGTGTGTGAGTGGGTTTTTCTGTGCCACCAACCCGGCACCTTTTCGAAACATGAAATTTAAAGCAGAGACTGTAGAAAGTTCCAGCAACAGCTTTTTTATCTGGTTTTTCACACTTCTGGTGTGTGTAATATATAGATATCCATCTAAACGTGCAATCGTGTGGGTGACCAGCATCCTGGCAGTTCAAGAACACATCACTTCTACAGAGAAGGCTGATACAAAATGTGAAAAGTTTTACATTTACTGTAGTATTTTCTTTAGTAGTGAGTTGTAAACCCTTTAGAATGAAATTATTTCCTTCTGTGCCCAACAGAAGCTTTGTGACAGTTTTTTGGAGGTTTTCTGTTCCAGCTTTCAGCTTACAAAGAATACGCTGGCACTACTAGAAATTCACTTCTCTTCAGCCACTTAGAGGGTTTAACTCCATAAAGCTCAGCTGAGGTAGCAACCAAAGTGTTTCTGAATTGACAGCTGAGAGCATGTAAATAAATTATGCTGATGCACTAATTAAATTATTAATTTGGTAAAATGAAATTATGCTGAGGCAGTAGGAAGACTTCTTTTTGTGTACATAAACTCTACTTTAAAAGAGCAGGACATGAATGTGTTTTAGAACAAAGTATTTAAAGAACAGGATTTCTAGATGCCATGAAAACTAAGTCACCCCCCAACTTTGTGTCATGTAGCATATTTTAGGAACAGTAACTGTGTTGTGATGTTGACAAGCAAAACCTCTTGTTATTTTACCTGAAACATCACTCAGCATGGAGCACCCCATCAACAGAGTTTAATTTATGGGAAGCTGTTACTGTAGAATGAGATCTGTGTGAAACAGGACAAAGAAGATGTAGTCAAAATACAGCATTGGAGAAATTGCCTGTGTCAGGTTAATGTTAATTATGTCAATACATGAGATGGAAAGGGTAGTATTAATGGAGTGTATATTCTAATGAGGTTGAAAGTTAACCAGAATTTAAACTGGGTCATGTGGGAAATGACAATACAGCAGCATCTCAAAGGCAGCCTGTGCAGTGAAGGTAACCCTGCAGAGCTCGTTTCAGTCCGGATGTGATGACAGCAGGTGCCTGCTGAGGGGAATGGAATCTCAATCCTAACCAGCTTAGAAAGTCAGTGAAAAAATGCATTAGAGTCAGATTCAGACATAGGTGACAGCTCAGTTCTGTGCTATTTCCTGCCTGGTCCTTACTCAGGGCTTATTTTCCCTGTAGGAGAGGATCCGGAGACTCGGCGGTTGCGAACGGTGAAGAACATCGCTGACCTTCGGCAGAACCTGGAGGAAACCATGTCCAGTTTACGGGGAACCCAGGTCACCCACAGGTGAGGGCACGACTGTGTTTATATGGAAATGGAAACCACTGTGCTCTTCCTTTACATCTCTCACATCTGGCTGGCTTGCACCCTTAGAAAAATGATTAACGCTGACAATGGGAGATACTGATCTTGTCATTTTTGTCTTTAATGCACAGAATTTGAATAATGTTTGCTGGTTATTGAGATGTATGATGAGGAATTGATGGGATGGGTTGCGTATTGACTCAAAAGTCAAGAATAATCACTTCTTGTTAAATGTGTGAGGTGATGTTTGAATATAAGTTACAGTTTGAAATGTTTCTTCTTACTGTTGAGTAACTTCAGTGCATTACACCTCTCTCCCCCTATGTGTAATATTTTGTTTAAATAAGAGGTGAACTGTACTTCACCCACATTATCAAGTGCATCACTTAAATTCCTGACCAAACTTTGGACAAACAAGTTTTTCTAATATTTTTAGTCGTCCCCTGTATGCAACTGCTTTTTCTTTGTAAAGCAGCATTTGGAAATCTTCAGCAATATTTAAAATATGCTGTCAATAAACAAAGATTGCTACTACATTTAAACATTATGTGAGTTTGATCTTTGCAGTGTTGAACAGGATGTTAGGGAGAATAAGCTATTAAGACCCTAATGAGACTGGGGTCCTACCTAATGCTTGGGGCCTTACCTACCCCAGCCCTAAATGAGTTTACTGGGGGAGCACTTTGTGTTTTGGCGTTGTGTCTAAAACTGAAGCAGAGCTTGCAAAGATGAACTCCCAAAGCTATTTTTCTTTGCAAGTTTCAATTAATGCAAGAGGTCTTTATGGTTTAATTATTATAACCAGAGATACAAAGGTTTTTGCAGTTTACATGTAACATTATATTGAGAATGGTACAGTGCTGTTTATTTTTACTAATATCCACAGTAAATAAAAAAAAGTGGCACTTAATTGAGTAGGAAAGGAAAAGAGTTCATGTGGGTAAGAGAAGCTGCAGCTATGGATTAGCTGCAAATAAATTAGCTGCAACTCAGCTATGAGTATTCAGGGTGTAGTCTTGCAATCTGTACACATCACCTGAAAACTCATGGTGTAGTCCCATTTTTAGGGTTCCACATATAAATTTTACCAATATTTTTAAATACATAACTCACGAGTTATGAGTTATATGAGTAATTTATTGTTTTTTCTGGGTTTGGGTTTGAACATCTTCAAAGCAATTCATAGTTCATTATTGGTTTGTTAATACGCAAAATATATTTTGACAAAAAATTTTTTTTGGTCCTTCTTCTTACTTTTTTTCATTTAATCCTCTCCATGGTGTAGAAATAGCTTCCATCTTGGTGCTGGAAACATCTCCAGAGTTAGAATTTTCATGAATGCAGACAATAAAAGGAAATATCTCAGAAAAATAGTACTTCAGCAGGTTTTCCTTTCGTCAGCTTATTATCCCACTCCCTCACCTAGACTGGCAAAGCCACAGTGTAATGCAGTTATATGTGCTTGAAGATGAGAAAGTTACGCTTTGATACTGTGGATAATCCATTAAAAAGTTCCTGCTTAAGTCTTCTCATGTGTGTATAGAGCACCTGGTGGCCTGGGTGCAAGAGTCTCTGGGAATATGGGGGAGGACCTGAAAAATGAAAAGAAAGGATCTCCCCAAGTGTTACAGCAGTAAATTGCTATTGCTGTTCTGTACAGTCTGTAACTTGGTGAGCGTTCAGGGCCTCGGAAGTACCTGAAATCTCACAGCATTCCATGTAAGAGCCCCATTTGATGCAGTGCATCTCTCCTTTCAAGCACATTGGAGACCACGTTTGACACCAACGTCACCACCGAGATCAGCGGCCGCAGCATCCTCAGCCTGACGGGCCGGCCGACGCCGCTGTCCTGGCGACTGGGCCAGTCCAGCCCCCGGCTGCAGGCCGGTGACGCGCCGTCCATGGGGAACGGGTACCCTCCCCGCGGGAACGCCAGCCGCTTCATCAGCGCCGAGCCGGGCGCCGGGCGCTACCTGTACTCGGCGCCGCTGCGGCGGCAGCTGGCCACGCGCGGCAGCAGCGTCTGCCACGTGGACATCGCCGACAAGGCCGGCGACGACATCGACCTCGAGGGCATCGCCATGGACGCCACCGGCTACATGAGCGACGGCGACGTGCTGGGCAAGAACATCAGGGCTGACGACATCACCAGCGGGTGAGTTAATGCCTCACTCACGTGATCCTTCCGTGCTGTTTGTGGCGCTGTGTTTCCACGGTTACTTGGAGAAATGAAAAAAGCCAACGCCAAAGATGTTCTGCTCATTTTAATAAGCCTTTGGAGAGACAGCGCATCATCACAGAGGGATTTTAACAAAACTGAAGTTTTAAGTGCATGTTAAGAAAATATCCCTAGATAGGAAGAGATCCTTGCACGTGATGAAACGTTTTCCTGAGTCAAGGCTCATTGTGGCTGCAACATTCATTCGTGCCCAGCAGATGGAGGGAGTGAGGCACGTTCTGTACTTGGCTGAACTCTTCTGCGGTCTGAGGCAAAACTGTGAGGGGCCAGCTCACTGGAAGGAAATGAGTTTGCCTCTCTGTGTTAGGTAAAACTTCTTGTTCATGCTACAGAAGGTGTAAAGAACAAGTCAGTGTGCAGAAATATGAAGTGATAGACAATTATTAGCAAGGTTTTACATCAGCATTTTATCTCTCCCTTGAATGGAAAAGCATTTGTTTTTTGCTCCAAAGTCAGTATTCAATTCGTCTATTTGCAGTTCCTGCTATAAACCAGTAATTTTTACTTAGCTCAAGTACATTAGCGGTGGATTGATGTTAAAACTGAAAACTGATCTTTGAGAATTAAATGGTGCACTTTTTTTTTTTTCCTCTTTCTTTCTTTCTTTGTGGCAGCCCTCTCTGGCCATCTTGAATCCCTTGCTTTCTTGTAATTTTTTTTATTAGTGACATTTCTAGTGGTGTTGGCTTTTTTGGAAGATGTAGTGTCTCTTACTGGAATCCAGTTGCTGCTTTGTCATTAACTTAACCAGTGAAGTTACACCATCTGGAAATCTCCATTAATTCTGTCCGTTATGAATATTTGGATATTTTCACACTTTTTGAAAAGTCAGACACTTTCTTTTTAATGCTTCATTAGGGAAGCCTATAGTAAAGTAGCTGATGCAAAAACCAGTATAAAATTCTGTTTCAGATAAAACACCAGTAGCTGTTGCTGCATTAATAATGCATCAAATCACTAAAGTGCCTTGTGTTTTCCTCAATAAATCAACTTACACCTGGATTTTGTAATGTTTATTGTAGTAACAGTTACTGCTTTTCCTCTGGACTATGAATTCTATTCAAATTTGTGGCTGTAGTTTTAGTCTGGAAGTGAGGAAAGTAAATTCTAAGTAGCACCATGGTTTCCATAAAACACCTTGAGTGGTAGTTGAGAATTATCCCTGGCAGAACTGTGTCAGCTCAGGCTTCTGCTTCTCATAGAGGAGCCCCAGTCTTTGCAGATCTTTACTTAGTGTATGAAATTCAGATTCCAGGTTGAGGAAAAGGAAAGAATAGAAAAGCTGTCGAATATATGAATGATATTGCCAGAGAAATCTGTGCCTTCACTCATCTCTGTGTATCATTTTGTTTTCTGTGTCTGGTCATCCTGCAATGTAAAAAATGGGGTCTCCATAGTCTGAAAGTACAAGAGTGGTGTTTAGATTCCGGGTAATGAAATGGTTTTGCCACTTGGTGCCCCTGTCACCAAAGCAGTGAGTTATATACCAAGAAGGATTAACATAGCAGAAGAGTCATATACTCCACCCCACCTAACTCCTGGCCTTGAGTGTTGGGAGATCTTTAACTCAGTATCTGACTCCTTTTTTCCACTAGTTTTTAAAAGAGTCAGGTACTTTTCTGTTTTTACTCATGTAACAGCCAGATACTGATAAATGAGATCTCAATTTAAGGTCCTTAGGACAAGAAGTGTGTACAAATATCTTTTTCTTTTCCACATCTTTTGCTTTTAGCTACAAAAGTCTGTTTTGTTAAATAGTGTGAGTTGGTTTATCGTTTTATATAGCACCGTTGGAGTCATTGACTAAGTTCCAAGGACTGAATTGGTATTGTAGGTCAGTCCATTGCTGGAGAGATCCAGCTCCATTTCCAGGTTGTGGACAGGGTTTGGAGATGGGCAGTTTGGGGGTCCTCTCCTTGCTGTACCGCTGAGCAATTGGAGGGAACATTGCTGCAAGCAGCTCCACAACATTGGGGTTGCAATCTGTGCAGGGTAATCATGTGAGTGGATTCCCTGAGAAGGGAATATTGCAGTATTAAATTGCAATAACAGCATTCCAATATTAATGGAGAAGGATAAAAAAATAAGGGTGACACCTTTGGTGACGCCTAATGACACTGGGTTGCCATCTCCAGTGCGAACAGATGTTTGGCAGCCTGTTCCATAAGTTACGTTCCCCAATGTCGGTTTAGTTCAAATAGTACAAAAAGAGGATGGCACTGTGTTTTTGTGGGAGAGGAATAATAAACTGCTTAGAAATCAGAGAGGTTGCTTGTAAAGAAAGCCTCCGTGTGACTTGCTGCAGAACAAATCACCAAGATCAATGGGAGGGCAAACAGGCTCAACATTTCCAGAAGCTGAGCTGCACTATGTGGAGAGCAGCACAAGAGGGTATTTAGAGCATGAATAGCTCTTTATTAGCTGGTATGTGTTTCACTTTGTCATTTTTCAGAATTGCTACAATCCTGGAGTCTGAAAACCTTGAATCTGTGTTTTCATTGGCAAACTGATAGGGAAGGAAGCCAAAATATTTGTTACAGCCAAAATAAATCCAATAGCCAAGAAAAACTAGTTTAGCCCTGTGATCCTGGTGCTTTCTCTGAAACACACTGGGTCATGGGAAGTTTCGTTTGGCCTCCCCTAATGAGTCTGCTCAAGCAGAGCTCTGGCAGACACTGGGATTGCTTTCTTAGGCTTAGGAAGAGTATCTTTGCCAAAGGGACAGAGAGCAGCTCTTAAACTAAGCAAGTTTCCAGGGGGTGGATCAAAGGTAAGAAGTTGCCTTATTGCAAGGTCTAAAACATAACCCAGTGATGAAGCAACAGGGGTAGGATTTGTGTGAGGTGGGGAGTGAGCCCTCAGCCCACTCACTTTGGTGACTGGCTGAGCTGAAGGCTCAGAGCCTCGTTGGAAAGTGGCACCTCAGAGCCCAGAGTTGTTTTACCTTTCTACCCCAAAGATTGTCCCAGGTGGGCATGTTAATTCTCACGGATTTTTGTGTTTGTTCAGAAGGTTTTTGTCCACTTCAGTCTCTTTCTGGCTACTAACACACACATTCCTACCCTTTTTTTGTCTCCTTAGCCCCAGTTCTCTCTAATGAGATGTGGAGTTAATTTCCTTTTTATCTCTTACTGGAATGCAGCAACAGGGCTGTTGGTCAAAAAAAAGTGCCTTTTGTAATTATTTTCATTTAATTAATCCTCTGTCCCTGTTTTCATTACCTTAAGTGTGTGGCTTTCTGTGCAGAATTAACAGCGTGGATACACTGATTAGTACTGGTCACAAGTTTTCTCAGGAAGTGGCTTTGGGTCTGCAAACACACCTTTGTCAAAATCATTTTTTGCCGAAGCATGGCTGTTCCAGCTGTGTTCCAACACTGGTCAGGGGCACTGTGCTAAAATTCTCCTTGCCGCCACCTCCCGTAGGTGCAGTGGTTATTGTTGGGGGGATACATTTTACCATTTTATTAACTTGCCCATATCTGATGATTTGTTGGTGATATATTCCCATTCCACATGTCTGTTTAAACAACCTCTTAATGTGTTTGCATGCACAGTCCTCATGGGGTTATGATTCCTTCTTGTTTATTCACACCTTTATGCTCCCTGGGGATCTTTCTACTAGCACTGGAAGCAGTTGAATTTGGAACATGGAGGAAGCATGCTAAAAGGGAGAACAGGCCACTTTCCCCGGGACTGGGGAATCAGGCTTTGCTCCTGCTTCTGCTCAAGTCTCAAACTCACCCAAGAAGCACTGTGCCCTTCATGGACCAAAACCATCATTGAAATAGAGTTCTGAAGTAGGCTCACAAATTACATCTGTTGGGAGGCAAAATAGAGCTGAAATTGAGGACTGATTTCACTGAATGTTGAAGTGGTGTTGGTATTTGTAGGATTCTGGCAGCTCCATTTCTTGGTTTTGTGCTATTTACTGGTCAGACAGTGACGCATTTTCTTCAGATGTCAGGGTCATAGGTGGTGTAACAGACCTTCACTAGGGCCGAGGTTTCACAGGAGGAGGAGGAGGACTCTGCAGTTTGCTAATGAGAATTTGTTATTGGTAACAGTAGGTGAGAGAAACTCGTTCTTTCTAAGCTGTGTGCAGCAGGAGTGGTTGCTGCTCCAGGTAACTCATGACTGGCTGGAAATCAGGAGTGGCTGAGCCCATCCTGGGCTGAGTGAGCACGTGTGTGCCCTGTGCATGGAGTCAATGCTCTGTCTATAGGCTTTTCTGACCTATTTCTTTCCATAGTTGTTCCCACTCTGTTTTTTCTGTACGCTCTGAGTTACAGTGTATTAGTCATTTACTGGACACTGCTCTTTAAATGATACGGTTTTAGTGATAAGGTTTCATCTAAATACAGTGGATGGGTGAAACTGCATTCCTTTTATGGCTCTAGCACTTCAACATGACTAAGGCTAACTAGGAGGTTTATTTTATTTTTCTTCTGTGTGTGAGCAGAGTGTTTATTTGAACTGTCTTTTGTCTTGCTATGGCAGAATACTTCTACATTTGATCTTTTCAACATTGCAGAATGGTATCTATATATGGTAAATGGAAAATTAACACAAATAATGAAGGGGTTGGGCAAGCAAGTCAAACGTTTGACTTTCATGAAAAGGGATAAGGAAACATTGACTTCTGCCTTTGTATCAAACAAGGTTGAAACTAAATTTGGATTTAAAGTCATAGACACTAGTCTTGGTGCTGTAAGAATGAAAAGAAAAAAATCTGGCAGTGTTTAAATAAAGACAGCATTCTTATTCCAAGAACTGTACTTACAGTTCTCTGCAGGAGACATGAGTAGGATATTGCACAAGCATTTTCAATACTATTAATTTCATATATTGTTTTAAATATTCTTAAATACTGCATTCACTTCAGGAGTAGTTCTTGTGTCAGCTTCATCAGTAAGACAGTGTTTTATCATTTGATATCTGACAATAAGTTCTTGTGTCAGCTTCATCAATAAGACAGTGTTTTATCAAGTGATATCTCAGATAACACGCTCTCATAGAACCTTTCTTGCAGTGTATGATTCAGCATAGGAAGACAACGTAGGCCTATGAGTTATAACCTTAGACATCAGCTTTTTTTTCAGTATAATGGTAAAGTACCCATGTTAGGTTATATGCAGTGTTAATCAATAAAATGAATGCAATAGTTGTGGTGTTTGGTATTTTTGGTTACTTCTACACACTTGACCTATTGCTAACAGTTACCAAAATACCATTTAATAGCAGTTATCCCATTTGGGGCTTTTTTCTGTAATAAACACCTCAGCAGTGTTTGAACTGCTGCATCAGTGCCAACAGGTTGTTGTTATTTGAATGAAGGGACAGTTTATAAAGGACAAAATAGGGACCCAGTCCAGGGCTAGCCAGTAGAGGGAGATGCAGCCATTCACACTGTGTCGATGTGGATCATCTGCAGGAAAAGAGTGGGCATGAGGAAATAATCCACAGTCGCTGTGGAGTTACTCTTCCTCTGCTGCTGATGCTGCTGAGAAGCTCCTTAATCCTGTTTGGTCACAGGTCATTCCTCTCCTGAACAGAATTGAAAAGGATGATAAAAAATGGATCACTTATTCTATAGCTTAGTTCTATGATTTTCATTGAAATGAACTCTGAGAAAGAATTTAGGCATTGAAATCAAGATTGGCATGAGCAGAGCCCCACTGAACAACTGCCTGATTCTGGTGGGCCTTCAGCTGGCTTCAGGCCAGCAGCCTGGTGGTGGTGGTGCTTGGTGGGTGAGTGTCGCCCTCTTTCCAGTAATGAGTTCCCACCCGTGTTTCCTTGGGGTCCAGACTGACATTTGCACACCTGAAAGGACTGACCTCTCAGCTGTTTTCCAGTCTGACTCCAGCCCAGTCTGTCTTGGCTGACAAGATTTAAAAAAGAGTTTTAAAAGCAATGGTGGAGCCAGCCTCCTCCTTGACATGAAGGTGAATTTGAGGTTAAGGTGCCCTTGGCTGACAGATGGACTGAGTGTTGGAAAGAGGATCATACACTGGAGACTCTCCTCTGGAACAGGAATGGGTGCAGCCATGTGAGAGGCACTTCCTTTCAGTCTAATATTCTTTTATATATTGACAGCTTCTCTTTGACTGCCAATATCTAAAACTGCTCATTCCACAGGAAACCAGTTTCTTCAAAAGCTCGGTCAGAAGTTGTTGTTCTGGATGTGGGGACGTGTAGGAGCAGCAGGCTACACTGTCATTGGAATTCCTTGCCTGCAGGCTGCTTGAAGCTGAAAAGACAGAAAAAAATTTACCTCAAACAGCAGTGCCCGAAAATTGTTATCTGATGGCTTCTGAACGACTTATGTGCCAGGCAGCTTTAATACATCTACAGATAGAAAAGTATTGATTTCACAGAAGCCACTTATTTCTGCAGATTTCTCTTTTTTTTTTTTCCCTATGGAAAAAGGTCTGAGCATTAAGTAGTTAATGGGGTGAACTTGTTTTGCTTCTAGACTGGTTTGAACAGTGTGAATAAGCAGCATCATTCATGCTATTAGTGATTTACACATGAGAGGTTTCTCTAAATAAACTGTGAAACTTATATACACTCAGTAAGTTTTGCATAATCTCATTTTTCCTGTCTTACCTGTTAGTGGAACAGGTATCTCCTCCTTTCCAGCAGTGATAAGGATTTTTGAGTCCGCAAGTCATTTGTTCAGGTTTTACTCCATGTTTGAGTTAAGCATCTGCAAAACAATTTGTAGTTCATTCATTAGTTTGTTAATTGTAAGTGGTTACTGATTATTAGTAAAAGCCTATTAATTCATAAATTATAGACTACCTTAAATATAAATTAAATTTTATGAATTGAGCAATAGGTTTGCACTTCTATGAACCTGAACTGTAACATTTAGTCTAATATTAGGGATTTGGGCATTGTATTAGGAGTCCGTACCTGAAAGCTCAGGACCTAATCCTGTTCCTGAATGTTCTTGTTGAAATTCACAGGGATCAATAATGGAATTTAAACCAGCCACAGGCTTGCAGACAGAGTTAGTGTTCAACCCTTTGGTTAGAGACATCAGGTACTGATCAAATACTGATTCAAGTCAGGCAGGAAGAGTGATTGGAAAGACTTTGGGGGATATAAACATGGGAAAAGCCCGTATGGTCTGATGCCAGTGTTGTGATGAAAAATACAGATCAAATTCATACCAAACTGAGAAATTTGGAGTTGTCATCATCCAGCTGTTAGGGTAGCATTTCTTTTTAAGTCAGATTTAGGACGTACTCATAGTTTCAATAACAGGATGGTTTTGATCCCATTCAGCATATTTCAGAAACACCACTGGGGAATTCTCTGCTGTGGGTTTTTAGCAACTGGCAAAGCTAGAGTTGTTCTTTGATACTCAAAGCTCGTTAAGCCTCTTGATCTCGTTTAACTGACTGTAATGACGAGACAGATGAAGCCTAGTGAAAATAGAGATTTAAAGGAAAGCATTAAGGATAACAGTGTTACTGCCACATCAATAAGAGAACACTTCACGTGTCAAAGCAGATGTTGATACGTGAAATAATTCCCCCAAGCTTTTTGCTGCTTTAAGTTTCAAGCTCTTGGGTTGCTGGGCAAGTCCTCTGCCCAGGAGACACCTGGGCAGCTATTTCCACACCAACCTGTAATCCAAAGCACCAAGAGGAAGGCAGAAGCACCTGAGCTGCCAGAGTCAGGTCCCAAGCTGCTCTCCTGCTTGTGGGATTGGGATTATGGAGCTACAGGATCTTGAGCAGGTCAGGGTAGGCTTGCCCGGTCTGTTCTGTGTTGCTGATGTACCTGCTGCTCCTTCACTTCCTAATCCTTAAGTAAAGAATGCTTTTCCCTTGGCTATCTATTTTCAAACTAGGAAAATTCATATTAATGCATTAAGGAGTGAAATGAATATATATGAAGTGGTAGAGTTGTCAGACCATGAAAGTTAGCATGCTGCTGGCTGGCTGTATCCATCAGTAAGTAGGGAGTGCAGACAGAAGTCAAGTGATTCAGACCACTGGATTTTGCTGATCCCTGGCATAACCCATTCCTGTTTCCTCAGTGTGCCTTTCAGGAAAGGGGAATAAATCACTTCAGCATCAGAAATACCCTAAAAATATTACACTTGGAAGGGCTTGTTACAGCACTCAAAATTTCAGAGGCACAGAAAAGGTGTATTTGGCTAAAGAAAAGAGAAGCTTATAGGTCCAGGTTGTCCACAGCAAATTACTTTACGCCTGTAATGCACAGCAGGCAGCCACTTTCTAATAGGAAAAAAGTGTCACCTAGAAAGTGGGCTAGCAGTCCTAATTGTGTGTTAGAAACGCATAATACTGCTGTTGTTTAATCTAAGTCTTTTCATATTGGCAGAAGTTTGTTAAATTTTATTTTTCCTTGCTGATGAAGAGCGAAACTGTAACAATGAGTATTTGTACATTAATTCCTGGAAAGATTAGAAAATCCTTTTAACCAACATCATTACTGTTTCACTGTCCATTCATTAAACATTATTATATTCAGCTTCGTTAAAGGCACTCATTCCCCTCTGGCTGTTGGTACCATTCATAAAGCATCTGTGAGATTAAATTTTTTGTACAATTTACCTATCTCTGTTAGTCAGAGTCTGGATACTATGCTTTTCCCCAGATCATATATTTAAACTTTTTCTTCTTTGGGGGCAGATAAAAAATACTTCTAAGTCCTGTTTGTTTTGCACTGAATGTGCTTGCAGAATTCTTAGCAGTCATGAAGCTAGGAAGGCTTCTAGTGCAGATTTGTCGTGGTTTTTAATGTGCAAAGTCAGATAAATTACACTTAAACCTAGTACATTTGTTTGGACTGCAATGTGCCATTGTAGAGGAGAGGCCAATATTTATTGGGTTCCATATTGTGTGGATGTGATAGGACAATAAATTCCAATAACTTTGAGTACTGTTACAGTTATATGCAGGACAATATTTCCTGGTCTTGTTTCCCCTGAGTAAAACATTGGAAGATTTTCTTTAGAAAAATGTGCCTTCATTATATTCTTCTTTCTCATAAAGCAAAAATCTGCAGCAATAATAATGTATTCATAAGAAACTGTATTCACAGTTTCTTAAAGCCAAGACAATGGAAGTTTGAAGGGATGGAGAGGAGGGAAAAGAAAGCAATGGCTGGAGGTTTGTGGCACCAGTAACTTTTAATCTCCTCTGTACTAACCAATGGATAGTAAAGAGGGTTTTTTTCCATGTATTTTAAAGTGGATTTATTTTAAATGTATTTTTCTGCACAGACTTTAGAAGCTAGTACCTTTCCTTCTTCCTTCACTTTTCTGTTACATGCAAGACTTCAGGCATCATTGGTTTTGGCATCTTTTCCGAATTAGACATTCCTGGGTAGAGGATATTGCATGAAATATAAATAAGATATAAAGCTTTCAAACTGTGATTACACAAACCTGTTTCAAAATACAAAAGTCTGTCCTGTGTTGTTCTGGCATGTAAGAAACCTGTCCTGTTGGTATGGGGGGTAAAAGTCATCACTTATGGCTGTGCTTTTTCACATGGGCTTGTTTAGGAAAGTGTCATGATCTAGTTGTCAAAGGTGCCAAAGCCATCCAGCTTCCATTGGCTCATGTAAGATTTATCAGTGGTTGAAACCAATGAAAATGTGACTTTGTTTTCAGTTTGGTGCTACTGCAGTGTTATTCTAATCTTTTAGCTTGCTGAGCTTCTGTGTAGAAGATGAGATACGCCGATGCTGGTGAAGAGGCATTGTTTTCAGCATGGCTAACTCATAAGAGTACTATATTTATTTCCACATATTCTGAGTGATAGGTATGAAAACCAGTCTGTTTCAACGGTAACAGATCTTTTTTATCAAAGGACCAATATGCCAGAAATCTGACAGCAAAGCCAAAAGCTGCCTTTTCCAGCACACATGCAAAGAGTATTCACACAGAAACTTGTTTCGTGTGCAGACAAGTAGCTGCAGTAAACCAGTTAGTGTGCATGCATTAGATGTTTTTGCAAAATCCTCTTTGCATGTTTGTATAACAATATGGTCTGAAGCTCGACTTTTCTCTTCTTCCCCTTTATTTTAGTAGCTTAAGGAAAAAACATATTCTTCCATGATAAAATATTTATAAACTGTCAAACGCAAGGTAGAATGCCAGACCTAAGGCGAATTCCACATGTTACAGTGCATGCTCCTCGTGCTTTTTACAGTCTTTGTTTATGAGTTTGGAGAATCCCCACAGACTTGCTGAATGGGGAATACTCCTGTGTCTGACTTGACAGGCTTGGCAATCTTTGTCTCCACAGAGACTCCTGGGTTGCTTCTGGGATGGCCCTGTACAGATTGATACACTGAACTGCAGTGCTAATCAGCAGAATGGGCAAGGCTTCCCACTTAAGGCTTCCCAACTGCTCACCATCCCATTTTTATAAATGCAGTAATCAAATTTGAGCTGGGTAAAGCACATGTGTACAGTGAGGTCTCACCAGCAGAGACACCGCTGCCTGCAGCTCAGAGCGTTGGAGCATCTCTCCTTTCTTGCTGTCGATGACGGTGTCTCGCTATCAAGGAGAAAGCTCTGTGCTTTCTTAAGCCAGAGGAAGGTGTCCTGAGTATCTGGATGTTATTCTGGGGTCTGCTGTTGATTTGCTAAGAGTGGCTAAAGGATTGAGGAGATACAGTCCTGTCAGCTCCTATCTCGGTGGGGTATGTTGCATGTCCAGCAGTGTGCTGGAAACAGTGACCGTAGTCCTGGAGTTGTTGGAGTTATTTCAGTCTCAGGTGTGGGAAAATCTTCATGGTCTGTTTACTCAGCTGTCGGTGCTGCTCATGCAGACCTACATGAGCTGATGAACTGGTGGTGGTAACACGGCTTGCTCTGTGCCATTGCCCACCATGTGTCATCTCTGTTCAATTTAAGATTAATTTTTCATTTGTCTAAACCAGAAAGTAAGAAATGTGCTATCCTGGCAATTTATGAAGTGTCATATGTACACCTGGTACTTCTTAGTGCCTAAGAATAGTAATAGGAAATAGTAATTCTTAAAGTCAGGTGTCTCTAGGTCACAGTTGCAGCCAGAGTAGAATGTAGGAGCCAAAACAAGGTTGCAAAAAAACTTTTCATTCATAATGATTTCTATAAGTCGTGGAATACTTAACATTCATTGTTCACTGACAAAATCTAGGGATTAATTCATGTGATTTTTGCAGTTAACTCGTTAAGATTTTTAAATTTTGATTGTGTTTTAGCCCATGCAGAAAAATTCGGGGTGATATAAACCATGTATTTTTTGGGCAAGAAGGGATCACTAATGATAGCATTCACAAATATTAAATTAATTTCGTGATGAAAGTTAAGTTTTCTTTAAGAATCCTTCGTCACATTTATGTTGAAATTCAATTGTTGGTGATGAGAGAGTGTGTGAGGTGTAACGGAGCCTGATGAGAGGCAGAGGATACATCCGATCCAATCAAGAATGAAGTTTTCCTTGCTTCTAATTCCCTGTAATATCCTTAACTTAAAAATGGGGAAACTGCAGCACAGAGCCCAGGGAACAGGTGCTGTGATAATGCATGAATTTCTCACCGTGTTACTAAGCGTGGCGTTCTGTTGTCAGGTACCTGACGGACGGCGGGCTGGGGCTGTACACGCGGCGGCTGAACCGGCTGCCCGACGGCATGGCCGCGGTGCGGGAGACGCTGCAGCGCAACACGGCCCTGGGGCTCGGCGACGCCGACAGGTAGGGCACCAAATTCCCTTGGCACTCCAGGCACTGAAGGCATGGATGTAAATTTCTCCAGGGTACTCTAGGTTGTATGTTCACGGAGGTATCGGGATAAGTGCTGATTTTGTGTCTCCTGATTGCTGTGCTGGGATCTCCCCTGTGTTTTTGTGGATGGTAGGCAGCACAAGAAAATGTTAAACTCCTGTTCTAGTAGCGTTTGGAATAGAAAGGATCAAATTCTCTTCTCATGTCCGTTGGTTCTCCCAAGTCCAGTGATTCAGTGTGAGCAGTCAAGGCCAAATATCAAGAATTATGGGACTGGAAATCCATAATTTAGGGAGTGCAATCACAAAGGAACCCAGTGAAATATTCTGTTAAAGTTGAGATAAATGGTTTAAATACTGTTGCTTTTAATGAGGTCAGCATATAGCAGCTTCTTTCCCTTCCAAAGCCTGATCAGTGCTACTGTTGATGTAATAAGTGACCCATATCCTTTTTCTTCCATGAGGGGCCTTTAAGCATAAAACATGAATTTTGAGGTACATGTTCAAACCAATTTTTGAACTGAAGTTTTTTCTCTTTATGTTATATCTGTAAGTCATCCCCAGGACATAATGCACTTGACTGAGCTTGATATTACTGATACTTTCTTCATATTGATGCATATATTACTAAGGAAACACAAGTGGTGGAGACTCTAGCCTTGTTTTCTAAGCAAACTAAATCTAAATCTGCCAAGATGTAGAACTAAATCTGCTTTGGCGTCCTTGTGATATTAGTAAAGAGCAGGATGTCAAATCTAAAACCTCTCAGAGAATCCCAGCTCAGTTTAAATTACAGCTCAGCATATGCTTGCCAGTTGTAAAATATGCCTGGATTTTTCCAGGAGCTTGTATCTCGTTCTGAAATTTGCATCTTGAAACCCAACCAGCGCTCATTGCTGGTCCTGTGGGTGAGGGTGTTGCCACCTTGTGATGCAGAAGGAGACGAATCAAGTGTCATCCTCTTCTGCTGCTGTGGCTTCTGATCGTTGCCAAGTAGCAGAAGCATCTGTTTAAAATTCAGCATTTGTCTAAGATAAAGTACATTGTTGTTTAAGTAAAGGCCTTCTGGAGAGCCAGTGATACATTCCTGTCATTGGTTCCTTCCCCCATCCAGTGTTTTCTGTGCTTGCAACACTTTTTGTTTGCTGAGCTCCTTTCCTGAAGACACCATACATTGGGCACCATTTAGGAACATTTGACAAGAGGGATTATTTGTGTGTTTAAATATATTCCGCCTAGAATGGGGCTGTGACCCACTGAAATGCAGTCCCTAGGTTGTCAGTTGTTTCAGCTTTGAAAATCATCCTTTCAGTTCACTTGGAGGGGACAGGCTTTACACACAATAAAGACTGCATGGCAGAAAAATTACCCTTGGTCCCAGAGCTGGTGATAGTATGTGATGTGTTGCTTTGATTTAGTCTTTCTATTTGGAATATAATACCTTATGCAGGAGATGAGAGGTTTCTGACAATAGGGCAGTGATTTAAAAATAGCTCCTCTTTGCTTCCTGGGTGACCATGATGTGCAGTTTAAACAAAAAAAATTAATCCTGGCTTGAGCAGCAGTTTTCCAGGGTGAAAAAGGGCATAAGGAAATTGAGTTGAATAAAACTGTGCAGTAATTGTTTTCTTCATTCTGTGAATGGAGGCAGTGAGCAGGAGTGCTGAGTTGCTTTGTTGGTACATGCAGGAAACATATTAAGATTATATTTAACTTGTTCAAAGCAGATGTTAATTGAATGCATGGGAGAACAAGTGTGAAAGACTGTGAACCTGTGAGCATGAAGTTAATCATTAAAAAGTTACCAGAGGAATTTTTGCAATATGCTAGCTTGTTTAGTTTCTTGTGCTGTTCGTTGTAGAAGTTTAGTTGTGAGGCTTTTACTTACTGGCTCTGGTAAGGTAGAGCACAGACCTTACAAGGTACATTTTTCCCTGCAGCAGGGAAATCCAAGCAAGGGAGTTGAATTTAATGCTTGATTGCAAGGTTAGTGGAATGATGGCACAACACAGCTGAGCTTAGTTTTTGACTTCACGATAATTTGTGTTTGCCTAGAACAAAGGCATTTTAAATCAAAAAATTTATTTCTTTTGTGATATTTTTTGTTTTTCAAGGTTGGAAATCAATCTCCTATTGTTTTGTCTGCTATAATATTTATACAGACTTGCTGTGTGCCATCTGGTGATTTAAGTTGATTTTACATTGTCAGATGCAGCTGCTTGATCTGAGACTAAATTTTGGCCTTGCCTTCATATATATAACTTTCATTTGTAATATGTGTAGATCAGTTAGGTTTGAATAAATCTTTCTGTAGTTGCTTACCTGTAGAGGCTGTTATTTAGAGGAGATAATTCAGACCTGTGCTGATTTGTCACATCCTTGTGACTGGGACAGGAGACTGTGAATGTGAGCTTGTCAAGAGTAATGCTGTTAGAGAAGTGTCTCTATGACCTTTTAAAAAATGATCAGTGATGAAGTGCTTAAAAAAATACTGCTGAGCATGATTGACTTGGATTGTTTCCCTTTTAGGGTTTTATTTGAGGTTGCATGAATTACATGGCTTTGCATAAAAGCATAGAAAGGTCTTCCTGGCTTCTGACTGTGAGGACTTGTCTTGTCAAAGAGTGGATTGTGTTGTCTTGCTGCTTCCAGCAGCTCCAGCACTGATGGACTGTAGGTTAAACAGTAAAAACAGTGCTGAGCTTGCTCCTCAAGAGTGTCTGTATCCTGATCACATCTGATGACTACAGGAACAGTCTTGTCACACGCTTGGTTAACAACAAGTCCACATTCAGATTAATTTTTAGGCAGATTTGTGACTGTAGCTTCTTCCTGGCAGTCAGTAGCATTTTAGAAGTATTTCCTGCTTTTGGGTAATCCCAGAGGAGACTGTGGAGCCTGGACAGGAGATGGACAGGAGAGAAGAATTGGAAGTGAAGCAGGAACCAAGCAGAAAGCCAGAAGACATTCCATGCAGAGCACACATACTTTGCTATTAATAGGAATGTCACTGAGTGCAGTACAAATGGTAAGAATGATGGCTTTCAAAAATAGCTGAAGAGTAGTATTTTGCTGCTATTTTGCATTTTATAAAAACAGATTAAGGTTATTTATATGTCTCTTGGCTCAGGTAGTAGATAGTATTTCACATATGTGGAGTAAACCCCTTTGTCTGGAGTGTGTTTCAATTCACTAACTGCAGTTTAATTTCTTGAATCCTGCTGCAGCGATGAGATTACTACAAAGATGGGCTAGTTCTTGGTTGTGGAGGGAGATTGTTGGATTGCCTTCATAACCAGCGGAACTTGGATCACACTTCAGAAGGGCTGAAAAGCAAGCTGAAGCAAGTTATCAGGTTGGGGGAAATATTGGCCTGTTTTGAACAGTGGGGAGAGAAGATGTCACTGCTTTTGGGAGGAGGCAGATTCCACTGAAAGCAGAATTACAGTCATGCTGCTGGTGGGTATTGCTTAAGAAGCTGCATCAAATTTCCTTTAAGCTCCACCAAATTTCCTTTTTTGTTTTTTTTTTAAGGTGCTGCTTTATTGTAGACAATGGAAAAAATTATAATATAAGGAAAAGAAAACTGAATTTTTTGTTAATATATTCTTTATGTAGTTTTATGGTAGGATTAAGACAGCTTTAAGTCTTCAGTTTCCAGTTTCAGTTTTTCTTCTTAATTGAGACAGTGAAGCTAAAGTTAAATTAAGGTTGTAGCAGAACTACCCCACGACTTCCCATCTCATCATTACTGAAGTTTTACTGCTCTAGCACTGGCAGCACAATACATAAGAAAAGGGGAAAAACAGAGAAAGTGGTTCTGGAATAGATACCTATAGACACACAGACTGGATAGTCTTCATCTTAAATTGTTAAAACATGACTGGGTTATATCTTAAACTTCAGGTGGACCCAACTGCTGTAATAATATGCAGAAATAGATATTCCTGCCCTGTAATGGCAGTGGAATTCCTATCATCTCCTTCCCCCACAGCATCTCCCTGCCCTGCAGTGCTCTCTCAGGAGTGTTGACATAAGTGTTTGTGGAGTTTCATTGTAAAGGAACTTGCAGGGAGATTCCTTTGGTGCTCTATGTGAATGAGTTTGCAGAGGCAGAGGATGTCTGTTCTGTGGGGAGAAGGAGTAACTATATCCATTGAAGTCATCTACAGACCACAGGAGGTCTCAGCAGAGGAAGTTGCTGCCACGCTATTTCCCCTCTACCTGGAAGATTTCATGCCATCAGGTCGCAGTTCCTTCACTTCCAGAAAGTCCTGGCAGTTGCATTAAGTTGTTACGATTAAGATAATTTAAGATAATTTTCTTTTCCTTGCTGAGACAGTGGAACACCCCTGCATAAGGATCCTGTATACTAAATAAGCATAATGTTCTAGAAAATAACTTCAACTCTCCAAATTGTTTTAGGATAATATAGATAAAAAGTGGTTTTGAGCATTCATTGCTCGCTGTGTCTGTGCTGTGAGTCACTGCAGTTTGTGTATATATGCCCGTCTAGAGTTCCTTAACAGCAAAGTCACAGGACTGGTGAAATGATTCCTGCTCTGTTTGACCATCTGTTTGGATTTTGTCACTAAATTAGAAAAAAGTGCTACTGCTTCTAAATATTCGGGTTGTACCTTGGTACCTGTAGTTATCTATCTCCGTCTTTGAAAGATCCCACATTTATCTTGAAAACTGACTCTCAGAAGCAGGGGAAATTCACATTGCAAAGATTCTTTGAAGTTTATGGCCCTGGGATCTGCTGATTAGAATCACAATACCATATACTTTTATTTTCCAAGGAATCTTTTCACAAGCTGCAATCCAAAGTGGTTTCAGATTACATAAAGTAATTGCCAAGTTAAGCAACAAATAGTAGTTGAAAACACAGGTATAGTAGCTATACCTGGGGGCTGAAATGAGCATTACCAGAAGGAAGAAAAGGACACTCTACATTCAAACATGGCAAGGTTTGTCAAGGGTAGCAGTGTCTTTTGACAGATCTGTTTCAGTGATCTAATGATGACAAACTTCCTGTAAACTTCAGGTCTAAAACAGAAGCAGAAGTTATCATTACTTAACACAAGTTGAAGAGCAGTTGCTCTAAATCTTAACTCTTAAAGACAAACAAATGCCTACAAAGCAAAGGAAGATGTAGCAGGGAAAGCCATGATCTGATGTTTGTGTGCTGCAGAAAAGAAGGAGATGGAGGATGTATCACCTTGTGTAACATGGAGGGGTGAACTGGGGAGAGGGAGCAGATTATTACAGGCTGTAAGGGCTGTCTCTTCATTGAAGCTTTGGTTTTTAATATTCACCACAGTTTTTATTTTCATGCTCTGGTTTGTTCTGTGATGTTTTGAAGATACTTTATAGAGCTCCCTTGAAGATGAGAAGGAAAAGGTCAGAGATGACCCCCAGGAGTCCCCAGGTTCTTGTTCAGTAGACACAGTAATATTGTTTTTCCTTTTTTTTTCTGTTTTTACACACATGTTTTTTTGGGTGTACATACAGTACACTAGATGAAGTATTCTGGGAAGTACTTCTGTAGGATTCAGTAGTGTTAATTCTGTTTAGAGAGGCATAATGGAATGGAGATAGGTTTGAAAGTTTTATTGTTTCTCAGGCTTGACCTAATTTTACTCATTGCATGATGGCAGCTAAGAGTGTGATTCCAACAACCAACTTAGTGATGTTGGGAGCTGTTGGAAGGCTAGAGAGAGTTTTGAGCAGGGGATGACTTCAAGAAGTAGATAATTTTTCAGCAGAGATTGTGTTTGTGTAAAAACTTCTATCCAGGCTCCAAAATACCGCGTCGTGTAGCAATAGCAGATGTACGACTGACCGGGCGGGGGCTGGCAGCTGAAGCAGATTTGTGCCTTTTAGTTAAATGACCTTTTGTAAAAGTAAGACCTGTGTCCATTCAAGAAGCCAAGAATTATCCTATTCTTCTCTTAGTCAGGTATTCAGGTGTTCTCTAATACCTGGTTTAGTATCTCCACAGGCTGACAAGGCAGCTGAGAGCAGTTCTCTGCCTTTTTCAAGAACTTCTTTATATGAGAAGGTGTAATTCCACCACTCAGCACTAAAAACAAACCAACCAAACAAAACACCCTGCAGTTGCAAGCTCTGCCCTCCAAAGTCAGTAGATTGGGCAATCTTTATGTTCTTGGTTATCACTCTAGTTCTAATCCTCTTCAGAACTGGCCTGTTTTGATTAGATGTAAACATATGTAAGAGATAGTCTGGACCTAGGCTTTAGGAGCTGCATTTCTTGTTGAAACCTTTCCCCTGGTGTCGTGCCCTTTGTTTTTGTAGCTGTGATTCTCATTCTGCATTCCTTTATATTTTAGGGGGTATTTACATCTCTTCTGTAGCATCTAATTAAAATGTTTAAGCCAGGAACTGCTGTTCACTACAAAGCTAAAGGAAGGTGGGACGTGCCCTCAAGGGAGCAACTTATCATGACTAAGCCAGGACTTCCTTTTTGCCCATGTTAACAGTTTGTTGCTTCCCTGGAAGGCTGCACTGTGGCAAGTGGACAGGTGAAGGGACCTTGCCTTTTCCAGAATTGTACTGATTCTGTGAAAAACGGCCTGATTCAAGCAGCTGAATAATTTGCATTTAGGGATGGCAAAATCATGATCCTACACCACTGGAACTAGATTTTCCTGAAGAGATGCTTCCTTTCATACACCCCCATTCGAAGAGTATAAGTATAAAGTTGATCTCAGTGCTGATTTGGAGGCTCTTCTGAAACCCTCTATTTCTGGTTCCACTGCCAGAGATTAGCACTGTCTTTTCTGTTGTATGAAGTGGCTTTCAAAACACTTTAGGCATGTAGGAAATTAAGCTTGTATTCCAAGGGTAAACAAGATTGTAGATACAAAGACCATTTTGAACTGTATCAGGGTCTTTGTGCTTTGCATGACAAACCGAAGAATGTGAAATGCTTGCTGACATAGAGCAGACTTTGTTGTTTGGTTTTCCATGTCGAATGGCAAGAGAGTCAACACAGTCTCTCAACTGACCTACACCAATAACCTCTGAGTTTGGGATTTGGAGATTGAATAGATAAAACTAATAGCAGACAGCTGTCAGGCTCCCAAAGCAGAATCCCGGTTTGGGGCTGTTTGAAGAGCATGGAAGCTCATTGTGGCTGTAAAGCAAATTTCTAGACTGGTGATTTTTTCAAATATTATTTTATTATTTATAAATATTTATTACTAAATATCTCATTACTGGAAAACCTGAACGTTCTCCCTTTGATCTTTGTCTATCTTTGTTGTCCATAATTGTACATTTCAGTATTTATTTGTTTTTCCTCCTGCTATACAGCTATGTATTCTTGTGTGATTATAACAGTAGTCTACTAATATTTGTTTCCATGGTAATAGAAATATTAATGTTAATAGCCAGGACCTAAGCTTTCTATTTAGCAGATGAATGTTTCCTGTATTAGTATTGTATCAGAATCCTGAGTCCAAATGTAAGATGCGTTTTCCTGCATGCGTGCTCTTCTGAGCTTTGCTGGAGTTTGTTTCCCCTTCCCTTCCCTTCCCTTCCCGTCCCGCCCTGTCCCGTCCCGTCCCGTCATTTATTCCCACTTTTGTCCCCCCCAGTGAAGAGATTTCAAACACTACAGGCAGGTTGGAGGGTCTCCATCAGTGAGACCCCTCCAAAGAATTCAGGATATCTGCATGCTTTGATGGATGCATGTACAAGGGGATGAGATTCCTAAATTGGACAGATAACTAAAATGTCTGAGGCTGGGTGGTACTACTACCCTGATATATCCAATACATACCCACAATCTGCAGCATAGCAGAAGCCGCTCTAAGGTATCTACAACTTGGAGTTCACATTTAAAATTCTCTGTATGTCACAGTCATCTAGTTCAGCTGTCCTGAGTGGCAGCTCCTGTGTTTTTAGAAGGTAATGAAGTAAGCAGGGGATGCTTTTGAGCTGATTGATGTCAAAGAAAGTGAAAGAATCCCTGACCTGGCATTCCTGGAAGCAGATGATGTCTTCAGATAAAATGAAGGTTCCTTCCCTGTTTCCATGGCACTTCACAAAGAGGTGCACCCTTTTCCCCTTCCTGCCACAGGTCTTACCTATCAGCTATAACCAAGTTTTCATAGTGCAGGGAATGTATCATTTCCCATGGATGTCCACAGACAGAAGTGCAGAGGATGGAGTGTGTGGACCATGTAGAATGAACGTATGTCCCCAGTGGAAGGAAATTCCATCTCTGTAGAGCGGCTGTGCTGCATTTTACCAGTTGGGAAGTGGAGTGGAGTGGAGTGGGGTGGGGTGGCAGGGACAAAAGTGCATAGCTGTATTTTTGCTGCCCCAGGATTCTTGGAGCTCCTGCTTATGTCGCGTCATTCCTTGGTGTCATGATAAGTTCCTTGGTGTCCAACAAGATATTCCATATTGGGGGTCCATACACTTCTTATCTGTAGATCCTATCCTGCTCTTCTCAATTCCTCGGCTTCCTCACAACATAGGGATTTCTCAGCAGTATGATAAGGTGACTTTGTGACCTTTTTATGACAGCTAATAAGATTCACAGTGACATTGAGACTCCACAGAACAAGTGGTCACTTTGCTCCTGATCTTTCTGCATTGAGCTCCAACATCCTGAGGCTTAAACTGCTCAATGTTACATAGCTCCATGGGGCTTAAAAACACTCTACTGTTGTATAAATAGGCATTAAGGCTTCCGCATGATGTTTTTATGTTGCTTAAATATATGCAGTTAAATATACATTTGGCCAGGATAAATAATTGCACACTCCACAGTGGAAACACTTGGAGCTACATTGTGCTGCTACAGCAGTACTATGAGAACGTGTGTAATTTGCTTTTATTAGTCAAGGTTTTTTTTATATATTCTCACTAAAAATAAAACATCTAATTTTATTAAAACTGATTGCTGCAATTTGAGGCTAATTAATTTGACGTAAGTGGCATTGGAACGTGTGAAACCTGTGTGCAGGGTTAGCACAGTGAGCCTGGGTAACCACCCCTTTACTAGAGGCTGTGTTTATGTGTGTCCAGGTATAGATGGTCAATAAGTAGCCAGAGGAGAAATGCTAAACACTGGAAGTCTGACTGGTGCCTGAGCAAAGTCCAAGGGCTGAGGTCAGCTCTTTTTAACTATATGTTATTGTTTTGTTGTTCCTTAACTTGCAAAGGCTCAGCTCAGCAGCTACTGTGGAGTTACCATGTGCTCTCATCAGCCCCAAGTAATATTTTAATCTTTTTAATCTGATTTTAACTTTAAAGTTTATCTTTCTGATTATGTTGTTAGTTTAAGTTAATTTTCATATATATCAACTAATTAATTCGTTTTGGTTTGGGGGAAATGAGCAAACCACCTTGAGTGTTCAAAAAGGTTTCATTCCCTCTTTCATGTTTGTTGTCAAGGTTGATTTATTCTTGTTATGAAACTTACAGCTAGAAATACTCTTCGTGACATGACTTAATGCCTTAAACATTTCTTTGAAACCAGTAATGTTATTTGATACCACCTGATACACCATACATAGTTTCATGTTTCATTTGCATTTTTATGCAGAGACTTAATTTTTATTTTCAGAGATTGCTGAAACAATGTTGCATTTGCAAAACTGGAACCATTTTGAATGCAGAAGTGATGAACAGAATATTAGCAGGAAATGGCTAGAGATGTATTTATAGGCAACTGTGTGTCTCTATGGAAAAAGATGGGAGGGAAAAGGAGAAGGAAGAATCACCAACATGAGCCTAAGGGAAAGAGATATGAGTATACTCTGCCAGATCAAGTTCACAGAGGTTACATTCACCCAGGGAAGCCTTATATTCTACTTAACCTGTGTTTAGATGGAGGGACTGTGTGTACGCTCTATCTACTCCTAGGTAGAGAATTTATCCTTGTGTGCTTTGAGAGCATTTCTGAAGCAAAAGACTCATGAGATGGCTCAGGTGGTGGAAAGAAATCTGCATTTACACATTTCTAATGTCTTAATTGTGCATGCAAAGGAAAGACAGAAATTTTCTGAAATCAAAAGATTGTGATTTTGAACTGAAGTCAGGCTGTGAGTTTTGTGCTCTAACTTCTGTTGAAATTCTTTGTTGGCTTCTGACTATAACCACTGAGTTGTTTCTTTGTTAATAGAGGTTAAAAGCCAAAATGCCATATGGCAACAAGAAGTTGCTTGTTATTCTTTTTGGTCAAAGTATGGTGTTGGTTTGACCTCCAACACCCAGAGGGTGGAATCAGAGGTGTCTTCTATGCTGTGGCTTAGAGTTTTGGTCCCTTTCTGCAGTAACTTCTGACCAATTCTCGATTTTAATGACATTCTCATTTCTCACACCATGTTTTTATGGGCTGACTTTACATCAACTGTAATGAGCTAAACATGTGACTGATAAAATAATCATTCTTTTCTGTGAGTCATACCATATGTTCCTCTCTCTCCAGCACCACAATTCTAGTAATTATTTTCTGTGAGTTATTTTACCTTTCCTACATCATCCCCTCTATGCTACCAGTTTGCTTTCCCTTGCAGCCATCCATCTCTTTCCAAACAATGCCTTGTGCTGTCAGGGGTGGGCTTTCATCACATCTACCTGTATCCTCAGCAAATTACTGCAACCCAACTTTGCCCATTAAATGTGTTTGAATCTTAAAGTCGCTTCCCACTTTGGTTACATTCTTCTCTTATTTATTGACATCGGGCTCTGATTTCACCTTCAGATTTTAATACCCTTAAAATGAGGGGCCTTGCAATATATGGTGATGTGGTTGAATTTATTATGGCAATGTGTATATTATCAAATGATTTAGGAACAAGGGATTATTTTAGAAATTAAAAAATGAGAGCCAAAGGTAACTTATGACTTGGCTAAGCAAGTCTGGGTGAGATCATGGGAGGAGAATGAAACTTTCTTTGGACATTTTCAAGAATAGTAGTGAACTGTAGCTGTAACTTTAGAAGAATGGATTCAAGGCAGACAAGAAAAACAGGGTGATTAGAAGAAAAACCTCTGTGGCACTTACTATCTTATAAACTAATCTCTGAGAACTCTGTTCTTTGTGTCTTTAAAAATCTATTTTGAACCAAAGCATAATCGCACATTAGAGGGAAAGTGGTGGGAATAACCAAGAAGGGGTTTTCCAGATGAATCTTTGTTTATTTCTTTCTTAATCTTGAAGGCAAGGACTTTCTTCATAGTTTGTTAGGTGTGCCTATTAAAATGCTGAGTGTGTGCATTAATCTAACTAGTAATCTGTTTTTTTAGTCTGGGGAGGGGAACAGGATACACCTACTGACTTTTGTCCTTTCATCCTGTCTTCCCTTGTGCGGTTCAGTTCATTGAAGTCTCTAAACAAATATATCCAATGACCACTCCTTAATTCTACAGGAATTCACTGAAACAGAGCTGTGTTTATCAGTCCTAGTTTAAGTCTTGATAGCGAAGTGAGACACCATTTCACAGCTCAGCCTTAACTAGATGGCCACGCTCTGCCAATGTTGAACTAGGATGGAGAAACAAGAGGCTGGCTTAGAATTATTTCATTACTGCACATGGATAAAACAGAAAATAAGGGTTTGTTTTTTGTTCTTGTTTTTCCCTTTCAGAGTAGTGATGCAAAGATTGAGGTCATCATGTACAAGGTTTAGTTGAGGTCGCTGCTGTGCCTGACTGGAGCAAGGATCTCTGTTTTGGCTTCCTTTGTTAGGGTTGTTTCTGTAAGAATATTTCCCCCTGTCTCTCCTGCCAAATTATTTGCTGGAAATAATATCAACATAAGGTACTGAAAGGTGTTGATCGGACTCTTGACTATTGTGGAGCTATCAGGACAGGAAGTGGGATGGAAAGAATTAAGGTTGAAGTGCTTGAACTCCCACATCTCCCCCAGGTGATTTAACGATGAAAATCAACAAAGGGTCCAAGGGAGTTGTCTTAGTGTTGTAAAGTTACATTTTTTCATAAACTAACAGGACATTTAATTAAAAATTTCCAAATTTCTCTAAAGCAGAGATGTTTGCTGTAGCAGTAAGCAGAACTGGCAGTTGGAGAGCTTTAGCTAAAGCTTGCCAAAGTAGAGGTGTGGAGACAAGTGCCTTAAAGCCTCTTCTTAACAAAGTAAATTTCTGGCAGGATTCCAGTCACTTCTGGACATTTCTGGTCACTTCTCAGCTGCTTTTGTGCCACTGCTGTGGTGTAAAGGTGTGTCTGATAAAGACAGACTGAGAGAGTTGAGGTTGTTCAGCCTGGAGAAGAGAAGGCTCCTGGGATAACTTGGAGCCCCTTCCAGTGCCTAAAGGGGCTCCAAGAGAGGGGCTTTGAGTAAGGCCCTGGAGTGACAGGATGAGGGCAGTGGCTCCACACTGACAGGGTGGGTTTAGAAGGGATCTTTGGTAGAAATTCTTTACAGTGAGGGTGGTGAGGCCCTGGCACAGGCTGTGAATGCTCCATCCCTGGAAGTGTTCAAGGCCAGGAGAATGGGGCCTTGAGCAACCTGGTCTAGTGGAAGGCGCATGGCAGCAGGGTTGGAACAAGATGATCTTTAAGGTGCCTTCCAACCCAAAGTGTGGTATGATTCTGTGCTGGTTCCTTGAGTCACAGCCATCATTGCACAGCAGTGATCCACCACCTCCAGCAGGTCCCAACGTTCAGCTCCAGACTTTCCGTCTAAATTTGTTTTCCCTTTCCTTTTCTTTTTTTCCAGTTATTCTTCGCATACATTCTCGCCTTCCCTTCATGACTTACCTTCTCTGTTCTCCAGGGCCCTTCAGAACCAAATAAACATTTTGTATTGTAGGACAAGGTTTCTCAGGGAAGATCAATACAGCTCAATAGTAAAATCATCTTTTATTTTCTAATGATTCCCAGGAATTGTTTTGCTGTTGTTAGCTGAGACCAAAATCCATCCTTAGGTTGGCATGCAGCTTAGAAAATTTCAGGCCAAATTTCAGCTGAGTTTTGGCAAAGTGATAAATAATTGAACTCATTCCCCCTGCTAATTAGTTCATTACTGTAACACAGCCATCTCTGAGGCAGTGGGTGTAGCCTCTGAGAGAACAAACATGCGCCGTAAGGCCCAGCAGGGCTGGGGAAGGGATTACTGGGCAAGGGACAGTTTTGGAAGCTTTTGCTCTCACAGAAATGCTAGGAAAGGTTAAGGAGTCCGGCAGAGATCCTGGGACCTCGGGGCTTCTGCAAGGTAGGGGAGTGGATCAGGGAAGCAGTGCCGGCATTAGTGATTTAGAGCTCTCAGAAGGCACGGCTGATGAACTGATCTAGCAAGCAAGCTGTGCTCACCTGCTGAAAAATAGTAAAATTGTGTTTTTCTGTTACCTTTCATGGCTGGAACGATTTAAAAGTTAAATTCTTCTGAAGTAGGATAGGAGGGATAGGCATGATATTGGAAAGGTTTATGACTTTGCACAGTTGAGCTTTTGTTTTCTCAAACTTTATTCCTTTAAAAAAAAAAAAAAAAGACGGAGAAGGAGGCCTAGGTGCTGCTTTAAACTTGTTATCAGTTAGGAATTAGAGAAATAATGTAGACGAAGTCGCTCGCATGAAGGGATCGTTTGGGCAGCCTGCGGTTCAGCCGCTGGGGCGGGAGGGGAGTGGGGCCCAGGGGAGAGGCTCCGCAGAGCTTTGAACTGCATCAGATGCTCGAGGGCAATTAAACACACAAGACTTCCCCCCTTAAACAAAGGCGCAGAAGGGAGTCTCCCTGTTTTCTGTGCTGGTAATCAGCAAGAGGGGAGAAGAATGTGTAAACGAAGAAAGAAAAGATGGTGCTGTTTCAAGGGAGGATGTCAGACCCCAGCAGGATGCCTGCTCGAGTTGCATCTCAATAAATAATAAGCGTTTGTTATGCTAATAGTCACTGTTTCCAATGACATAATTTGCATACAGATCATATACATGTTAATTACGCTGTGCACATAGCCAGTAATGCACATCTTAGGTCTTGTCTTCAGCATTTTCATGTGTAAAATGATCCGGCATGGAAATGAATATTGCAAAGTTTTCACGTGCAAATAAATAGCTGATAGAATAAAGAGCCAGATAGCCCTGAGATAACCAGGGATAGCAGGGGCAATTGTGGAAGGAGCCCAGGATTAGTATCACTTCTGGCCCTGACAACATCTGTCCTTGCACCTGATTGTAAAGAAAATAAAATGAAACAAAAGGTTGCGTGATAATGCCATGAGGCATGATAATAATTAACCTCTCGTTTGAAAATTACTAGGTGCATGCTTGTGAACATTGCTGTACCTTTTACTAGAGCACAGAATTTAGTAGTTTTCTTCTGATTTGGGGGGGGAGGGGGGACAAACAGGTGGGACTTGGCTCTTTGGAGAGGTGGAATAATGTGGGCAGAATTACTCCCTGAAAAAATGCTTATATAGTTATATGGCATTGCAAACTAAATATTTAACATAGTTCATAAGGTATATGATAGAAATATTTACCTGTTAGGAAACTGTATATAATGGAAAAGTTCATGACCGGGTTAATTTTTCAGGTATCAGATAACGATGTCAGGCATCAGATAATCTGGGCCCTACAAGGCGCAGGCGTTTGGAATTGGTAGTTCAGTTTCAAAAGAAAGCAGCTGTTACATGCAGTAGCTCACCACATCGATATTGTTGTTATCGCCGTCAGTGTTCCTGTGTCCCACTGCAGGGTCTAAACGTGTGTGTCTTCTGGTCAAGTGAAAGCAGAAGGTTTCATTGTTCTGCTTGCAAGAAGAGTGTTTTCTCTATATGTAAGTAGTCTACGAGTAGTGGACCTGGTGGAGTAACTAAAAAGTTGACCTTTTGCTAAAAGCAAGTCTGCCAAGGGAATATTTCTCCAGTCAAGCGCCTGTGAAGCTGACAGGAGCTCTCTGAAACACAGCTGCCACACGCTAATCAAAAGGGCCATTCTCAGGTGACTTTCAGCTATGATTTTATTAGGGCTTAGCTGAGGTCAGAAGTTCACCTGGGCAAGTTGTGATTACCACAGGTGTTTATGAGATAAGGAGTTTCATGGAGGACACACCTCTAGTCAGCTGCAATGTTTGAAATATTAGTTTAAATTTAGTGCCTTAGCTGCCATGCTTGGGCTTTTTTTACTGCTTAATCAAGAATTTCTATTCTATTTCTAGAGCAATGAGTCTGTAAGAGTTGCCAGCATTTTAAGCAATACCTGAGAGCTAGGAGAAACTTTTGTTTCAAAGTATGCACTAGTTAGAGCATACTTGTCTTGTAGGTGAGTGGTTTGATTAAGTTACATTTTGTGTTAGGAAGATTACAAGTCTAAAAAAGCCTTAGTTTTCATAACCAGGCATAGATAACAGGGGCAGGGAGGGGAAATGTCCAGAATTCTATATTGCATTAACAGTCTACTGTGAATTTAGAAGTGGCAAGTTAATCTATTTGATGGAGAGAAACAATAAAAATAAGAAAAAAAAATTACATGGAATAGCACATCCAAAGGAATGGGAATACTTTGCAAGGTAACCTGAGAAAGAGTCATGTCTTTTGGCTTGGATACAATCTTTGGAACATCCTTGTGTTGTATGGGTGGAGTACATCCCTTTGTTTTATTAGAAAAAACAGAAATGGACTCTCAAAAATAAAGGAAAATAATTTTTCTTCAAGTTGAGGGTTTGTGTCTTTGTTCTTTGCTGATTATGCAGTTCAAATGTTTATATGGTTTGAATGTTTATAGTGATACAGAGGATTTGCAAACACTGTAATGATGCTGGCTTGATTTAGTAGTTGTATTTTTATTAGAATAAATTAGTTTACTTTGCTAGTGGGATGTGTGAGCTTCACAACAGCCACAGCAACAATAAATAACTGTAAATTCAGAGATAGCTCTAATTAGGGGAAGGCTGAAGCAATTAAGATGAGTAAACTATTGATCATAACTGAACAAGATACATATAGATGACAGCAGTGGTTTTACAGTGGGTGCCCTGACATGGTTAATGACTGCTATTGATTAAACAGCAATGATTTTAGTATTTTATTGGGGGTGTGTGGGAGGGGAGGTTAAATCAAGTTTTATAGGACTTTTCAGAATCATACTACAACAACTTGGAGAGCTGCTTGTTCAGCCAGAAATATCTAAGTGTAGTAACGTAGATATCACACTTGGCATATCCTTCTTGGGCCTGAATTCATCCTCTGACACAGTGCCCTGTACCTGGTGTCCAAAACAGAACTGTAATTCAAATGTTCTCTCTTTCTGAGCTGTTCTTTACCTCACCATTGCTCCTAGATATGATTTGTATAGCTTCTTTCATATCTGCTTCTGTTTTGCACTATGTTGCTTGTTGACACAGACATGATGTTAGAAAGCTCAGAAAACAAACTGTAAATGATATATGGACATCTGTCATAGATTCACCCCAAAGCATTTTTTCAGAGTCCTGAGAAGAAAGAATTCATGCCAGCTGCACTAAGTTTATAATTCTGTTTGGTAGGGATCAAGCTGAAAATCTTAATGGTTGCAGGAGACAATGAAGTCTTACAGCAATGTAGCAGTTCCTGTTATTCTATTCAGCAGTCTAGAATGGAAGAATTACATTTTTCTCCTTAGTCAATGGCATTTGTGTTAAAATCTTGCTTGGCAGTGTTATGTTCTTTGGAAAGAGGACTGATTTTTATAGCTTGGAGAAGGAGGTAAAGAAAACTGTTTTTAAAACAATGGAAATGATACATCATTCTTGTGTTTCACCACATTAACTGCACTTTAAGATCAGGGTTTTTTCCATTTTATATTGGCCATTCTTACTAATGGGCTATTTGTCCTATATATTTTTAGTTGGGTTTATTTGCTAAGTCTGGAAAAATTAGCATAGAAATCATAGATACAAAAGCAAATACATATGTATATAGTTCATATGTTGATAATAGTTCTCACTCAAGGAGTTTGAGATTTGGTAATGTGTTTAAATACAGAAACATTTTGGATCATCCAAGTATAACCCCTGGATTCAGCATTCATTTGGAATTCCTCTCAGATAAGAATGTGCAAGCTAAATTGCTGTTCAGCATCCCACATTTTTATTGGATTTTCTCCAGTTCCCTTCCTTTTTTTCTTTCTAGAAAGTAGCCATTTGTGTTTTTTCACTCTGATGTGCTTATTCATTTGAAGTGGGCATGGTGGAAAGTATGCCTCACAACTGTGTCAACACGAGTGCTCCGTGGAGGCTACTGGCATTTTTTAAACAATCTTTGAAGTACAGGTAACAATGTTATAAAGCCATTTTTAATCATACATCACACACACACAAATAATCTTTTCTTCTCCATCAGACATGCATCTCACCTTGTTCTAGGAAGCTGGGGCATTCCTTAATGGTTGCTCAGTGAAAAGCAGTTCCTTGGAGGTGGATGCTAAGTCTGTCTCATACTATGCAATAATCATTAATATGATCCCATATTTGAGTTTTCTGGTCAAATTCACAGTCTCCTGGGGATCAGAATCCTCTTTCCCTGAACATCTCTTGGGCCCAGTTCCTGTGCATTACAAAACATGCTGACGCAGCAGCACACACTGATGGTTCCTTTTTACTTTCTTCTGTGTGATACCATCTGAGTGATTTAAACAAAACCCTGAAGTATTCTTACACTTCATGTGTTCACTTATAAAAATAAATAAATCCACACAGCACCACCATAATATAATTGTCTGCTCTCAGGAAAGCCTGAGGCAATGGAGGACTCTTCCCATTGAGATTTAAGAATGTAAGGAGTGTTTCGGGGCAGATATCCCTCATCAGTCTGCAAACTCAGTGCCTCTCTCATTCAGCAGAATAAGGGGAATTAAAAAAATGGATCTTGATTTTCCAGTCGTACTTTTCCTGTCTTCCAAGCTCCCTTTGGAACCTCAGTGAAAACCCACAGGGTTGTAGCAGCTAGGGTTTATTTTCTACTATACCTCCTCCTGAGGGGTTTTTGTTGCTGCCAGTGTTCCTCTGGTTTTAGCTAGAAATAGCTTCTCAGGATGAATAGTTACCTATGGGCTTCTTTGTTGTTTTGTTAGGGTTTTTAAAATTTACTTTAACACAAAGGTCATTTGTTTAGGCTGATACATAGAATTTTAGCCCTGTGGTCTCATGTGTAAGAGTTGTAATGGTGCAGCAGTGCTGCTGTAGTCCTGCTTTTATTTTCTCATGCAGATAATCAGTGAAAGTACTCTAAAATGGTGTATTTTTTTCCATGTAGTCAAGTTCAAAGGGTAGAACTGTGTTCAAAAGCATGTTTGAGTCTGTTCAGAATATGTTTTGGTGTTACAATTTTTTTTTTTTTTCATTTAAATAATCTTAATGTCCTTTGGGAGGAAAGAAATGAAAAAGAAATATTTAAAAAATTACTGTTGTGATTATTTTAAGACAGTGGTTTACCCAGTGGTAGTGGAGTCTCTTCCAGGGTAAGATGTGGCAGATGCCTCATGCCACACATTATCCAGCAGCTTCCTAAGACTGTGAAGTGGGATGTCTTTACAGCCTGTGCTGCTTGTGTTACTTTTATAATCATTCCAGTTGTCGAATGCAGACATTTTATAAGGTCCTAACTGATAGATCTCAGGTACTGAGAAACAAAAATAAAACGGAAATGGATGTATTGCGGTAAACCCACAATTTTCAGGCGTTCTGGTGTTCTCCGAGGGAGTATTTGAAATGCAGCAAGATCTGAGCTGCCTTAACCTAGAATGCAAACCTGTAATTGTGGGATTAGGCATTTGCAAATAAAATGGAACGAGGCATTTCTTTGATAAGTTTTTTTTTTTTTGCTGCAAGCAGATTTAGTTCAGTTCTGACCAGGATCATAGTTGTGCCTGAGGTTAATGGGAATAGCACGTGGGTGTGGGGGGAAGGAACATGGGATTGGAGGTGCAGTGATTTTATGACACTGAGTATTAGGACACTTTGCAGCCTTTTCTAAGCAGCTGTTCTTTAGGTAAATTAATACCTGGGGGTCTCTTTACTTCTCCCCAACTTTAACTACCATGAAAGAACTTAATGTAAAGCTGTTCACAGTTTATCTCACCCCATTGCTATGTGAAACTTCTAACACAAATGCTTTTGTACACTGCAGCCATAACACACTAATCTTCTGAACTTCCTGACCCATAAAACTGTGATTATTGCTACATGTAAAATTCATCTGGAAATACCCCTCTGTATTTAGCGTTATGGGTATTACATTGCAAAATCCCTCCTTTGCAGTGGAAGGACTGCCAGGGAAGGGAAGGACAATGGGGCTGTAGATAGGTATGAGTGTAGTGCTGTGCCTTAATCTTGTGAATTTGGCTTTATTTGGAGCTGGTGATTCAACAGATGCAGTGTCCCTTTTGTTTTCTTTTTATCCCTAGGTTACAATTTCAGATTTGATTTTTTTTAAAATTAGAATATTTCTGGCTATTCTGATTTACCATTAGCAGCGGGTCAGTCCCTGATTTCCTATACAACTGCATGGGCAGATAATTGAGAAATATCACTTGTGAGAGGTATTTAGAGGAAGACAGGAAGGGTGTTAGGGATGAAAAGAAAGCTTTACTGTTGCAGTTGTGATTCTTTTAAGTACCTGTCATATCTGAGAGTTATCTGTACTCACTATTGGGCAATTAAAATAAGGATTGAGAAGCAGTTTGCAGGATTCTTTGATAAAGGATAGCAGTAAAATGCACCACAGGCAAAAAAGGAGTAATAATAGTCCATGAGGATCTTTTCCTTCTTTCTCTATGGATTCTTTTTAAAAAGCCATGTGATTCTTGTCTATTCTTCAGCAAAGATAGTGACATCAGCAGCTTTGTATTTGTGCATGTGCACATCACGAAGGGGGTGGGTTGGCTGCACTCTAAGGTGCAGGTGAACCAAAAAGCACAAGAATTATGTTTCTGCCTTTTTTCATCACCAGACTAACATAATATAGGTAATCATCCAGATGAAAAAAGATCAAAACATTTTTAAAATTAAGTGAACAGGCCTTTTTAATTTTAAACCACAAACGTTTGTGTTAAATGATGCTTTTCCCAAGCCACTTTTATTATTGGCATTGTTCTAAATTGCAAGTTGTCACATCCACCAGCCTCTAAATTACCCGTCCTCTGTGTTGCCGTGGTTACACAGTAGCCACTAAAATACAGACTCCAGCGTAGAAAGGCAAGCTCAGACTGCGACTCATTTATTTGAAGGTTTTGGCAGCAGAATATCTCCACAAAGTCTTTGTTTTATAACCTTTGAATTCTTGCATTTTAACTCTTTCAACCAACATTACAGTGTTGTGCTAAAAGGTGTGTTTTATTTAAGACAAGGGTACTCGAGTTAATAAATATATAATGGTATCGTTGACTTGTCACTACTCTTTCCTACTCTTCTTTTTGGTTTTGGGCTGAGTGATTTATAATTTTCTTGAGGTGAGGCTAAGGCAACAGCATCATGTCCTCTCCATTTCCTCCATCCTAAAGGCTTCCCATCTCCTTTCCATAACAGGATCCCTTGCTGGTGATCTTGCTGGCAACAGAAATCTATCCTGCATAGATTGGAAGTGTAGTTTCTTGCTTAGTGAACAGATCTCGCTGTAATAGTGGAGATGAGCTTGCATATTCCAGCGACTCTTCACACTTGTAGCGCTCCTCCCACCGATTCCGTTCTGCTCAAGTCACCTGGAGCCAGTCCTGTGGTTCTCCATGCTCCCCTGGGCTCCCTGACTCCTCGCAGTAGCCTTCTACTCCAAGCTCCAGTGCTGCCTTCCATGCCAGACTAGCCATGGTTGTCCAACACCACTGTGTTCTCCTCTATTTCTGGTATTTCTCTTTTTGGGCTACACGTGTCATTTCTGACTCAGTGCCCCTCAGCACACAGGAGACTCCATGAGTTATGAGTCCACATGGACTGTAAGTGACCAGCTTTCCAGTTGTCACAGTCTCTTGCAGGTTTTCTAAGGTTTATGGGTTTTGTTCGTGCAGAATGAGGATCATTACTGCCTCTGAGCACTACTACTCATGGTAAATAGACCTGGTGTGATTTCCCATATAAGAAAAAAAAAAATCCCACATGTTCTCAGAATGCAGAGATCTTGGAATAATCCTGTGAGAAAGTATTTGTATTAGACTAAAATAAGAGTTTGGAATGCTAACCACCAGAATTTTTTATCAACCAAGTATTTATATATAGCCACCTCTATTCTGTTTGAAATAAAGGGAAGTAATAAGCCCCCCTTACTTTACAGTGCTAAATAAAGAGGTCAGATTAATATTGCATATCTTACCTCAGTTTCTTAAGGTCTTTGCTGCAGATACCAGTGGATAAATTGCTATTTTTATTACCGTTCCTATTGAAAATGTTTTTCTACACCAGCACTCCCCTTCCCCCCCCCAAAAAAAAAATTTTTTTTACCAGTATTCCAAATATTTTGTATTAAAACATTTTAGGTATGTCTCCTGCTGCATTCACATAAAACAATACTTGCTTCAGCATTCACATTGCTGAATCCCTCTATAGAAGCAGAGTAGGAAAAATGCTTTTAGAGATTGCAGTCTTTCAGCTGAGATCAAACAGTGCCATTTAGTACCTCCAAGTCCAGGGTTGCTGACATGAGCTTTTACTTGGTGGGATACGGTACATGATCCGGAGGCACCAGTCTGCCTGGTTGCTGCCATCAGCGCACAGCTTTCACAGATGACCTAGTCCCAGCAGAAAGTCTTGACCTCTCGCTTTTTCAGCACTTCAGAGGTTAATTTTGTTGAGGGATCAGATTTCTTTCCAGGGGAAGTTTCTGATGATCACCTTCTAGCTAGGATTTACTTTCCAGTGTCTCTCAGAGCTGCTGAATGTGGAGGGCTCTGTTGGAAAACAACGTTGCTCCAACTTTTTTTTCCAAGTCTCTTCCTAGATAGTCAAGTTACAGGCTGGTTTATTTAGGGGGGGTATTGGATGGTAGCCTAATGAAGGTATCAACCTGCAAAATAAATCTGAGCCCCTTTCCTGGAATTATTCATGAGCAACAAGGTGGAGAAGTGCTTTGGCCAGGCAATATTGCAAGGTAAGAGACTTTCTGCACTTTTGAAAGCATGGGAGTGTGTTGCTACACCTTTGATTAAGGAGGTTTATTAAGCTTTTCAAATACTGGCAGCAGTGGAAACACATTAGATGATGGATAAATCTGAGCAGCTTGCTCCCTGCACTGTTTCTTTTCAATCGCTGTATGTTGCATGAAATCAATATATTTGTAATAGATTGCAAATATTTGAATAACATGATAGAAATTTTCCTATGTGAGAACTGACAGCTGTTGCTGTGTTCACTTTTTCTGACTTAATTTTGTGATCCTGTGAGGTTTATTGATACCCGAAGGTTGCAATCTAGCTGGCTATCTTTCCACTAGTGTTGCAGGCTTTTAGCCTCAGAAAACTATGGGGCTTTGTTATATTTTAGCACTGTAAGTCTGTTTTCTGTGCAAAGGAGGAACCTCTGTGGGAATGAGCTCACTGCAGGGAAACAAAGGCGTGTGTGAGTCTGTTTCAGGCCAGATCCCAGCCCAGAGTGCACTTGCTTTTTAGTCCATAATATCCAGTTCTTATTCTCACTCCTGTGCAAATTTCTGGTGGCTTCCTGATTCATCTGAGTAAGGTTGTAAGATCCCTTTCCTTTTTGGAGTTCCTTCCAAATAAGCCTAATTTTAAAGGCTCACATGAACCAGGAGTTATTGGTACTATTTAGAATGTTGCAGTTCTGCTAGGACAAAAAAACTGCTTTCAGGGTTGGTAGTAGCTGACATCTTCCACGCAGCTCCATTTTACAAAGAATAAAATATTTTACTTGGTTATGTGTCTGTTTGTTCTGTAAATCGCTGGTGTGATAACAACTGTTGTTTTTCAGTGGTTTGGCTCCCTGAGGGATAGTGCTGTGCCCTGTGATCAAATTAACACCTTTTTTTATTGCCAAGTTCAGCTTTAAGGCGTATTTCAGCAGGCTGTCATGCATTAAGAAAGACAATTCCTGTTGTTTATCTCCTTTTTTCTGATGGGAGAACCGTGTTCGTTATCTTTGTCTCCATGTGCTCAGCTGCAGCTGATGCTGCTGTGAGACAGGAGCAGTTCTCATGTGTGAAATCAAGTTTTGCTGTGCACAGGTTTTGGCCTTGATCGATTTATGTAGAAGCTTTGCAATGTCTTCTGAGCAGGGAAAATCATAATAGTGACTGGGAAGTGCCCTGAATCTTCATGCATATATATCTTGTCTTCAGTTTGTGCCTGTGTGTTTCTTGCTTGGGGTTACAGTCTGCAGACCTAAAAGATTTGCACTGGTGTCAGTGGTGGCGTTACAGTGTTACGATGGATTAAAAGAAGATGGGAAGCAAAGGAGCCGTATTCTACCTGCCAGCTGCAGGAGGTTTTGGCTCTGGGGGTGTTCAGTATCCACCTCTTCCTCAGTGGGGATGTCCAGTGGTCCCAGCTGGCGACTTGTTCTGGGTGAGTGGGTGAGTGCCTCTGATCAGAGGGCAGATGGCCATGGGGCAGGTGGGTCCAGCCCCTTGAGTCTTTCAAAAGCACACTCAGCAGCGGGGAATTTAAATGTATCTTGCATAGTTTTGTTTCCATACTGCCCTTCATTCCTTTCCTTCCATATTTTCCTTACGTCAGTCCTGTAAGAATTTAGCTCATCTATTCTTTTTCTTCTTGGTGCTTAACCCTGTTTTTATTATGTTTCGGAGCCTCTGGGGAAGCAGCTGTCAGGTACCAGTAACTGCTGGTGAGCCTCTGAGCTCTCACCAGCTCAGCCCGGTGCTGGAGGAGCTCGAGGTGGGTGTCAGAAGCTGTCACCGTGTTCCGTGGATGCTTCCCCCTTCTTTAAGTCTTAAATTGTGTCTTTGTACGAGGAGGTGGTATGATCCAGAGTATCTGCTTTTGGGGGAGAAGTAAGTAAGTAGTAAGAAAGAAGGACTGGTAAGTAAGGCAGGGTAAGAAGCCCACACAATCAAGTCTTTGGTTTTCACAATTCTCCATCCTCTGGGCAGGCCGCCTTCTCTGCCTGCCTGGAGCGAGGAGGTGTTTGGGCTGGGACCTTGCTGAGAGGGAGTAGGAGGCATATTGCAGTGGTGACCTACACCTAGATCTTTGCCAGGGGCCTCCTCCCCATTCCCTCATTCCCTCATCCCGGGGGACTGCGGGGAGCTGGGGCAGTCAATCGCCGCATCCCCAGCGGCCTGGGCCTGACCTCTGGGTTTGTTCAGACCATTGCTGTCACATAAACACTTTACACAGATTTATTTTCTGGAAGGCACCCGAGGCTTTGTATGTAAACAAGGATTTCTGCCTTTTAATCGAAGACTTTTCTCTGCACTTCTTACTGTCATGGAAACAAAGGCAGAACAAACAAACTTTTTTTTTTTAACGTGATGACTGAGATTTAGCACTGGCCTTATTGTGATGTGAAGACACTGACTTTGTTTCCAGATTTCACTGGAGTCATCGTAGTGACACAGACATGACCAGGGATGAGCATCAATCCCATGGCTTCCAAAGCAGGGAGGTGAGAGTGCAGCTGGCCAAGGGGTGCTCTGTGCACCCAGTGTAGAGCTGGTCTGCAAACAGCTTTATAAACACAGTAAGTCTTCAGACAGAACAGTAAAACAGGGAAATTCGGTTTATAGGTTGTGAGTGCAAGAAAAAGGGGCTGGTAGCTGGTTGTAGTATTGTACACTAAATTTTGCAGACTTAGCTGGGAGTTCTTCCAGCAGCTGGGTCACATGCAGTGCCTTGCTTTTCTCCCCTTCCCCCGAGGCTGTGGAGGTACCAGAAGAACCCTGGTTGTGAACAATGGCCAAAAAAACAAGTTCCACCAGTCAGGCATTTTGCAACTGAATACAGCTGAAGTGCTGCTGCTGGCTCGGGGTGACCCCACACAGCTGTGGGCTGAAGGGACTCTGAGCAAAGCATGAAGGTGAAGAAGGGCCTTTGGAATTTCAGCTTCAGAGCAGGATGGGATGGTTTCGGTGGAAAGTCAAATTGGTTCATGAAAATTTAGGATGTTTTAACTCCTTGAGATCAGGTGGATTTTTAGCAGGTCCTCTGAATGTGTGTGCTCAGCTGTGTTCAAGTTTGTCAATGGCTTGGTCAAATCCTGGTTGGATTTTAAGGGACAACGTAGAATCCAGTGTTATTTTTATAAGGTTATTAGCACTGATACAGGAAGATTAAATGAAAAGAGCATGTGCAGTTTTCTAGCTTCTCCAAATCTTTTCTTTCCCAAATTTTTTCAGCACTGATTAATTTTGTTCTGTGAGTTATTCCCTTTACAAATAGGAATTTTAAATGTAAATCCTGAAACCTTATCTTGGATGAATTCTAAACAGAGCTTGACAGAGAGCTGCAGTTCAGCTTGCTGGCAGTAACCCCAATAGTCACTAAACATGAAAACGTCTGAGTAGCTCACAGCGCACTTCCAGCACTTTAACTCTGCACCAAAAAATGTCATTAAAAGGATTAGATTCTGCTCCAGAAAGAACAACTGGAAAGGCTCAATATTCATTTTTCCTGGTTTACTTTGCTTGGTCTGGCTTTACAAAGTGTTTCAAGGTAACAGTCCTGTCCCTGGGCTCCTCTTTTGGTAAGAAGCAAAGTGGTTTATGTTAAAATACCTATAGTGAGATGTAAGAAGAGAGTAACTGGAGACATGGGGGAGGTGGGTGATTAATGACAGTGTAAAACACATTAATTAAATTAACTTCCCTTGAAGTGGATTTCCATCCATTCTTTTGCAAATGTGTATGTTTCAGTTTCAGAACAGTTTGAAAGGAAAACTGTGCAAGGGTCTGTGTGTGCTTTCTGTATTTCTGGCCCAGTTCTCACTACTGTAGGAAATGCCTGAAGAAAACAGTGGAAACGGTGGTATTTACTGTCTCATGTTCTAGCACATTTAATTTTTTCCTTTTAAATCTTGGAAGATGCTGTGAAGTTTCAATCATTTTGTACCTTGATCTTTTTTTGCTGTTGTTGTTGTTGTTGACCTATCAACTCATAAATAGTTAAATTTTTAAATAGAAGAGGATAATTGCCATGTTTCCACTTGAAATATTGTAGAGCCCCAAGGCTCTTTCTTGGACAAATGTATTTTTCAGCAGCTCGTTGTAATTTTGGTTTTGAGTGAAGATCCAACAAAATTAAAATCCACACCCATCCGTAGAGAAGGTGCATTTTCAGCCTTCAACAATAGCTTTATTTAGAAGGATTTTAATGACTCCTTTGCAAAGGGGAAAGATTTCTGCAGCGAGTGGGGCTGTCCTGAGGATCACAGAATGACTTTGCATGCTGTCCAAGTTGACAAAGAAGAGCCAATTCTGTGGATGATGATTATGCAAGATGGAAAAGTGCTGATAGACTGTGGAAAAATACAAGTCTGAGCCTAACAGCTTTGCAAACCTGTTTGAAAAAACAGCTTTGAGCAGTTGGTCTGGTGCTGTATGTGGGCGATCTGTGGTAGCAGTGTTACATTAGGGTGAGCAGAGTGAGGTGGGGAGGCAGAGGAAGGTGCTTGGGGTGCTTGGTTTCATGGAGAGCAGGAGGCAGCGTCGTGGGAGTTTTAAGTGATGGTGGGAATGGGTTTTAAGTGGGTGGTTGTATAATTTTCATATATAATGCACTTTTAAGATTTTAATTTTTTTTAATTTGTAATTTTCAGTAATCAAAGTTTCAGGTGACTGATCAAATAGAGAAAGGAAAGCCCAAACATTTCAGCTTCAGGTTATGGCTGAGTAGACTTTTGCTGACATCAGAAATTATTAATTGTACCAGCTAAATTACAAAGATGCTATCTTGGCTCTGGGAGCCAAGAGCACCATAATTAGGGCTGTTAGATGCCCCATTCTGCTTCCTCACTTTTGACTTTAACCATCAAGGCACTGGATCAAGGTAAAAATGAACTAATTTATGTGGAGGGCTCGGGGTGGTTTCAAGAAGAGCGTGAACAGATGCCTCGGTTTGGTGACAGGTACTGTCCCCTGGAGGAGCCACAGCCTTAAACAGAATGTGTGGGTTCACTGCAGTACTTTTTAGCTGTATAGTGCTCATAAAGTGGCTTGCATTGGCCTCTAGTTTAGAGTTCAGTGAATTCTACCAGCTACTCCAAAGGGCAGCATCAGTAATTGTTTGTGTAGGTTTACAAAATTATTTTCAGTTTCTTAAACTGTTCTCATGTCCTCTTACATCCTGTTGTTTTTTCTAGCTAGAGACTGAGCACTCCCACCCTTCTACTGAAGTGATATTTATTAAATAAAGCTCAACCTGTCAGGGTTTGGACAGATGTGTGGGTTTACACATCCTACCTTGTCAGAGCTGCTTCAGCACCAGTGTCACCAGCATGCCCATGAGAGCTGTGTTGCTTAGCTTGTGGCACCCAAAATCTATCCAGACATCTTTTTTCAGACCTCAGAACAGCTAATCTTTTTTAATTTAGTAACAGATTAGTAAGCTTGAAAATGCAGAGTTGGAGTAGTTCATAGTTCCCATCAGAACGTAAAGGACCTAAAGAATACACGAGGGGAAGCCACAGCCGTCAGTGTATTCAGGTGCATGTTTCTACCTTTGTCCTCAGGCACGTGTCCCAGTTCAGAAGGGCACTCAAATATTTTCATAATGCTTTAGATTGCCCAACTGAAGCCAACAGGACTGGCTGATGCCAGAAAAACTGCTTATGATTAACATTAAACACATTCTTTAGATGCTGGCGAACTGGGGCCTATGGTAGTTTAAGAATTGTGAGTGCTTGGAAATAAAATGTTTCAGTTTCTATACGTTTAAGATGGGACTAGGAGTCACACAGAGGAAAATTATCATATTTAGGTTTTTTTTTGCCCACTGCCATAACTCCATAAGAAGGAAACAAAACTATAAAACATGGAAGGCGTTGACCTTGTTGATATTATTACTGTTACGATTGTTATTTTATTAGAGGTTCAGAAATAGAAAATAAGTTTGTTGCTGCACAAAACCTTGGAAAATGAGAAGCGTATTTTTTTATTCAGTAATTTTATTAACTGTTTTGTAACCTTATTTGTAGACTTATAAAATCTAGGAAATGTAATTGCTTTATGTTATAGGTTTGGAAACAGAAATAAATATCAGTTATAGGATCTGTTTTCAAAACTGAAATTTAGAAGTAATATGGCTTCCAATATTTTGCCTTGTGATATTTAATTGCCTACTCAAAATAAAAAGGTGTTTCAAAGAAGTCTTTCAATCCTTTTCCAGACTTTCAGGTCCCCCCCCAATATTTCTCGGTATGGGCAGCACATCTTTCATTCAGTTATGCTGGAAAAGATTTTTCAAAACAGCAAATGAAACTGGTGTGTAAAATCTGCCTGTCAGGCTTTCTCAGACTCAGGAGGTCTCATGTTGTGGGTTTTATTTTCACATGGATTTCTATTCTGTATTGCAGTGGATTCCCTTTTATCCAGGTGAAGGCAAATCTAGGAAAAAATTATCTTTTTCCTTTAAGTAGTAGCATCACCAACACTGCAGCATTCCCTTCCAGTCACGAGAGCTAGAGTGTCTGTGGGTTCATCAAGTAGCATTTGGAAAATCTTCTTGGAAATCCAGGGCCTTTCCTGTAACTGGGACACTCCTGAAGGTTGATCAGAGTTGGCAGGAGTGAATTCTCATGAGCTGGAGAACACCAGATGAAGGGCAACTCCATCAAACAGCCTGTGGCAGGGGCCAGCGGTGGGTCCTGGTCTGTCCCTGTCCCTCCCCATCCCTGTTCTCTGCCAGCAGAGCAGCGTGGCTGAGCATCCCAAATTTCCTTTCCTAGCTTGCTGAAGCTGTTGGTCTGAGCTTCCCAGCTGGCTTATCTGCAGGGATATGGGAGAAGGGGCACAACTGCCTGTGCTGACACATTGATGAGGACCTTCACTGGGAACAGAGCAGTCGGCATGGAGCAGCTGCCAGCAATAACCCTTCCTGTGACGTGCAGAGGAGGATGTCCCCGTGGCCACACTTCATTTGTGGTTCAGCAAATTGTGCTGCTCTTCAAGCTGTGCTCAGTTTCCTCAAAGGCCTTGCACAGATGTGGGTGAACAGAATACTCCCAAGTAAGAAAAAGCAATTAAAATTATTGAAGCATCATTAAAAGTCATGCAGGTAGGTGTTTGTAGTGCTAAGTGAGAAAAAATGCTTTTCATTTCAAAGCTGACAAAGTTTATGTAGTAAGGCTATAGTAAATGAGTGGTGAAGCTATGAATAAAGTTCAAGGAAACAGAGATAGAGGTTGCCTTTCTTTACACAGTTCTCTTAACACACAGTTCAGGTTTAAATGCATATATTAACTGCTCAGTATATTGGTTTGTGAATATGGCTTTCACTGCCCAGCCAAAAACCTCACTGCAATCTCTTTGTTACAAGTTTGTAAAGCAAACAGAAATGCAATAGGGAGGAGAGTCTGGAGCTCCCAAAATCTGAAGCTGAGGTTATAAATAGCTAGAGAGCTGCCAGGTGATGAGCTCTTACCTTTCGCAAATGATCTTTTAGATATATGTATATATATATTTGCATTTCCAGGAATAGTTATCCAGTGGACTGAAATGTCTTCACAGAGCTCCTTCTGGGGCAATATTTCAGTCCCAGCTTCATTATTCTTGGAGATGGAGCACTTGTAAGCCAGTTTATAAATCTCTTTCTTGAGTAGCTTACTTTTACAGACATTTTAGGAGTTGGAGCATCTGGCTCCATTTTTAGATGATTTTGATTCTTTCTGTTCTAACACTCAAATTGCTTCAGGCGAGGCCTTTTTGGTTTTTTGGGTTTTTTTTTTTTGGTGGTGCTTTGTCCTAAACTTCCAGTGACACGTTTCTCATTTACTGGAAAACGTTGAAGCTCTATCACATGCTGGAAGAAGGTAGTCCTGAACAGTAGCTCTCCTTGAAAAGGATGTGTGGTGCAGCTTGGGGGGTTATGTGCCATCTGAAGGACTGAACTTTCAGTTGCTTTAGTTTTTTGAGGCTGGTGATGATGTCGATGGTAGATCCAGGTTGTTGCCCAGGTCTGTGGAGCACCCAGGTACAAAAAGTTGCTTCAGAAGGAATTTTTTTTCCTTGAATCTAAGTTCCATCTCTGTGTTACAGCTTAGCAAGTCAATGCTATGCCTGCTTGGAGGTCACAGAATCGTAGAATAGTTTGGGGTGGAAGAGACCTTAAGATCATCTTGTTCCATGCCCCTGCCGTGGGCAGAGGCGCCTTCCACTATCACAGGTTGCTCCAAGCCCTGTCCAACCTGGCCTTGGACACTTCCAGGGATGGGGCAGCCACAGCTTCTCTGGGCAACCTGTGCCAGGGCCTCACCTCCCCCACAGGCAAGAATTTCTTCTTGATATCCCTTCATGCTACTGCTTCCCCTGCTCTGGGACTGCAGGCACACATTTCAGCTGAGTCAGGAAGACCTGTGTCACTGGTGCCCTTGGCTTGGTGATGGCATACACTGGCCTTTCTGGCAGCCACAGTGGGCTAAGGGCTGTAGAAATAATACTTTTCCTTTTGAATGATGTCTTGTCTTTTGACCCTTGTTTTCTACCTCTGTTGTGCTTTTTCTCCAGCTGGGATGACAGCAGCTCTGTCAGCAGTGGGATCAGTGACACCATAGACAATCTCAGTACTGATGACATTAACACCAGCTCCTCTATCAGCTCCTATGCCAACACACCTGCCTCCTCCCGCAAGAACTTAGATGCACAGGTAAGAGCTTTGGTTTATACATTGATATTTATTGTTTTCTCTGTGCAGGAGGTGTAATTGTTTCAGGCTGGCTGAATTTGAACACACAGCCAGCCTTCAGTACAGACAGTATCAATAGTAACCACCTTGTCATCCGTGGCATTTACAAATATTTCCTCTGAGGGTGGAACCAGTGGCATCTCTGCCATAGTGGTGTCACAACAGTTGGGTCTTCCTAGAGGCACTACTGCACAGAAAACTGATGTAAATGGGATTTTAGGTACATTTTTTTTAGGTCTAGAAAAGGTATTATGTTTTTCTCTTAAATAATAAAATACAGTAAAGTCAACATGAAAGTTTAAAGGTTGTTTACACTTCCATCAGAAATGTAAGCATGATATGCAAATAAAATGGATTTTATTAAATTTCCAGAGCTGTGGTTAGTTAAGGCTTTCTGTGTTTGGCAGCATTTCACAGGAGGATGAACTTTGCCTCCATCAGCAGGATACATGTACATTTTGTGCTTGGACACCACACATCCAAAGAGGGTAGAACAAGTGAAGGCATCTAGCAGTTTTTCATTGATCAAATAAACTGCATAACACAGAGATTTGCACTAATACAAACTGCTTTTTTTTTGCCAATTGCGTAGAATTTTGTTTGGAAAAGTGCAGGACTAAAGAGTCCTGTTTTGTTCTTCTGCTCGAGGGACTCGGGTGCTGTGTGCCAAAGGCACTGGGATGTGGTGACCTGGCAGTGCAGCAGGTAGAGGAGAGGGATGTTGGCGCGACCTGCTCTTCTGTTCCTTCCCTCTTTTAATCTTCTCCAGCCCTTTTCATTAGTGGACCCTAAATCTGTTTTTGACATCAGTTTTGATGTAGATGTGTGGTTGCTGTGAAGTATTGCTCTGTCTCCAGAGCTGTGGTGCAAGCACAGAGTAGTCGTTGTTCCCCTGCCATGCAGTGCATATTTAAGCCTACAGGGAGGGTTTCCAGGTAGCCTCTGGTTGCCTATCAGTGACTGCACAGGCGCTTGGAACTGCTAATACAAGTCCCATACAAGCTGAGAGGAGTTAAGATCTATCAAGCATGTTTGTCAGTGCCCAACAGAGTAAGATGGGCAACCAGAAGTATTTTTTGACAATTGTTACTGTCTCAACATTGTAATACTATTGGTGGGGAAAAAAAGGGAAGACTTAGGGAGACGTGACTAACCTAAGGAAAAAAAAATAGAAACTCACATGACTTCTATCTTCTGATGGATCAGATTCTTGGAAACACCTCTGAGAGATCAAAATCTGTGTTGACAAACTCCTCTTCCTCCTCCACAACTATTACAGTATCCAAGAGGGTGCAGACAGACACCAGAAGAAAAGCAGCTGGAGCTTGTTCAGGCAGTAGAGTGTAGTTATTGGCAGAGGAAGCTGGGAGCCAGGAACATACAAATCGTGTTTGCAATTTTTTGATGTGATGTGTGTCTCTGACCCTCTTCTCTCCTCAGTTTTCATGAATGACAATCTTTATTCCAGGTGTTCCTGTTATCTGCAAATTATTGCCCATAAAATAGTTCCTTTTCAGTGGAACAAGCTACCTGAATCTTGTCAGCCAAGGGAATGAAAAGAGTTTGGAGTGCTGGAATGCGTAGCTTGCAGGGTTAATTTTTTGCTGCCCAGAGTAGACCTCAGAGCTCATGATGCAGTGAATGCTGCACAGACACATTTTCTGTCTTACCTGAAAGACTTCATGATGGCCAGTGCCCAGGTGTGCCTTCCCCAGGGTGGTGAGCCACGAAGGACTAGCACACATTTGCAAATGGATGTGGACTTTTCTTCTCAGGGTGTCCCTTGCTTTGGTTCTCCTAAGCAGTAGGCACTTTTGAGCTGCTGTGATTCTGTCACATCTCTTTGAGAGAGGGTACAGAAGTTGGATTTCAGATAATTAAGGAGGGAGCTCGAAGCTAATACATGTGCAGCTGGGAGTCCAGGCAAATAATGCAGCAACATCAAAGGGAGAGAGCCTGAACATGTCAGTGTCTGCTGATAAAATCAGTAACTCAGGCAGAATCATCTCTGCAAAGAAAGGCATAGTTGCAGTAGGGAAAAATCTCTGTTGAGAAGCTGATTTTTGGAGCTGCTGAATACCCCATACTCCAGAAGCTGTAGTTTCTCCGTCTTTGAGAAACAAGACTTAAATATGATATTAACTCCATCTTCAGAGACATTCATAACTGTAGCCCCTTTTTGTAGCAGTTGTTTGCAAGTTGTTTTTGAACAAGCTAGTGATGGGAACCAGAATTTGCCTTACCATGTTCCCATGTCCTGTTGTGATTATGTCAAGTACCAAACCTCTTAATGTAGTTATTTGAGTACTGGTGCCCTAGTATTTTTCCTTTATATTGCACAGAATTAGTTAAGTTACCTTTATCACAGTATATAGTGTGCTTTTAAAGTCATATCATATGCATATTTTAAGGAGAAATTAATACCTGGTGGGCATTTGAAAATAACTTATTTAACTGAAATAAGATGGGAGAAAGAGACCAAGTAATAAATTCATTCATGTGATGGTAAAAAGATTGAAAGATAGAAAGGTTCCTTTAAATAGAAAACAGCAACATCCCTAAGCATTGGTATCAAGACAGCTTCTCAGCAGAGGTGGGTTTGAGATGTTCACAGCTTCAGATTTACAAAACTTTCTGAGTGAGTTGAGAAATCCTGGTGGTTTACTCCCAGCTCAGGCTTTGCTCTCAGCTCGTGCTCGCTGTGTCTTGCCATGACCTCCAGCAAAGAGTATTTCCACTTTCACCCTTCCGGGCGGGAGGAGTTTCAGCTGCAATCCCCAAGCCAGGTTTCACTGTGTTTTGGTTTTGATTCCTTAGTCATGTGTGTGCTGTTCTCAGTGTTTACCATTAAACAGAAACATCTCTTGCCAGAGGGCTTCAAAGGTGGAGGTGCAGCATTTCAAAGGCTGCAGGAAAACTTTGGCCGTGGGTGTAGTAGTGGAACGAAATGGAAGAGAGCAAACGTGGAGGACTTCTTGCAGTGCTGTTCTCTCTGGGGAGATTGTACTAATTTTACAGATTAGGGGAGGGGAAATAGAAGGTACAGGAATATTTCTTAGTCAACCAAAACTAGAATAAGGCCTTTGCTAGCAAGTAGATGTATTTCTTGCTCTTGAACACTAACACTGCCTGTACACAGTTCCAGACAAGGAGCTTGGAACAAGATACTGAAGTGACCATGTGAGGGATGGTGGCTTTGAGGTGGTTGGTTGATTTTTTGGTACTTCTTGCCCGTGCTGTCCTCCAAGATCTGTGAATTAGGAGAAGTTTGCGTGAAACAGTGGTTTTGGAGAGGCATGGGACATAGGAGCAGTCACACTGAATTTATTGCACACCTACTGATGGTCAGAAATAGAAAGGTAATCCACCAGCCCCAAACCTGGCAGGCATAGGAAGAGAAGGGAGTTAGAAAGCAGAGATGCACTCAAGCCTATGCTGCGTTGCTCTCTTTGAATGGAGGGGCAGGGAAACAACATTTGCGTAGCACGAGGAAAGTACAAGGATATAATATTATCTGAATCCATAATTCAAAATGCATGTTAGTCTAATGACTCAATATGCAGATAAATAACCCAAGCCCTGTTTCCCGACTGAAGAAAGACCATTGTGATTTGTGGTGTCAGCTTTCACACACTGATTGCTTAACTAGTTTTTCAGGCTCTAAAAAAAAAGTAATTACAGTAAAAAGCAGAGGAAATTCAGCCACAGTTGCCCTACATTTTTTAATATTGATGGTGTGATCTGGTAGGAAAAGAAAAGTCATAAACTTGAAACATGCTTTAGGAACTTAAAAATAAGAGCTGAAAAGCATGGTAAATAATCTTGCAGCTTCTCCTGTGCTATGTTTTTCTGATTATCCAAAGGGAATAAAGACTGTGAGCTTTATAATGCTTTGGGATCTTTAAAATAATTTCCTGTTAAATAAATTATTCCTTTTGCCTACCACACGGTTCTGAGCACATTCATCTTCTGCTGAGGCTGCAGGGCAGAGGTGGCACTCAACACCTCACCAAAACCCGTCAGCCTGTACTTGGGAACTGCACAGTCAAGTGTTGAATTGTCAGTCTCTTCCATGGTGCTGTGGTGGTTGGAGAGCACTTCAGCTATGAATTTTTTTTCCTGATCAGAGTCAAGTGTGTGGATATTTGTCGTTTGTGCCTGATCACAAAATGGTTGGTTGTGGTGTTGCCAAATTCACCAAATTTAATCAACAGCATTTGACAGAAGGATCAGAATTCTGGAAAAGTAATCATTGACAGTGGAAAGTGTTAATGTGTGGGGAATATATAAAATATACACATATATATAGGGTAATAGATTTAATTCAAGCATTTCTGAGATTTTGGTGAAGGTTTGCTGATGAGAAATTTTTCTATTTGACATTGAGCTTAGCAAAATTCTCCATAGGAGACCGGTAGCACAATCAGTCTGTGCAAAGAGTAGGGGAAAAAACAGTCTTCAAGAGAAACTAAGATAGTTTATGTAGTGAAGTCAGTCTTGAGTATTGTTAGAAAGTTTTTCTTCAGTTCTTGGGTGTCTTTCTGCTATGCTAGGTTGGAATTAACAGCATTCCACATATTCGGATCTGCTCCAAAAGCTGCCTCCTCATGCTCTGCAGATCATATTGCCAGACAAGAGATAAGAAAGCAGCAGGAACAAAGGAAGGCTGGCTGCACAGGTTTGAAATGCTTTTCTGGCATTGCGGTAAAAGAGTTTGTCAGAAATTTGAGTTGGAGGATTATGAATGTCATGGAGCTGAATATGTCCTTTATAAGTCAAGTAGGGTTTTCTTCCCTTTATTTATTCCAAGGAGCATGGCCGTTGTGTTTTTTGTATTTTTCTTACAAAGCATGTTAAAAAAAATACCTCATTGCTGGGGTTAATTTCTTGCTGTGACATTTCTTCATCAAAGGCACGTCATGTTTGTTGGTACTCAGAGATGACTGCTGAGCTGATTAATCAGCTTAATGGTTCTTACTTAGGAAGCTTCTTAAAAGAAAGACTTGCTCTGAAAGTTGTCTTGCAATTCCTTATCTGTCCTAGACTGACGCAGAAAAGCATTCCCAAGTGGAGCGGAATTCCTTATGGTCCGGTGATGAAGTCAAGAAATCCGACGGGGGATCTGATAGCGGCGTAAAAATGGAGCCGGGATCTAAATGGAGGCGGAATCCCTCTGATGTGTCAGATGAGTCTGATAAAAGCACTTCTGGTAGGAAGAACACTGTTATTTCCCAGACGGGCTCCTGGCGACGGGGCATGTCGGCTCAGGTTGGCATTACCACACCAAGGCCTAAACCTTCAACCACCTCAGGCACATTAAAGACACCTGGAACAGGTGAGAAAAGGCGTAAGATGTAAACAAGCCGAAAAGTGTGTTTGGTGTGAAAACAGTTTAAATACTTTGCAGAGGCAGAACCTGAACTTCAGGTAATCCTGTCTGTATTTTTAGGCATTGCTTTAACCTAAGCAGCATCTCGTACTTCCACATTTCTATTTCTGTCTGAAAAATGTGTATTTCAGATTGGTAAAACCTGCCAGTTGTTTTCATGGCAACTCTGGTCTTAAGCCAAGCTATTTATTTGGCACAGTATTGCTGTGTGAAGAATAAATAATATAATTTTAGTTTTTGAAGTCACTGTTAACCAAGAACATATAATATATGTGGTTGAGGAGATTTTTTTTCCCCCCTTACTAAACAAGCGTGTTCATTTATACTAAACATGATTCCTGGCTTTTCTTGTAAGTGTATTAATGATTTTAGCACTTGCAGATGTGTGAATGAAAATTGATTGAATTTGCATAATCAAGCAATGTAATTTAATACCTCTCTTTTTATTAGGTCTTGTACACAATCATTTATGAAAAAGTTAAAGTTAGATACTGTCTTGAACAATACAAATGCTTGAACAATGCCTTTTAGGGAAATTTTACTAACAGCCTAACACTACTAGTGTCTAATGATAAAAATGATCAATCTGTGGTAGCTACAGTGGGAAACTTTTTTTTCTTATCTGTCACTATTACATAAGACTATTCTGCTTTTCATATTCTCGAGGGCAAAGACTCCACATACTTGCTTTGGCAAGTCTGCATGTGTAACTCACTAGAGTGGCATGTAAGTTCAGTGCAGACTAGATCATAACTTTGAACCGCACTGCAGTGGCTAACACGCTTTTGCTTTTCATGCTGCTTTGAGTTTCATCATTTGCTTGATGTTTTCAAGTCATTAAATATTAGAATTCTTTTTCTATTTTTGTAGGGAAAACTGATGACGCCAAGGTATCAGAAAAGGGTAGACTATCTCCTAAAGCTGGACATGTTAAACGTTCCCCATCAGATGCAGGACGCAGCAGTGGTGATGAATCCAAAAAGCTTCCCACAAGTAACTCTAGGACAGCTGCTGCTAATGCTAATGCATTTGGATTTAAGAAACAGAGCGGGTCAGCCGTAGGCATGACCATAATCACTGCCAGTGGGGCAACTCTCACCAATAGATCGGCTACCTTGGGAAAGATCCCCAAGTCATCTGGACTCATGGGTAGGACCACTGGTCGGAAGACTAGTGTTGATGGCTCCCAGAACCAGGATGATGGCTACTTAGCACTTAGTGCACGAACTAATCTTCAGTACCGTAGCTTACCCCGGCCCAGTAAATCCAGTAGCAGAAGTGGAGCTGGGAATAGATCTAGCACAAGTAGCATAGACTCCAACATAAGCAGCAAGTCAGCTGGGTTGCCTGTCCCTAAAATCAGAGAGCCTGCCAAGGTAATCCTTGGAAGCTCTCTGCCAGGATTAGTCAATCAGACTGATAAAGAGAAAGGGATTTCGTCTGACAACGAAAGCGTGGCTTCATGTAATTCTGTTAAAGTGAACCCTGCATCACAGACTGCTGCTAGCGGAGCTCAGAGTACCCACCAGCAAGGAGTCAAGTACCCCGATGTGGCCTCTCCCACTCTGCGCAGGTAGGCAACAAATTCCTCGGTTGTGCAGTGGTGTTAGTGGGAGCTGAATGAGCAGGACTCTTCCAGCTAGGCCTGTCTGGCTTTGGTGCAGCACTTACTATTTAGTGTCCTACTTCAAGGTCTTTGTATTCACATTTAATTTCACGTGAACAGGTTGGCCAGTGTTGTGGATACTTAGGACATCACGCGACAGCAGCAAAAATTTAACATTTAGAAAGAAACCAAACCTGTCTGGCAGAAAGTTTGGCAATTACAATTTGAGTCTCCTTGTTGCAAAAATCATACCTGAAGGCTTTTATCCATGCAGATATCACAGGAATAAGAATTTTCTTACCTGAAGGTTACTGAAGAGTTCTTGCAGAGATGTATATGTAACAAACCTAGAAATACTCCAGTCGTGGATCAAGTTGTAAACCAACAACAGGAGACTTATCTCGGATTTTCATGGTGACCGTGGCATTGACCTGCCATGCTTAGATTCACCCAAAGCAATCTATTATAAGTTGTGTGGATTAGCCCAGTATGTTGTAAGACTCAACATTTTAGCCTGTGTAGAAGAACCCTAAATATAGTTACTGTCTAAGCTGGGTTAAATTTTCTTACTTTAATACTATTTTTTGGACAAAAATCCTGTCTGTCTTCTATTTCTCCAGGAGTACCCCACACACTATTCTAACATTAACATATAGTTGGTGAGGAGCTAATCTGTTGATGCAATGTATATCAAAGCCTTGATATTGGTGAAAAGTTCTGTTAATATTATTTTTGGGTTGAATTTGAGTAGCTTGTCTGTTTCAAGTTGCAGTGTTTTGCATTTCATTTTGTCGTGACGCCCATAATACCCATACAGTTATGCTCCATCATCCTGCTTCCAGTGATGTGAGAAAGCCACATTCCATCTGAAGCACCAGTGCAAGCATAATGGCTGTGATGGCAGCTTAGGCTGATGCTGTAAACTGTTTTTAGATGGGTGGTTTTATTTGAAGAGCCTGTGTGAGGATAATGCAAGATACTTTATTTTGTATCTGGTTAACAACAGATAAGCCGTGTACTTTGGAACATACAATTTCCATCAGTGGCTACTTAACTCCAGTAGGCCTTTCATTTCTGTAGGATACACAATGAGAAATGCAGATTTTCAGTGTTTTTAGTGATTTCAGTGTGCCTCAGGCACACTGGTAGGAATTTGGTTGGGAATTTTTTTATTACTAAGAAGCTACATTGCTGGCTGTGTAACTGAAATGCTACATTAGAAATACATGAAACTTCAAAGAGCAGACACTGAGGCTCAATTTAACTATTCCCTCATTTGATACACAATTTCACACTTGAATTTTCATCAGCCTGTCTTAAGTTGTCGTGTGTTGAAATGCATCAGAGTTGAATTGGGCCTTGTCTGCTTATTACTGATTTCTAGGATGACGGTAAAGAAGATTGTCAGTTGAGTTGCAGACATTGTTTTTTGCATATGTCCTCTTGGCCCTGTAATTTTTTTTTGTGTTACGCTGTGGATTAGAATCCGTACCTTTGTAATGATACAGACTTACCTATAAGTTTGCAAATACATGTAACTTCTGTGTTGTCATAAACAGGGAGTAGCTTAAAAACAGCTTGTAAAACTGTTGTGTGGGTGTTTGGGCTTTTTTAAGCTCTGGGTTCCTTTCTTTAAGAGTGGTTTTCCCAGTGCAACTGAAGAGATTGTATGCTCTGGCGCAGGAATACCTTAGGGAATACCCTAAGCTGGTATTGCTGCTGAAGGCCATAGAGTCATAGACTGGTTTGGGTTGGAAGGCACCTTAAAGATCATCTCATTCTGATCCCCCTGCCGTGGGCAGAGACACCTTCCACTGTCACAGGTTGTTCAAAGCCGCAGCCAGCCTGGCCTTGAATGCTTCAGGGATGGGGCAATCACAGCTTCTCTGGACAACCTGTGCCAGGGTCTCACCACCCTCTCAGGGAAGAACTTCTTCCTTATATCTGATCTAAACCGGCCCTCTCAATTGGAAGTGTTGTCCAGGTGCCTTGTGGCAAGTGCACAGCAGCAGCCGCCCAGCTCAGGTGTGTTCCGGGCACTTAGTGTCCGTGTGTGGAACAACCTGGGCATACTCAAAAGCAGAAAAGTTCTGCCTGGTCTGCAGACCCACCCCATAGTCTTTAGGAACACCTGTATGGAAGTGCTGTAGTCCTCTATTCTAAAAGGTTTCACACACAGTACTCCACGGTGAATAATTAAAAAGCAAATCCGTACACGTACGTGTGAGGAAAACTGAGGTTCCAAAGGCAGATACAGGAGCTAAGTGGCAGAAACAAAAGCAATGTTTTGGGGTGGGTGTTTGAAGCTGGAGTGGAAGATACACTTCCTTCCTAATTTTGAAGATCAGTTTTGCAATGATCAATAATTTAGTCCAAAGCATGCGTACTAAGGCACTTTGGCACTTCTGAGAAGTTTCCCATTGGCACTGCAGCTGCATCATAGGCAGCAGGGATGCTGCAGTCAGCCTCCTCCATCCCCCTCCCTCCCTGAGTTCTGAAACTCAGTTTTTTACTAGCCAGTTCCAGGTGCCAAAAAGCAGGTAACATCACATTCTGCACTAAAAAATACGGTTTCCAGCCAGCTTGGCTCATGGAATGAAACAAGCCTACGTTTGGTATGAGAACATTGTTGCACCCCAGTAAATGCTGCTTCTGTGCAGAGCATTTGGTGTTTTGCACAGAATTTACCTGCTCAGTAAGCTTTCAACCTCTAGTATTCCATACATCAGATTGTTTCTCTGGTGTCCTTTTTCCTTAAGGGACAGAAGATGATATGATTGTATCTTAGTTCTGTGAAGCTGTATTTTAGCTTTGTGAAAGTATTAGTTGATGATTCAAAGAAGACACACCTGAGATAGATCTGAAGCTGTTGTAATTGCCTCTGGGCTTTATTGAAAGGGACAGTGACCACAAATTTATAAACGTATAGTTGCCTATGTACAATCAAGGATCATGTACTTAATACTGGTTTTCTGAAGCTAAGATGATATATATGGTCTAGATATAAGATATCCTTCTATTCCATTTTATGTATTTTTCATGTTGTCTTCTTTTTTACAGACTTTTTGGTGGCAAGCCTAGTAAACAAGTTCCCATCACAACAGCTGAAAATATGAAAAACTCAGTAGTCATCTCCAACCCTCACGCTACCATGAACCAGCAGGGTAACCTTGACTCCCCATCTGGCAGTGGTGTGCTGAGCAGTGGGGGCAGCAGTCCCCTCTATGGTAAAAACACAGATCTCAACCAGTCTCCACTGGCGTCCAGCCCCAGTTCTGCACACTCGGCTCCTTCCAACAGTTTGACGTGGGGCACCAACGCCAGTAGCTCTTCTGCAGTTAGCAAGGATGGCATTGGATACCAGTCTGTCAGCAGCCTTCACACCAGCTGCGAATCCATTGACATCTCCCTGAGCAGTGGAGGTGGGCTGAGCCACAACTCCTCCAGTGGCTTGATTGCAGCCTCCAAGGATGATTCTCTGACTCCCTTTGTCCGAACCAACAGTGTTAAGACTACGTTGTCTGAAAGGTTAGTGGGTTTTTCTCTTGTTTCTGTGTTTGTATCTCAAGTGGGAATGAAGCCCTGGCAGCAGTAGCCAATGCTGCAGATATAGATCAAATAATGCTTCTTACAAGACAGTGCAGATAATTCTAGGTCCTACTAGAACATACAAATAAGTTATTCCAGGCAGGGAGCCCAGTTCAGAGCAAGAGGATGAGTTCAGGTTAGATTTTTAATTTCCTGTCATAGCCAATGTGACAACTTTTTTTTGTCACCAGGTACCGCATATTTGAATTTTGCATTGTATGTTATCCTTCCTGTTAATTGAGCTGATAGTGATATTTTAAAGAACCCTCCAATTTTGATTTGAAAAGTCAACTGTTTCCTGTTAAACTTTTTGATGAGAGAATTTGATGACTTTCAAACTGGAGGTGATGCTGAAAAGACAAGTCCCCATCTCTGTAGTCACTTGATCCCTTCTCATCCTCTCCCTGCTGCCTCGTCCCATGTCCAGTTGCTCCCTACAATGTTTCAGTACAAGCATTCATGTGAATGCTTAGTGAATCCTATTGGAAGCTGGATCCAAGTGAAAAATGATCAGCTGAATTGTATTTCAGACTGATCAGTTCCCCAGCTCTGTATAGGATGAGCTTCACTGGCAGCTGTGTGGACACAGGGTAGGACCTGGGAGGAGGCCAAGCAGGGAGGAGGGAACAGGGCTTTTTCAGCATGGGAGCTGGATTGGTGGCACACTGAGCTGATGGTGGGGTGAACTTGGCAGTGGTCTCTGAGGGACCCCTTGTAGATGGCAGTAGAACCCTTCCAAGCTCTGGAAATCAGCTACATCCTGATGTGTAGTGATGAGTTCAGGTAGCAAAATTTTTGTAGCTGTGTCTCAATTGAGAAAAGTCCACCTGAATGTAATGTTCTGACAGTTTGGGGTTCTGTTTGTGTTTTATTATAACTCCTTTTTGTTCTCTCATCTTTTCATTCTAATACTCCTTCTCTTGTTTTCTGTCTTGTTGGACTGCTCCTTCCAGCCCTCTTTCTTCCCCTGCTGCTAGCCCCAAATTCTGCCGAAATACTTTGCCCAGGAGACAGGACAGGTAATGCTGTCTCAGGACAGGAGTACGCCCAAGGCTGTAGGTTTTGTTGCCCATCTCAGTGAAGCAAATTGTTTTGTGCCAGACTGTGCTCAGTTGGGTGCTCTGCTGTGTTCATCATCCAGGTGTGAACTGACACAAAGACATGCCAGTGAGAGTCCCTGCAAACACCCATCTACCCACCCAAATCAATCTGGAGAGGGGCATACAGCAGAGTTGGCATGTTTTTGGTGTTGCTCTTGTTTCTGGGAATGTCCTTTGGTTTGAGGGGGTATTTTTCCCCCCTTCATATCTCTGCCAAAGGCAATTTGAAAATCATGCCCTTTTTTTTTCCTACAAATCTAAACTCTCACTAGCATTTCAGCATTCCTCTGGCATGCTGCTTTTCCCACTGCCTTTCTGGCCTGTCCTTTTTGTTGTGAAGTCCCTGTGTCATTCAGTGTCGTCAGTCTCTTACTGCAGCTTGGCTCATGAGTGTTTTCCAAGTGCTTAGGTACATTCATCCTTGTACAAATGAATGCTAAACTTAGGAAAAGATGACACAAATCTAAACATGCCAGCTCACTTTTGCTCACTGAAGTAAGTTTAATCAGTCCCATACTGTGACATAGCTATAAGGGTTGTCATGTAATTAATTTACTTAAGCATGGGGATATTTTCTTTAAAAACAAACAGGCTCTACTCATCAGTTGTAAAAGACATAAGCTGAAATAGTTGAGTTTTGGGCAACTGATTGGTCCATTTTACTTTGCTAATGGAACTTAAAGCTAAGATTTGGAAATTTAAACAGTCTGGGCTCAGTAACGCTGTACAGTAGTTAGGTGCATTCCCTAAATGGTGTATGGTGAGAGAAATGATGGGAAAGTGGTTTGGACTTGAAGATTCCCATCAGGTTTTACCAATAGCCTGCTGAAAAGCCTATTTTTAATCACCCATTTGATATTTAAAGAGCCATTTTTGTTCATTGTGGGTAGGAGAAACAGCGAAATGAGGTTGTGGACAGATGTGGTTCATTGGCATGGTACCAGCTGCATGTTTGTGCAAACCCCACTTGGGTGAGGAGGTCTGTGCATGTTTCTGTAGGGAGGCCCCAGCACCTTTTCCTCTGAAAAGGTGATGCAGATGTTTGTACGTCCTTCGTCCTGATCTTATTCCTTCCCTTTTGTTCTTCTCTGAAGTTCTTTTCTTTTAACTTTTCTGCAGCGACCCACATCTTGATAGGAACACTTTGCCTAAGAAGGGACTCAGGTATTGGTGTTTCCACATGGTTTAACATCTTTTGTGGTGGCTTTGGAGTTTGCTTTGTGTTTCTGTTGTGGCTGGTGGTGATGGTCGCAGTTTGCAAGAGGTGGCAACAATACTCCTTCTTTCTTTTTTCTTTCTTTCCTTCATTCTTTCTTGCTTTCTTTGTTGCTTTCTTTTTTTCAATCCTCAAAGAAGGTCATTGACAACCATGCTTTTTTTCATCCAGTGGCCTCTCTGCTTGGGCAAGAACTGTGGCTTTTGCTGGCTTAATTGCTGAAAAGCATCTCGAACCGTCCCTGGGCTTGATTTAAAAACAATAATGTTGCTGTTTCTGTGGCTGTTACATGGAATGACCTGAGATGGTTTTAACTCTGGGAACCCTGATGTTGTTAGATAAATAGAAAAGATTTACAAGATCATGCCAAACCTTTCAGGATGAAATTGGACATACTAATTTTTTTAAAAAATTGCTTCAGAATACCTAAATCTATAGGGCTCTACTCTCATAGAAAATAACAAAAAAATCGTCAAATAAACTTTCAGCAGTTGTCTTCTCATGTATTTTGTACATCTGTAAGGTAGCGATTTTTGTAACATTATTTTTTTTCCATTGATACAAGCAATTCTAGCCAGAATTACTATCAGCTATGTTAATTAAATGCTTTAAGTGTTAGAGAATTTATAGAAGGTATCTTTGACAATTTAGGAAATTGCAGCTTCTGAATTGGTTAATGCAGCTTCTGGGATCACTGGGGCAATGCCTTGGAACTGCAGCTGTGATTTATTCTGTGCTATGCATGTTGTTCTTCACAGCAGCCTTGTCCCATGAAGCTGAGTACTAAAAGCCCTTTTAAAATGGCAGTTTGTTTTCATGTTTCTATGGTCCTCAAGCATGTCTCTAATAAATACTCTCTTTTAAGACCAAAACATTTGAGTGCTGAAGAGGTAGGTATTAATGCTGAAAATAAAAATATATCTGTAGTGTGTTAAGGTAACATGACTGTTTAAAGCCCCTTTCTAAATAAACTGATTTATATGTAAAGTTTAAGAGATGCTGATTGTCAGGGACTGCTGCTGAAGTGTTGAGGCACAAGCAGAAGAATGAATGTATTTTTTGAAAGCAGTTTGACTTTTTTAATTTTTGCAGTGTTCCCATTGATTTAAAATAGCCTTAATAAGTGATATCTTACTGTAGGGTGTTTACTTGAAGGGAGTCAAATTAATTAAATAGATAATATCAGCCAATAATAGGCTCCGAGTTTTTGGAAGGAAAGCTAGTAACTCATAAATCTTTGTCCAAAGGTGATGGCACAGCCTGAGACAGACACTGAATTCCATCAGCAGACAAGTGTTTCCATGATGCTCTGGCTGTTGATACCTGTACCCTATCATGTAGCTCAGATAACACCTGTCCTGACAGCTCTATTTTTCACACATATACACAATAAATCAAGCTGAAGCTGAAGCCCGTGGGTGTTTTGCCACTGATGTTGGCATAGACCATGTTTCTGCTATTTTCATTGCCGTCAGAAAAGGCTAAACATAGTCTCCTTTATGATGTTTTAATGCTGTTAGTTTTGAACTAAATGGGATACGCCTCCACAGGTGTTACATGAACGTCTCTGGAATATGAAATATTGGGTCACAGCTTGTTGAAAAGAATCCCGATAATGGCTTTGTTGACTTGAATTTGGTTATAACATCACAAAAAGTCAGCTTAGTCACGTACCAAAATATTTAAATTGTGTTAGAATTTTGGCATAACTTAAGGAAAGGTTTTCCGAGTTGCAGTTTTACTTTTAAATCATATGATATTATAGCACACGCTACATTTTATCCTACAGTTCTACACTACACAACTTCTACCTGTAACTTTTGGTTCACTCTGGTTTGGCTACCACTGAACCAATAGGAAAGAAGTTTGTGGTTTGGTTTTTCCCCCCAAACAGAGGTGAAATTAATTAGGAACATCTTGGAAGAGCTTGGAGCAGCTCCTTACTTCAGAATTCTATTGGGTTTATATCATTCAATCCTTTAATTTCATATGAGGATTCTTCCATTTTTCCTTCTCTCTCTCCCACTCCAAGTCTTGTGACATTTCATGGTTGGTTTTTTTTTTTTAAACAGAAAAGTCAAATAAATATCAATGTTCATAGTGAAAAACCTGTTTGCTTTTGCAGGTATACTCCATCCTCCCAGCTCCGTAGTCAAGAGGATGCAAAGGAATGGCTCCGGTCCCACTCAGCAGGAGGACTGCAGGATACTGCTGGCAATTCTCCATTCTCATCTGGATCCAGCATAACATCACCCTCTGGAACTAGATTTAACTTCTCACAGCTTGGTGAATAATTATCTGTTTGAATAATCACAGCAATGCATTGCATGTCCTGAAAACAGCGTGTTGCTCAAGATAATTTTCTTTCAGCATCTCCAAGGCTCACACTGAACCTGAGGAAGCACTTGCATTGAAATGAGTGTGACTAATTAGCATTATTATCTTGTATGCCCAAAGGTGCCATACTCGCAGTAACTTTGAAACTGCTTCTCTGGGAGTAATCAGATTCCTTAATATAACTTGTGAGTCTTCAGTAGAGCTGTTGGTTAATACCACACATTGGGGTGCTTAGAGGACATAAGATGTTGCCTGCTGTATAGTAATAATTCTCTAAAATCCAAGCATTTTCCTTACCCTATGTGCCAGTCTCATCAGTTTGGTATTCTATCTTTGTCTTTTTCAAGTGGCTTGTTGGAAAATTGCAGAAAGCTCAATCTGAAGCAGTATATAAAAGTCAGGGGAGTTTCAAGTCAGAACAACTGCCATTCCTTCACTTAATTTCATTGATAAACACATGAAGGAAACAATAAAAGCTGATTGGCAGGATCCATGAAGCATTGCGGGTTTTAGTTGACCCTATCAGCAGTTGAAATAACCTAATATAAAGTGCTAGTGGTGCTCATCTCTGCTGGGCTGGTTAAGTATGACTTAGTTGCCTTTGGAATTTCTTCAGGTTTGTAAATTTTGTCTTTAAGTGACATTTGGAAAGTACTATGTTGAACAGGCATTTTCTGTTTGTTTATGACTTTCAGAAGCCCGTCCATAATAATCAATATTATTATTTAAAATAAATACATTGTTTATGATAACTTCTATATAGTGACTAATTTATATATAATAATTATGTGCAAAACAGTTAAACTTGTATTTGTGAACTTCTTGTGTGAATTTGGAGCAGATTGCACAGTCACTTATTTCTAGTTTAGTTTTGAGTTGCAGTACTGACATTCTAGAACCTTTCTTTGAGTGTTCTGGAAAGAAACACATTCAATAAGTGTCTTTAAATAAACTGACACAGCAAAATTTCAGCTGAATATACACAAAGCATAGCTACATTTCTAACAGCTAGCAAACTGTCAGGAAAGTTCATGAAATTAAAAAAAAAAAAAAACCAACCCCAAAAAGTTGTTTCCCAGAAAGTTAACTCTTTGTGCAGAGTGTTGGAGGTTATTTGTATTAGCTTCAAAAGCCATTTGGCCACAAACAGCAGTGAACACCAGAAAAAAAAAAAAAAGAAAAGATGCTTTTCTATGTTCTTAGGAAAAGAGCTTAGAGATATTGGAGTCAAGAGGGGTCACTGGATTTAAGAGCAAATGGTAGTTGAGCACCTCTAAACTGAATTATTCTGTCTTCTACAATAGTCTGTATCAGCTGATGGTCTATATAGAAACAGGCAATGACAGCACACCAAGAGGAACCTGCCAGATGAACAGTGATTTTGTTTGGTTTTTTTACCCACAAATCAAGTAGTTCTTAGTAAATAGCAGGCATAATTTTGGCACAAAAGTTCTTTCAAGAAATGTGAGATTAGAGTGGTTTTGTACTCTAAACACTGGCTGGGAGAATTTTGGCTTTTAAGACAAAATTAATATTTTACAGTTCTCAGGGCATTATAGTGGAAAAAAGTTCTGACATGTACAGCTATTAGGGAACTAAAGCTCTTTGCAGTTGTGACTAAAATACATAGAAAAATGTAATTTTCTTAGAACTTGAAGGCTTTGAAGAGGGTAAGTCCTGCTCTATATAGACAAAACACTACAGTTTTTGTGGAAGAACGGTTCCAAATTAAGTAAGGGTTAATTAGTTCATGCCTCGTGGTGTGGTAGTGAGGTGACTGAGCTTGTTTGTAGAAGCACAGACAAATCACCCAGTGTTTAAAATCGCCTTGTTTTACTTGAGTTTTCACAATTCACTAGCCTGGTTTGCATACCTCTTACTGGAATTCATTGAATTTAGAAAAACAATGACGCTTGGAGAAGATGGTATCAAAAATTTTGTCTCAAAGTAGGGGGAAAAAAAACGTTTGTTGGTAGTTGCACAAAAAACAAGTGTGAAAATGTGCGGTTCTAGCACTAACCGGGTGTTCATTGCTGGCTTTGCAGCGAGCCCCACGACTGCAGCCCAGCTGAGCCTGTCCAACCCCAGCATGCTGCGCACGCACAGCCTGTCCAACGCCGACGGGCCCTACGACCCCTACAGCGACACGCGCTTCCGCAACAGCTCCATGTCCCTGGACGAGAAGAGCAGGACCATGAGCCGCTCCGGCTCCTTCCGCGACGGCTTCGAGGAGGGTCAGTAAAGTTCCGTGCGGCTGGAAACGCTCAAAACGCGGCCTTTTCACCTCAGCTCGGCGCTTTTCAGTTCAGCACAGGGGGCGTTTCAAACACGGCTTTCTCCGTGTGGAGCTCTTGGTGTTCGGTAAAACCTTAGTCCTAGTCGTGGTTGTTCTGATTATAGAATCGTAGTGTTGGAAGAGACCCTCAGAGATGATCAAATCCAACTCCTTGCCCTGCCCAGGACACCACAACAATCCCCCCATGTGCCCTAGAGCATTGTCCAAACACTCCTTGAACTCTGCCAGCCTTGCTGCTGTAACCGCCTCTTTGGGGAGCCAGTTCCAGTGCCCCAGCCACCCTCTGGGGGAAGGGCCTTTACCTGATACCCAACCTAAACCTCCCCTGAGTCACCTTCAGGACATTCCCTGGGGTGCTGTCGCTGGTCACCAGAGAGAATGGCGATGTTTATTCAGTGTTTGTTTTGGTCAGACACAAGAAATAAGTGCTGTACCTAGACCCTGACTGTTCAAGAAATGGATTAAACACATCGTGTGCTTCATTTTTAGCCCTTTCAAAATGAGTAATTCATGCTTAGAGTCAGTGCATTAGTGTTCCTTCAGTAGGGGTACTCTGAACTTGCACCTCCACAGTTCTGCTTGTAGTATAGTTAAGTGATATCAGTTGGACTGTTTCTGTCCTGGCAATTTTTCCAGTATTTAATCTGTACTGAAATTATCTTTGCTTTTCATTTCCGCTGAATGTCCTGGCTTGATACAACAGGTCTTCCAAAGAAAGATATTGAGTAGTTCTTTGAAACATCTAGGCTTGTCTTTTTAGTGCTTCATTATCTTTTCAAATATGTAACCACACCTGATAAAAAGAACCCATGCAAATATAATAAGAAAAAGTATTTACCTATAAATGAATATTTAGTTTGGTTGCTGCTGAACAGGCATCCTTGTGGCTGCAGCAGGAGTAGCTGTGAGCACACATTAAAATCCTCAAGCATTGCACATTGAGAAGTCAAGCATGCAGTGGTTCATTGAAAACTCTTCCAACATTAAGTCTTTGAGTCTTAAATCTCCTTTCTGGCAAGGGTTGGGAGCTTGATTGTACTTACAGGCCACACAAGCCTTTGATGGCTCTTTCCTCTGCTTCTGAAGACCTGCACTTACTCAGCCCTGTTAATACCAGTGCCCCATTGCTGGTGCTCCCCAAGAGCCAGGCATGCATGGGAACCACACTTCAGTGCTTTGCAGAAGCCTTTGAGACCCACAAAGTGCCTTCCTGGAGATTCTGGTTATCCTCTCAGGTTTTTTTGCCATTGGAAGAGGTAGAAAATATGTATTGGATATGGCTCTGAAAAGATTCATTAATTAATTGGTTACTGAATTTAATCAATCTAACTTCAGTACATTTAATTGTATTTTTGAGGTCTATGGCTGAAGATCTCTATTAGGGGTTGAAAACTATTAGAATAATGCTGTAGGGCTAAGAGCTGGGCTGTTGCAGGAATTAACCTTCATTTGTTCTCAGAAAGCTGAATTATCATGAGCAGTCAAAGACTGCCAGGTGCTCAGTCAGTTGAGTTCCATACTGTGATGCACAGTCATGCTCTTACTAAATTGTCCCCTAATATAATCTGTGAAGGAATTTGAATCACTGCATCTGTGTTACACTTCAGTGATTTACTGAAGGAGCTACTGCAGCAAAACTTACTTGGGTTTTATTGAAGACGTCCTCCAAAAAATTTAGCCTTAGTCTTTTAACTGTGCTCAAGATTGCAGCAAAACCATTTTGGCACACTGGAGGTTAAATTCTCTCTTGTAGTTCAGAAATTCTTGTCCAGCAGAGAGGCTAGTTTGGATAAACATTTAACAAGTATTGCATGGTTGAAGACAAACTATTAAAGAAAAAAAGAAAAGGAATATTTGAAAAGAGTTAGGTGAAATGTTCTATTAAGTGCTTTTTACTAATTTGAAAAAAGTAATAAAAGTGAAGTCCAGGAAATATCCACTAAGTTATGGACTTGAAAGTAGTTGGAAAATGTGACTTTTGTATCTGAGGAAGGAATTTGACCCTACTGTTGACATGCTGAAGATCCCTTTCAGCTTTTCCTCAATTTTTCACACCTAAAAGGATAATGATATTTTACCAGACGGGTTGAATGTTTAGGTGTAGTCTCAGTATTTTTGTCTTTAAGAAAAAGGTCTTTCATCACTTCCCTGGCTGTAGAGAAGGCAGGAGTCACCTGCTTATTAGTTCCTGCTTATTTTTCAGGGAATCACAAGCTGTAAGTGATCAAGTGGTTCTGAACACAGCAGAGATTTGCCTTCACCTTGAGAGAATAGATTAAAAAGTATTACAGAAATATAAATTTGTGGTTAATGAACAAATTGATTTTATACAATCATCCAGCGTCAGTGAAGGACAAATACAGGTCTTAAATAAAGCTTACCAACCTACTTCTTAATTACTTCCTAGCACATAAGATGACAAGAAATTTGTTTCTCATTAACTTCAACAGGGCCCGGATTTATTCTTAAAAGCCTTTTCTTCTCTTGTCTCTGGGTGTGAAGTACAGTCATGTTCTCTCACAGCACAGCATGTAGGTGGGAAGGTTGGTCAGCCTTGCAGTACATAACTCTTGTCACAGACAGGGTTTCAGGGCTGTGGAGATGCCAGCAGGAGCAGCCTCCAAACTCTCCAGAGCTTCTTGGGGAAAAAACGCAGCGTAAAAATTGAGTGGCCTCTTGGCTCTCCAGTTTCCCCACTTCCCCAGCCAGCAGTCTTCCCTGGGAGCTGGGCTGCCACTGGCTCCACTCTGATCCTCCAAGAGAAAAAAAAATTAAATTATCATCGGGATATAAATTGTTACTCCTTTGTGTGCTACTGACTGCAACACCAGTTGTTCTTTCTGCTCTCTGGGCAGATGATCATGGCTAGAGCCTTTCTTTTCTAACATTAAAAATGATACGTGCTTGCCTGTGCATTTACAGTGCTTTAAAAGAAAAGCTCCAGACCAATTTGGGTTTGTAGGCTGCGTGCAGATGCACGCTGGCTGCAAAAAACAGGAATTGCATTAAGAGCATAACTGCCTTCAGGCTCCTAATTAAATAGCCTTCAAGTAGCCATCTGCAGATACTTTAAAAAGAAATTGCACAAATTTATTAACTCCATAGCTGTCCTTAAAGTGAGAAATCTGAAATTTTGTACACAGTCAAATGATGCACTTGAGTCACCGTTCTTGGAGGAATTTAAGAGCCATGTCGATGTGGCACTTGGGGACGTGGTCTAGTGATGGCCTTGGCAGGGCTGGATTATTGGTTGGACTGGATGATCTTACAGGTCTTTTCCAACCTAAATAATGCTATGATTCTACATGATGGTGATGTTTCATAAGGCAGGAGTAGGATTCCCAGAATTACATGTTCTTTCCCTTTTTTTCTCATTTTGAGTGTTCTTTCCTGTATTAAAAGTCCCAATGTGATCTTACAAATTCCAGCTGATGCTAACTCAACGATGTGTGTGACCAAATCCATGGTAAAGGTTTCTGTTTCCTCTCTGGTGAGCTGGTATGGCTCTTTTTTTGGTTACATCTCTATTAGGAAAAAAATTCACCAAGGAAGAATATAGGGAGGCAGATCAGAAAATAATATTACATTCTTTGTATGAGTCCATTTGTGGCCTTGTGCAGTATTGCCTCACTTTGGGCTTTCCATCTTAAAAATCTTAAGGGGAAAATGCAAGTAAAGGAAAATGAGAAGAAGATCTTAAGCGCAGAACATCTGTGATACAAAGTTAAAATAGGAATCTTCAGCTTGGAAAATGATGGCTGAAGGGAAGGGAATTTGGTTTGTTATAAAGAGATTGGTTATCCACTCCTTCTCAGAGCACAGCAGTGTAGAGACACTCAAGGAACTCACTGATTCAGCAGCAGGTCTAAAACAACTGCAAGGAATTACATTTCTAAACACAAGAGAATTTTTTGTTGCAGACAAAATGTGTCAGTGGATTCAGCAGCAGTTAAGCAAGTTAATGGTACAGAGGTCACAGCAGGCCAAATGATGTCTGACTGCAGTTTCCATCCCTGAAATTTCCATCTCTGCTGATTCCCAGAAGGTGCAAAGATGTACCTGGGGAATAATCACTGTGTATCTGTCTCCCCTCTTCATTCTTTTCAGTAAACATGGGCTGTGGTTGCAGGCAGGGCTGGAGCACACCATTAGACAAAGCCTGAGTCTGACTCACACCACTTATTTTTATGTTCTTGGTGTAGTATAGTCCTTAATGCCTAACTAGAAAGGTCATTTTAATTGAAAATATGATTACCCAGAGAAAGCGAATGGGTGTGAGGTTTTTTGTACTTTCTTGTGGGTTTTTTAAATTGTCTTAAATTCCTTCAGAAGCCAACTTAGACCTTGTTTACTTCTCTTTCCAGTATTGCCTTAGGATATAATGTCAGTGGGAAAGCAGAACCCATTTATTACGAATGTAGAATTGCAGTAGGTAATTCGAGCAAAATGGCAGCTTTTCTAAACTTTTTTTTTTTTTTTGGCTGGGGGATTTAGAAGAAAGAAAAAGTGATTTTATGCTATTTCATATGATCCGTGTTCAGTTGCCTGAGTTTTGAATGGAAGCTTCGGTTCAATGCATTTTGTTTCTAAAAGTAAAAATAAAGGAAAAGTAATTTTGCATGTTTCAGTAGCAGAAAGAATAGCTTCAGGTACTTTTTTTCAACAGTGTAATAAAGAATGAAATTATGTTATATTTATATGTAAATCCTGATGCCTAAGTGATGGTAACAACCTTGAGAATCACAGAGTAGTTGGGGTTGGAAGGGGCCTCTGAAGATCATCAGGGCCATCAGTGTATATGTATATCCTTTACTGAATTTAAATGCAAAAATCGTTTGAAACCAGTCATTTTCCAGCAAGTTTTGTAGCCGTGTTTTCACTGTTAATTTCTCTATGGGAGAACAAATTTTGCCTTGCTAAAACAATATCATTGCTTTAAAGAAAGGCCAAGAAACCCTGCAGGGAAAGGGAATGTTGGGCTCATTGATGCACTGATACATCTCCCTTAAGTCAGCAGAGGGAAGGTACAGCTGCATTCAGAGGACAATTCACAGCCCCAAAATTAGACAATGTGTTTTTATCCTGGGTCCTCCACATCTTCTCCTGGAGCATCTGGTTACACACTGGAGCTGGGTGTTGTGGTCTTCTCAGGACATCCCCATCTTGGTCTGCTGCTTAAAAAAATCAACAAACCCTCTCAATCTCATCTAAAAGTGAAGATTAAATACTTAGATTTATTTTTGTAATCTCTTCTGCATTTCTTGGGGTTTTTTTAAAATCTTGAGTAGCCCTTTTGCAAGAATTTTAAGATACACTGTCCAGAGAAATATTTATTTCTGAACAGATCTTCATCAAAAATTTTTAACTTTCTTGGCCACACCTCATTTTCCCAAATATTATGAGAATTTTAAAACAGCTTTGCCAAATCCAAGGTTATGGATTGTATCACCTGGCCTTGCATTCTTCAAACCTTACCTTATTGGTGCAATAATATAATATAATTAAGTTTAGGATGGATGATGAAATTTGTGAAAGTATTTCTTCAGCAGATTGGTGGTTGACAGTGGATGATTTATGATGATTCCACTCTGTGGTTAGTGTACTTATATTCATTGTGTTTCTTTTCTTTCCTTTAGTGCATGGTTCTTCTCTCTCTTTGGTGTCCAGTACGTCATCTATTTATTCCACAGTGAGTATAATGAAATGAAGAGTTTATTTATTAATCAACATTATTGAATTGACTGGTCTTACTGTGCTAGTTTTGCCATTCAAGGAGCAGGAAAAAAACAGTTCTCATTTGACTGTGTTCTGGATGCTAGCTAGGAACGGGATGTTTATGTTCATGAGGATGCCTGTGGATATGTAGCAATATCCTCATTAAACACAGACTTCAATGGCCCAAAAGCAGCCAGTGTTTTTTTGAGTCTTTAATTTATGCTGTGCTAAGTAGGTTTTGCTACAAAGCACCTCAGTAGATATGAGGAGATTTGAACTTCATTACTTAGAGCATCCCAAAATTTGCTGAATAAAGTCACCCCATCCTTATATTAATGATTTGCTACTAAAGAAGTTTCAGTCCACTTTTTAATGCACAGATACTAATAATTCTAAAAAAGGCCATTTATTCACTGTGCCAGTAACACTTTCTCCACGAGTATGTATTCATTTTGGTTATCTGATCCTAAAATAAGGCTTACTGGAGTTTGAAAATACATAGGAGTACTCAGAGCTTCAGGTTTCTGTGCTTGCTGCACAAGTGGCCCCAATAGTGTGTTTGGATGGGTGTGATTTTCCTGGTGGCTGGTAGTGGACATGTTTACTTAGGAACAATGGAGTGTGTGACTTCCTACCCCATACCTCTCCTTAGCTGGTAACTTTGGTTAGAAACAGCACATAGTAGCCACAATTTGATCATGCTGACCACAGTGGATGGTCAGTACATCCACTTGGCATCCTCACAGCTGGCTGTGTGTCCTGAGTTTTTCATCACCACACTGCGTAGGCAGCACCCAAGCGGGAGGAATTTCTAAGTTTTTTTTTCACATCACTTTGGAATGCAAAAATGTGACCTCCTTCCCATGGAGAGCTGAGTGTGGGATGAAGGGAATTGCCCAGGATCAGCCAAGTTCTGTGGCTGTCCTGGTTCTTCAGAGCCTCATACAATCCCTTATGGGCAGAGCCAGGACTTCTTCCCTCTTCCACAATTCAGATCAGAGGTGCACCAGTCAGCAGGCTGGGAGGTGGAGCCCAAATTCCTTCCTGCAGAAGGAAGTACCTCACCAGCAGCCTGTTTTCTTTTTCTTGAAGAGTAAATAAATTAGGAGATTAAATTAGACTGAATATGGATGTGGGAATCCAAAATCAGGAACTCACATTAGAGTTTTTGAAACACCAAAAGAGAATTTGCATAAATTTGTCAGGCTGGTTATGTTGTAATATCCTCACGTATTTCCTTTTATTTTACAGCCTGAAGAGAAGTGCCAGTCAGAGGTAAGAGCACATCCTCTTTGACAAGCATAAATGACACTCTGCACTGTGTGTCGTGCTGTTTTATTTCTCCTTGTTATGATGCACTAAAGTGCTCTCTTAAAACCCACAGATTCGCAAGCTACGGAGAGAATTGGATGCATCCCAAGAAAAAGTGTCAGCTCTTACAACTCAGCTGACTGCTAATGTGAGTACAGCTCTGAGAACAAACATTAACCTGGGATGCATTTAATGCAACAGTTACCACCCAGGTTTTTTAAGTGACAAAAAGATTTCATGTGTATAACATTCGGTTTGTATTACTGAGGTGTTTAAAGAAATAACTGTATGCATGTGTGGGACATGTCCAAAAATAACATCCTCTGCCCTAGTAAATTACCTTACACCTTTCTTTAAAAACAGAGTTACAATATTAATTTGACTTTGTATGTATGTAAACCATCTTAAGGTCCTGAGAAAATCATTAGAGACAGGGTCTTTTTTTATAAATACTGTCTTGCTTTGACATTTGGATAGGATGAGATACAGATAAAGATTATAAGTGGTAGGAACAAAAGTTAATAGAAACTTGGACTGAAATGCATTATGTTTTTCTCTTGCATAAAGGTATGGGTTAATGGCATGATAGATAATAGTGGCATAAGGGGCTCTGGAAGCTAACTTAAAGTTAAGTCTAAAGAATGGAGATTTCTGACTTTTTGTCAGTGTAGACAATACTTCTGCTTGTTCCTTTCAGGAATTTGAGGGATAAGTAATTTAAGACATTCAGGGGGAAAAAAAAAAATTGGAATCCAGGAGGTGTTGAGGCAATACTGTATTGACCCTGAGCAAGTTTATTTGTGTGTTCTGTGCTGCAGTCACAGATAGTGGGAATCCGCAACACAGAAGCTTGCAAGGAAAATAAGCAACTCTAGAGTAAATAAGCTGCAGATGAATAGTCAGCAGATCAGATCATACTGAAATCCTGGTTTATGGGAATGAATAAACATCTGAACATGTGCTGCTTGAAGGGAACATTCCTGTCTGTCAGCTCTCTGAGTAGGGGGAATGCAAAGCTTGGGACAGTAAAAGGACAGGTTTCACAGGAAAGTATCAGTATCACAGGAAAGGTTCAAGAGGAAGTCTGTGCTGTCTACTGCTTCATCCAGCTTGAAAATGGAGCAGCAAAACCAAGAACACAGTTATAACAGAAGTCAAATAAAAGGGCTTTGACTGCATGGAACCACTTAGTTACTGTCCCAAGAGGAAAAGAAAACAATTTAAACATCTTTCAAAAGTTAAATCTTAACATTTGCCTGTCAAATACAAAGGGGATGGATACACGAGTTGGTTTTCCCCCAGAGGTGTCTTTTACGTGTGAGAAAGCGGGACCAGATTCTCTTGCTTACATTTTTAATGATGTTGTTAAATAACCCAGCTTGTGTCCTTCAAACAAAGAACTTGTCAGCTGAGCAGCTCATTTGGCTCTGCCTTGGCTTTATTGCACTCTCCTTCGCACAGTTCAGGGTCACTGGGCTGGTGCTCAGCACAGGCTTGTCTCCAAGAGCAGGGAGCAGCACAGGCTGCTCATTGCCTGGCCCAGCTGCTCCTCATCTGCTCAAGAATTTCTGTGTGGTTACTATCTCTTTGTAGAGAGCAGTTTTTAATGTATACTCCTTTATGTTTTTGTTTGGATTGGGGTCATTTGAGTTTTTGTGGCTTTTTCTTGTGGGCTTTTTTTTTTTAAAAAAAAAAAGTCAGCGTATCATTTATTATTTTGATAATATTCCATTTTTTGGTTAGTTCACTTTGCTAAAATTTTGCAGTGTTTCATTCATGCTATTTAAACTTCTTAGACCTGAGCCTCCCCCTGATTTGTCCATAAATTGACACCAGAGATGTTGCTATAACTGTCCTAGTATTAAATTCCAGTCTCTAGCCACCTCTTTTCGGAGAATGTGCCCTTTTTCCATGTAAAAGGCTAGGTCTGTTCCCAAAAAGACTGAGATTAATAAATGCTGTTAGTTAAGGCACTTGGACATTTCCTTTAGACATGATTCCTTTAATAAAAGGCAGTTGAAACTTAGACAATTCAAATTAATCTCTTCAATTTACAATTTTTTTCCTGAATTTGCATGCATAGAGACTGCAGTTGTTGATGCTTCTCATGTCATCAAGGGCATGAATTTGAAAACATTTTGCTCCAGCTATAGAAAGTGAAGATACATTTTTTTCCATAGCTCACTGAACAATTTCAAGACAGGAATAACTGCAAGATCTGGTTTTGAAAGAGCAACTGGTTTTTAAGGCTCAGGTCAAAGCATTAAGGGTTTATATCCTGTTACTAATCCATGCAGTCCTGCTTGCCCATTTATTTTCTGCTTTTCAAAAGTATTGCTGAGGATCCCTGAATATCAGCTTTGTTGTTCCCTGCTCATCCTCCCCAAGAGAAGCTGTGCACTCTCTGTTTTTAAAATAAATATTTAGATTTTCCTACGTGCGTAGTGTTAGGTTTTGAATTACTTTTTGCCATTTTCTCACAGTCTCAGCTCTGCTTATTTTCGTAGGGGCTGATGGGAATGAGAGCTGCACATCCCCATGTTATTGTACTGCTCATGTTTGTTTTCATTGTGAACGTGAGAACAGTTCTTTAGGATAAGTCAACTGTGTGCTGCTGCTGAATGAGTCTGGAATAGCTCTGTGAAAGGTTTTGCTATTTTGTATTTTTTGAGGTGAGAAAATGTCCTTTTCTCCTTGGAAAGATTCCAGTTTTACTTGTCACTGTGCATATAGAATTATTTTTAATAGATAAATAATACTTCATTCATTTTCTCTGGTTAGTGTAGATTATTATGGCTAGTGGGACAAATATATATTGAAATATCCCTGTGATCAGTGATGTGTGCACATGCATATGAATACCCATAAAACAGTGCCATGTCATGGCTCTAGAAATACAGTTTCTTAAGTTCTTTTCCATCTTCTCATCCTACTTTTCCTTCCTTTTGCTTCTCAGTCATTTTCAATTCCTAGCTGATGCCTTTCATGTAATGGGCACTGGTGTTCTCCATGCTTCCTGGGGGAAAGATTCAACATTCTTCTCCCAAGGAGCACAGCAAAATAATTTTCTCTTTCCTTGGGAAAAGAAAAAAAAAGGGTAATTGGCCAAGTACCAGGAATTTTGGCAGATATGTGGCAAGCTGACCTTGGTTGGAAGCAAGGTGCACTCAAATATTGGAGAAGTCTTTTGAGTTCTATGCAGGTATATCAGCTGCTAAAGCATCTCTTCTCCTGATGGGAGTGAGAACCTCCACCCCTGTGACTGCCAGTATCTTTTTGCCTTAATTATCCACAAGGAGAATAGTGGTTTAGTTGGAGGGAAGTTTCTGCCTGACTTTTCTCTGTACAAAAATTTGCTTTATGTTTTATTGTTGGGAAGCACTTCCATAATATGTGCTCTGCTCATTTGACCTTTTCTTAGCAGTGTTGTTTTCTCTGCACCATTTACACAACAAACAATGCCATGCACTGAGTGGGCCGATTAAATACCTGCAGAAATACTCCTTTTTGGGGGAAGAAAACAAACTCCTCCTGTGTGGTTTGATTTCAGGCTCACCTGGTGGCAGCGTTTGAGCAGAGCCTGGGGAACATGACGATCCGACTGCAGAGCCTGACCATGACAGCAGAACAAAAGGTAAAGCTTCAAAAGGATTTGGGAAGTCTTCATTTCTCTTTCCAGCATTGTTGCTCGTGCTCCTTCTGTAGTTGTGTGGGGGAAAAAGCCACATACACAATTTGCCTTAGCTCCCTCATTTGTGGTGACAGAGTAAAATGTATTAAAAAATGTATATAAAACACTCATTTTCTGCACTGGGATTTTGTGGCAACTGATCAGGTTATTCCTATAAATTGCTGCTTTGGACACAGGTCTTCAGTATTGCATATTTCTGTAATACATTTCATCCCAATGCATCCTGGACATGGAGAGAAAGACCAAGAAGAATACTTACAAGACTGGTAGCATTGGGTTTTTGGACAGTATACTTGAACAGACATTATTCCTGCATTACAAAATACATGCATTTTTTTGAATCACAACACCCAAGCTGTTTTGCACTCTGTTGAGGGTATGTTTCCCCTGATAACCCAAACCTCATTTTCACCTCCTTGCACATGTATATTCCATAAATTCGCTATTCACTACCAATACTTAGATGGAAGTGCAGCCTCTTTGGAGTTCTTCTCCTGTGTACCAGCATACGGGTTTTTTTTGTTATTCAAGGACTCGGAACTGAACGAGTTAAGGAAGACAATTGAACTCCTGAAGAAACAAAATGCTGCTGCTCAGGCTGCCATCAATGGAGTCATCAACACACCTGAGCTCAACTGCAAAGGTGAGAGACAAGCACCACACACAGAGACTCCAGGGCTCCTCAGTGAGACTTCAGTCCTCTGGGTAATAGCTGATGTAACCATCAGAGTTACCGAGAGACCAGAATAACCCAGTCATTTACACTGGGATAAATTGCTGAGGGAAAAGTTTGAAGCATCTCAGTTTAATCTTGTCACAAGAAACAACATTGAAATATGCAGTACATCCATTGGGATAAGTGATTGTCAGAATGCTGATTTCCCTAAATGTTTCTTCAGGATTGCATGGTTAATACCATACATCAAACTTCCAGATAATTCTGACACTGCCTCCGTTCATATCCAGGCCCTGGAGCTGCTCAGCCCACGGACCTGCGGATCCGGAGGCAGCACTCCTCAGACAGTGTCTCCAGCATTAACAGTGCCACCAGCCACTCCAGTGTGGGCAGCAACATCGAGAGTGACTCCAAGAAAAAGAAGAGGAAGAACTGGGTGAGTGTGTTTTAGCAGACTGTGTGAGGTTTATATGAAATTGTTGGGACATGCACAGTGAAAATCTGCCCAGCTGCTCCTTCCTGCCTCGTGCAGTAGGGACTGCACACTGCTGAAATCCTGGGTAAACTCTCCTGTGAAGGCTTAATTGAGTTGTAAGTAATGTATATCCTTGTGTTGACTCTGCATAGGATTGAATTTTAGCTTAACAGCCAAAATACCAGTCTTAAATTAGAAATAGTTGTCAAAGATCAGTTCTGGCTAAAGGGGTGTCCAGCCCCTTAAGGAAAACGTGACATCTGTCATTAAAGTAAAACAAACCCACCAAGAGAAGATCATTCTTGTGGTTTTTTTGGTTTTGTCTCATAGGGCTTTCTTATAAGTGAACGTATTAAACACTTTAAGAACTCTTTGTCCAGCATTAACTTGGAGTTCTAAGAATAATGTAAAAAAAAAATACTGATCTTTAAAAGTTTTTCACAACGGACATCTCTTTTGGAAGTTTTTGCAATATTTACCTGTCATTTCCCGTTTTTCCCTCTTTGCTCATCACGTACTATGTACAAGGTACCCTGTACTGGAGGAAAGGTACATTATCTTCAACTCCATTTTCAATTAGACCATAACTGCCTTAGTGACCTAGTCTGATTTGTAGTTTGGACTGAAGTCCCTAGATCCTTTATTGTAGCCAGTAAAGCAATCCACCCCTTTCTTCCCACTGAATCTAAATCTCCCTGGACCTTTTGGGTATACAGCTAAATCTGTAGAGATGCAAAGTGTGGTTAGAGCTGGTAAAAGCTTCATTTGTGTTTGCACAATATCCTCTTAGAAATGTTGATGAAACTCCTGAACTGTAAGAAACAGCTTCCTGAACAGGTTCTTGGTTTTATTTGTCTCTTATCTCAGAGGTTTCATTTTGTTATCTCTTGGTATTACCAGCTGCTTCACAAAAGAAGCATTTCCACTCTGCCCCTTAAATAATTGGTTGGATGGAAACGACGTCTTCTCCCAATCCTTCTTGTGCTGTACGTTTGTTACAGACAAAGTAAATTGCTGTAACTTTTAAATTTCTAGCAACTCTCAGTTTGTGACACAAAACTTTTGTAGCCATTAAGCCTTGGTTAAGATAAACACTTTTTAAAATTCTTGTTTAGCTTCTGTTCTTTGTTACTGTAACCTAGTGGAGATGATCCTACATCAGCCTACATTTCTCATTCATCAGATAACTATTTTTAAAGAAGGTTAAGGGAACATTTCCTTATTACAAAGATAAATAAAGTTTTCATGAAGTAGAAGAAACAGGGCGGTATTTTTATGTTATTAAAAATGGGTACATCATTGCTGTGAAATGAAGATTGGAAATCAAAACACTACTGAGAAAAATATGTGAGTTGAATCTGATTCACACATTCTTTATTCCACCAGTGGTGAGGAAGTTCTCAGCCAAGGTCTTTGTGTTCTGTGTGGAAGCAATGCAGCTTCCAATGCATTCAGAGCTGAAACACCAGATTTTCAACATTTCTCATTGTAGGAGTCTTTGTCTAGTTGAAAAACAGCTTTCAGCTCATATTAAGCCAGCCTGTATGTAATTTGCAATGGCATTAAAAGGTGTACATAGAGTATCCTGGTGGAAAGGGAACCATGAGGATCATCAAGTCCAGACCTTGATTCCAGGGGAGTTTAACTTTCAGGGCTACCTAAAAATGAAACCATTTGTCTAAGAGCATTGTCGAAATACTTCTTGAACACTACCTGTTGAATTGTAACTTTGGGGTAACATCAGTTTAATTACATGAATATTAATTCTTGTTTGGAAAATGGCAGTCACATTACAGAAGGTTATTTTAGTTGCAGATAGGTGGGGAAGTTGCCGTCTTTACACATGGTGAAATACCTTGTTCCTGCAAGGAAAAATACATTATTAACTTGGCTCTTAGCCAAAGCACTCTGCCTGAGCTAAGGAGAAAATGTAATTTAAGTAGTTAAGAGAGTTTGAGTCTGGTGTCTTCCTCAGGTAACACAAAAAATGGCTGTATGTGGTTTGAAACACCTGGTTTTGGAAAATACAGGGTTCTGGTTATAAAGTAACTGTTTGTCTTTGTTAATCATGGGTCGTGTTTGTCTAAGAACTCCAAAACTTCCCTTATCAGTGGCTTTATCTGTTAAAACATGTCTTTTTTCCTTCCCCCACTTCCTTTTGCTTGCACTTCTTCCGGCAGGTCAATGAGGTAAGGAAGACCTACTTTAAACTTGGAGGTACAAAGCTAACCCACCCGTTGACACCACTAACCCTTCCAGCATCATTAACCTGGGCTGGGCCGTGTGCCAGCACAGCTGTGAGTTGTCACCACACCGCTGCAAAGCTTGTTGCACTGAGCAGAGTTTGCTGTCAAATAGTTCTTTAAAATAGGAAGCATTCATAGCCACTCCTATTGACCTTATTAATCTGATAAAATAGTTAAGGAAAAAAAAGCGTTTTTATTTTTCACCTGTGTTACTGTGTATGTGAGTATGGCTGTAGCATTTGGAATATTTGCATGTTAAAGAGTTTTTATTCTATGGCTTTTTTTGCCTGGTTTCACTCTTAGTGATGGACCTGCTGCTGTGGTCTTGTTTTTTCCAGTTACGCAGCTCCTTCAAGCAAGCTTTTGGGAAAAAGAAGTCTCCCAAGTCAGCATCTTCTCATTCAGACATTGAGGAGATGACTGACTCTTCCTTACCTTCCTCACCAAAGCTACCACACCACAACACCACTGTTTCAACACCACTGCTGAGAGCTTCCCATTCCAATTCCCTGTAAGTGATTTATGTAATTTTTAGACAGAAAATGGCATGGAAGGCATCTTGCTGCATTGGTAGAGGAAAGGCAGAGGACAGAAGTGCTGAATTTATGTATTCAGAGATTTAAAGATACGTGAGCTGACTCCCAACCCAGTACCTTTGCATTAATGTCCAGGAAGCCAAAAATCATTGCGTCAGTACTGAAGTGTAAATGTTTCATTGGGTGGCTCTCTCAGCAGAATGTACTGAGGATCAAGAATATTTATAACCAGGGTGACCTTGAGGTGCCAGCTTAATTGGATCTCTTGCTGTTAATTAAACAAACCAGGTCAAATCTGGGATTTTGTTTCTGTTGTCTAAACACAGCACATATTGAGTTAATCTGCCATGGTAAGTTCCCAGTTATATTGACAAATCCAGGTAAAGAAATCAAATACTGTGGTTTAGTGATACAGATGAACTCATCTAACAGCTTGTGCCTGGTGAATGGAGATGATCCACCCCTCTTTCCTTCTGTAGCTCCCCAGCCACCTGTGCCTAGTCCTTTCCGTGGCCACCTGTGAAATAAATTTAACAACTCCCTTGCCATGCTGTTTTGAGTCTGAACTCACATTTTAGAATGTGCATGGGAAATTTAGTAAAACAGCTTTTATGTTAATTCCATCAGTAGTTTTGTCACTTGAGCAGGATAAATAAACACAGAAAGTTGTAACAGGCAGTACTGTGAAACCTGTAATTACCAGACAGGCTCCTGACCTTGAGAGGTCATGCAGAGCTTCCAGCCTGATTTCAGAACAAATGCATTGGAGTAGTTCCCCTCCACTTGTTTTCACATGAAGAGGTGAAAACAATAGCAATGGTTTCCAGCTGTATAACAGTGATGAAATGTCAGTAGCAGAAGATAATCCCCCATGATTTTTGTTTCAAAGCTTCTTCTGTCTCTTGAGCCTAACTCAGTGTGTTTCTGGTGACTACAGCAAGTTGTGCTTTAGAGCTCTCAGGCCAGAAAATTGTCAAATGATGATCCCATGTGTCATCAGCCAAAGTGCTGTGTGGGTGCATCTCACCTTGCCATGGAAGCCAAAAGGATAAATGTGAGAAAAGAGTAAATATGTGAACTGGGGGAAGGATAGAGCACAAGTAAAACTTGTGTGTTTTGGCTTTTTGGTGCAGAAAACATCTCTCATTAACCAGATTTAGGGAAAGACACATTAGGTAAAATCTCCCTTAAAGCGTGCAGCTGTATGGTTTATCTTTATACAGATACAGTTACAAATGTACTGAAATGTTGTTACTCAGAAACTTTTTTTTGTGTGGGCAGAGGGAAGAAAAATGCCACCAAAATTTTTTTAAGTGTGAGTTCTTTAAAGCAAGCAGGAATTTATCATGCTCGAATAGGTGTAGAGTTCCAAAGCCCTCCAGAGCAGTTCAGGGAAACCCAGCTGTGCACACCTGGTGAGCTTTAAATCTGTCTGTGAACTCATCAATCTCCAACCAACTGCTGTTAAATGCCTGCACCCCCTTAATTTATTTAGATTTTGGCTTTAGAAGTTTTCCTTTATAGCAACTACTGTGAAAAAAATGAAGACTATCTAATAGTAGGTGATTTCAGTTAATTCTGTTTCAGATGCTGATTTAAGAAAAATAAGCCTCAGACATCTTTGTTTCACTAGTCTCTAAAATTTCTATGACCCACTTAATATCTGATTTATGGCATCACTAATTCAATAAGCCGAAATTGCTACCTGCTTCAAGCAGAATAAAAAGGGCTTTATTCCTCTTCTCCTGATAAATCCTGGAGAAGCACCATGAGAAAAGGCACAAGTGTCTGTTTGTCCATGTCCTGCAGTATTTCTGAGTGCACGGACAGCGAGGCCGAGACGGTGATGCAGCTGCGGAACGAGCTGAGGGACAAGGAGATGAAGCTGACGGACATCCGCCTGGAAGCCCTCAGCTCTGCCCACCAGCTGGACCAGCTGCGGGAGGCCATGAACAGGATGCAGGTGAGCAACAGCCACCCCAGCTCCTGCAGCCTGTGCTGATGTGGGAAACACTGGCCAACCACCCGCACAGTAAAGATCAGAAGTTTTTGAATGCGTACTGAAAGCTGTGTTCAGCTTTGTGCCAGTGTTAAACCTTCATTAAAAGTCAGCATGAACGCCTGACTTTGCTGCCCTCAGCTGCAGCTGTTTCAACCCCAAGATGGGTCCATCATTTTGTTGACTGTCAAAATGTTTCCATGCTCTCTGCCTTAAGGTAGTTGCATTTCAGTGTTAGTGAATTCACACATATTTTAGGATGCTTTGAAAAGTTTTACAGAAAGGACATTGTAGTAATTAAAACCTGTAATTAAGACATTATGAAAACAGCATTTCTGCTAAACTGCCGTTTATTCTTAAGTTACTTACGTTGCTATCTTATAATCATGTTTTCACTGTGCCTTCTAACATTTGGCTTGTCTTTTCAAGAGTGAGATTGAAAAGTTAAAAGCAGAGAACGATCGGCTGAAATCTGAAAACCACGGCAGCTGTAGCAGGGCTCAGTCTCAGGTTTCCATCTCCTCCTCTCCCAGACACTCAGTGGGTCTCTCTCAACACAGCCTGAACCTCACAGAGTCAACCAGTCTCGGTGAGTTTAATGAGAAGGGTGGTGGGGCAGGTTTTATCCTGCACTTGGAAGGCTTGGGTTAGTTAGCTGTGGAAAAATGAAAGCGTGAGGATTATTAACAGCTGAGGTGTGGAAATATGTCACGAGCTGGCACAAAGCCTTCTTTTAAATATCATCGTAGGTCTGCTACACCCTTGGTCGGAGGTGTCCAATTATGACCTCAGCTCTGAAAAGTCATGTTTAAAGCCATTTAATGGTGCACTTTTGCCAGGGGATATATCATAGGAAGGAAAATATAGAGTAACTGGCTAATAATTTTCAATGACCTTCCCTTTTTAAGAGGGATGTATGGCAGGGAAGTCAGTCAGCCTGGTTCTTGTGTTTTACCTTGGGGCATATGAAGCCCAGACGTGTTGTGTTTGACTACAGTAAACCAGAATAGCCTCCATTGTAACTGAGCTCCAGCTGTGAAGCTGTTGATGTTTCCTGTCCACAGACATGCTGTTGGATGACACTGGAGATGGCTCTGCCCGGAAAGAAGGGGGCAGGCACGTCAAAATAGTCGTCAACTTCCAGGACGAGATGAAATGGAAGGAGGTGAGTTCTGTTTCATCCCTAGCTTTGAGATGTAAGTGACCTTGGAATGTGTGAGGGGATTCAAGTCTGCAAAGGACTTTTAGGAATTTTCTCAGGAAAACAGTTTATAGGTGTATTAATAGTGATAGAGAAAGCACTTGGCTACCTCCAGCTTCCTTGGGGCTGCTGAGAGGGACCAAAATACCAGAAGCACCAGTCTTGTGGAAGAACTTGACAAATCCAAGCTGGGAGATCTATACCATATCATCCTAGTTGAAGTTGTCCTCTCTGGCACAAATACCCTGTTTAGAATGACAGCTTTCAGATGTTTTCCATCCACAAGTAATTGGAAGAATCCTAAATACCCAAATAAATAGCAAATATTGTAAAATTGCTTCCCATCTCATGTGTTTAACGTACTACGTGCATGAATGTAATACACAGTCCTTGCCAAGGAATGGCCTTCCTTAATCTCACATTTTTGAGTACCTGTAGAAGTGTGTTTAAGAAGTAAGTTCATGTCTTTCTGAGGAGTGGACAAAAGTTTGAATGATCCAAAATAAAATGGACTTAGCAGATCTTTCCATTGAATACCAATTTTGCATTAATTAGGACAACCGCAGATAAACAGTAGAACTGCTGCTAATTGACTGCAGTCAGAGCAAGTTTTAATAACACTTCAAATCTTACGATAGAAATTAGTTTTTCTTCAATTAATGTTTCACAGTGAGTGCAGCTGTAGAAAAACAGAAAAATTCTATTTTTTCTTATTTCTTTTTATCTGCCTTAAAAATCAGTTATAAAATTCAAAATGATGTGATACATCAAACAATTTATAAATATAAACTTTCTTTCTATATTACTGCTTCTACATATAGCCATATATAATTTATATGTATATAGGTTTCTCTGCCCACAGCAGCATTTCTAGAAATAAATAGGATAAACCTTGCAAATGTAACATCTTTGATTGTGAAGTCATGGAAGAATTAATTTGACATCTACTTTTCTGTCTAGAATATTCCTAAGAGTCTTTCTGTCTCTTTGTTAAACTGTAATCCTCTCAGAGATTTTGAATTCTTCATGGTATTAATAAATACATTTAACTTAACATCACAGCCACCTAAGTATCCTTTAGATTTGTGACTCCAACACTGTAGAAAGTGTTTATCATATGAAAAGGATTCCATACACCATCCAGAATTTACCATATATAGTAAGGATACACCATTATTTAAAAACAAAAGGGGAGGGGCAGGGAAGCTAGCATTTTAATTACATTAACCACACTTGTCTGATAGAGTTACTTCTGTGCCTTTAGGACTCCAGGCCTCGCACCTTCCTCATAGGCTGCATTGGAGTCAGTGGGAAGACCAAGTGGGATGTTCTGGATGGGGTTGTGAGACGCCTGTTTAAGGTCAGTGGGTACAGAATGCTGTGAGCTCAAGTTCTCCTGTGGGGATTTGATGGTACCAAGCTGTATTTAACTTTGTGTGTTAAGTCTGTCACAGCAGAGAACAAACTCCCAGTGCTGCCTGACTTCCAGTGTCCCTTTTCCACCCCAGGAGTACATCATCCACGTGGATCCCGTGAGCCAGCTGGGGCTGAACTCAGACAGTGTTCTGGGCTACAGCATCGGAGAAATCAAGCGCACCAACAGTGCAGAGACCCCGGAGCTGCTGCCCTGTGGCTACCTGGTTGGAGAAAACAACACTATTTCAGTGACCATCAAAGGTAATTTCACCTGACCTGCCTGCTGGAGTTCTCACTGTTGACAGTTTTATCAGTTTTATGTTGCTGTGTCAAGACACTCAGAGTAGAAACTTTTTATTGTGCTGCTTTTTCCTGTTCCTATCATTTATTTACTTCCTTCTGTTTTCATTTGATAAAGACAGCACTTGGGGTATGCTGTGGTTTTAGCAAGTTTTCAGCCTGTAACTGTAGGAATAATTACACGCTCCACAGATCTTGAGTTGTCCTGGAGAAGACTTCACACCACAAGGGATGCAGTGGAGCTGTTTGAGCAGCAAAGTACTTTCCAAATGAGTCAAGCCTCAAAATTTCATTACCTCTTTATCACAGCTATAGTTGTTATTTCCTTCATGCAAGGTAAAAAAACCATAAATCTTGACTGATTTGCTTGATCAGTCTCACTGAAGAGTCCCTCCTTGACTACCAGGAAGGAGGGAGCCCAAATTTTATGAAACACCTTAAAGTCTGGATTTTTCAAAATGCATGCTTTTCAGGATTCCCATCAATTTTATTCTGTAATACTGATAAAAATTTAATATTTATATTTTTCATATTGTTTCTCAGGGAAGCACTTTTTAATGAAAACTATACTATGTAACTAAGCTTAGGGGTAAAATCCTCAGCTGCTGCATTTTGAACGTACATCAGTTTGCTCAAAGTTAGACCAGTGAAATCTGCAGACAGATGGTATTTGAGGGCAATGCCAAACATTCTTCAGATCAACTTTGAAATCTGACTGAAAGCAGATTTTTGAATATTGGTATAAAAACCAAGTTAACCTTGTATAACAAACCAGTGGGCAGGAAGACAAAATAAACTGTGAAATACATCACTTATACTGAGGCTTGACATGAACCCAGGATATTCTACTTATATAAAATGCATTGTCCAGTCATAAATCCTAACTGAAATATTGCATAAAGTCTAGCTGTGTCTGTAAAGTTGCAGTTTGAGTTTATATTTAACTTGCACTGGCTTGACTTGTGCCTTGAAGGTTCAGAAGTGATAACAGTTTGCAATAAAATAGAAATCTATTCAATCAATTTATGGAAAATCACTTACATATACCTTTGAGATACAAAGCTGCCTATATAAATATTTAATATTCCAAGTAACCACTGAGGTGCAAACATTTCTCTGGGTGATCTGCCAGCTTCCCTTCCTGCTGTTTATTTTGAAGCAATGTGTATTTTTCCCTGAGCCAATTCTGCCTAAAGTGACTGCTGACATGGCATAAATGCTTATCAGTAAGGAGTTTTCTGTTAGAGGAGATAACTATCAGCATACAGAGAAGGAGTTTAATTACAAGCATTTGGGAAAGTAGGGGGAGTTGATGATAGCTGGGGTTTTTTTTTGTCTAGTGATCCAAAAGTAAACAGGTACATTCTGGGTGAGTGTGTGGTGAAATGCTGTAAAATGGATGGCTTGTGCATGAGAAGTGTGGCCTGGAATGCTTTGGTCTGGCAGCTCCCAAAGGGCCTTAGGGATGCAGCTGAGGACTTAAACAGGCTGAAGGAGGATGCAGGCTAAGCCCACAGGTCACCCCTGCACTTGTTTTTCCAGCTTTATGTGTGCCTCTCTCAGCCACGAGGGATACCAGGGTGGGGAAGGGCTTTGGCTCTGAAGTGAAGAACAGCTTGGTCAGGTCCATTTGGACAAAGACTGGGACTCCCTGTGAGTGAGGGCTGTTTCCCTGCTGCAGGTCTCTGCGAGAACAGTCTGGACGGGCTGGTGTTCGAGTCGCTGATCCCGAAGCCCATCCTGCAGCGCTACGTGTCCCTGCTGATGGAGCACAGGCGGATCATCCTGTCCGGCCCCAGTGGCACGGGCAAAACCTACCTGGCCAACCGCCTGTCCGAGTACATGGTCCTCAGAGAGGGCAGGGAGCTGGCCGAGGGCATCATTGCCACCTTCAACGTCGACCATAAATCCAGTAAGGTGAGCACGCGGAAACCATCCGTGCACAGCCTACACTAGCACGGGTCCAAAATGAAAGACTCCTTTCTTAGTGTACATCATTTTGAACTTCCCTTTATTTTCAAGGCATTATGTTGATTCTGAAGGAAACGGTATTTAAGGTTTTCAGATTCACCTGATTATGGGCCTGGAACAGCAGGCTTCCAGGTGTGTATTTAAACACCTAAAGCTGTCATGGTTTTCAAGTGTTTAGGAGCCTGAGAATTGCCGAGGAAGTTAAACACCTGCATAAAATTCCCAGAGACTTAAGCAATCCCTATTGCATGTGGGCACTTTTCCCAAAACCCTCAAATGCATCTCCAGGCTGCCAGGAGCTTCTGCAGCTGCAAGTATCAGCAGTTGTAATCATGTGCTGGGTTTGGAGGGGCTGTTGTGCAGACACATTCCTGGGCAGGTGAGGCGTGCCTCTGCTTTTTTATGTGCTGCTGGTTTTGCTGAATATACTGCCAGTGATCATCTAGATTAAAGAGAAAGAAAGAACGAGAGAAAGAGAGAGAAAGAAAGAAAGCAAGCTGTATATTTGATGGCCTTAGGCATGTTTTCCTCTGGAGGAAAGGAATGGTTGAAATTATGGTTGTAAGCCACTTGTATGATTTCAGACATGCTTTAAAGCTGCTGAGAGCTTTTCAACCACTCAGCAGCAGCACCAAAAGCTCATCCTTCTTACACAGCATTACTGAAGGCATCCAAATTTGGCCTCTGACGAGGGATGCTTTGTTCCAGATTAATTTTGTCAACTGTATTTTGATAGAAACACAGTTGTAAGATGATACAACAAATCTAGCTGGAATGCAGTTTGGTTCGGGATGGGGAGAGTTGAACAAGTTCCTGAAAAGAAACAAAAATATATTTCAGACCTCTTAGTTCTGACACTGATGAATAAAAACCACAAATTAAATTACAAAATATTATCCCCCTTTAAGCCCTTATCTCACACAGGTTTTCTGATACAATCTTTGAGTCTTCAGCATGACCTACAAAAGAGAAAGAAAACCGTATCTTGTGTTTTCTCATGGAAAATGTGTGATTTGTTAGATGTCAGAGTCTTTTGCTTTAGATTTTGTTACCAAGCTTCTCTATCTTAATTGAATTTTAAGGAATGTGAAGAAAAAAAATTTTTTTTTCCTTCTTTTCTTTATATCTGCTTTGCAGGAACTCCGCCAGTACCTGTCCAACTTGGCAGACCAGTGTAACAGTGAAAATAATGCTGTGGATATGCCTCTTGTCATCATTTTGGATAATTTGCACCATGTTAGCTCCCTAGGAGAGATCTTCAATGGACTCCTGAACTGCAAGTACCACAAATGGTAAAGAAATAGTATCAGAACACATCGCAAATGTTAATTCTGGACTCTGAGCACTGCAGCTGCAAAATCCAATCACAAAATCAAGGTCTACATTAATTTAATGATGTGGAGGAAGATGACCAGGTTTTCCATATTGCGGACAGTGCTTCAGAAGGATCTTTTTCCTTCATGAAATTATCCATTTTTATGAAATAAGTAATTAAAAAGGAGTTGCATTTGCTTCATGATGTAGATCTTTGGTAGTAAAACCCTGTTTGTAGTGAAAGTCCTGTTTTGGGATTTCTGGTTTGCTTTCAGAATTTGATGTTCTCAGAATCTCAATAGAGAATTTGGTTATAAGTATCTACAAAACCTTCTTTGACAAAAGAGTTTTGAATAACCTTTTTTAATGTTCAGGTTTTACTTAAAACTTGTTTTCCAAAATTTACAAGTTTGATTTGCTTGTGTTTTTTTCCCAATAGTCCATATATTATTGGCACAATGAACCAAGCCACCTCCTCCACACCTAATCTTCAACTTCACCATAATTTCAGGTACTGTTTGTTCATGTTTCTCATTTATGTTTGTGGTCTGTAATGTAGTAAAGGAGCAATGGCTACTGAGTCATCTGAAATTGTTCTTATCAGCTGAAACAGCAAAGTGAGTGGGAAATGCCATTTGCTCCTGCTTGCTGCCCTGACATGTGCAGCTTGGTTATGGTGCTGTCATTAAAGGAACTGGGTTCATAAAGCTTTTACTTTACAGAGGATTGTTAAGATATTTGACCTTCTACCAGATTTTCAGTAAGACTATTTAGGCAAAGCAGATTAATGACAAATGAGCTGAAACAATGCACAATAAAAATTGGTTCATCTAGTGAAGTATTCCAAAGTAACTTTTGCTGAAAACCATGCATGACTGGAATAACCCATTTTGATTCTGATAATCTGTAAATAAGAAGAGAAATGTAGTCAAGAATAGTTACATTCGGTAGCATGGAAGAGAAATGATGGCCATTTCTACTGTTCTGCCACAGATGGGTGCTATGTGCAAACCACACTGAGCCAGTCAAAGGCTTTCTCGGCCGTTTCTTGAGGAGAAAACTGATCGAGACGGAGATCAGTGGCAGGATGAGGAATGCAGAGCTGGTTAAGATTATTGATTGGATTCCCAAGGTCTGGCAACATCTGAACAAATTCTTGGAGGCTCACAGCTCCTCTGATGTTACTATTGGTAAGTGCTTTGCTCAGGCATATGTAAATATATGTATTCTATTTCCTTGTATAGCAGGTGTATCTTTGTAATTAGTAAAAAAGGCTTTCTTTAAAACCCTACTTTTAGATGTTATCAATCCTATTTTTGATGCTTATTGTGATTGTGATTTGAGTGTAATGTCTGAATTTCCCTCTCCAGGTCCACGGCTCTTCCTCTCCTGTCCAATAGATGTAGATGGTTCTAGAGTTTGGTTCACTGACTTGTGGAACTACTCCATCATTCCATATCTTCTGGAGGCAGTTAGAGAAGGGCTACAGGTAAGCAGGCAGAAGGGAAAAATCATAGGTCTAGAGTGGCATCTGCTCAAAAGGTAACAAAACTCAGTAGTGGCAACATTTTCTGTAGATACGGAACCAGAATTGTCAATCATTTCAGGCAGAATTAGTCTCTTCAAGCACTTTTGAAATAGAGAGTGGAAGAAATGATTAGATGCCAAACTGCTGATGTTTTCAGTGGGGGGAGTTAGACGTACAAATACCTTTCAATATTGTGTTCCAGAAGCACACCTTAAAATTATCCTGTGCATCAGAAAAACATGCTTGTGGTCATTAACTTTGTTACACAGGATTTTCCTTTGGAAGTCAAATCTTTCAGCATAGGAACAAAGCTGTGTACAGGGAAAAATGTATTCATGAATGACAGGATCATAGCAGTGACATTTTGATTACTTCTCAGTACGTAAGATGATTTTTTTAGTAGATTCCTTCATAATTCTTTCAGAGGATGAAGTGAAATCATCACTGATTGCCTGTGCTTAGTAACTGATTCGTACTCTGGCAATTTGGAATGATTTTAAGTGTTGCCATGCAATTTTTGGTGTCTGTATGACTGTGAAGCTTGTTGGAATCAGGAGGTGGGTTCAGCAGAGAATTGCTATGGACTTGCTGTTTAGGTAGGGAAAAAAAAGAGGTTTTTTAATAATCAGTCTTTGTTCACAGAGTAAGCCCAGAGTAAGCACCTAGTTTAAGATATGGTTTCGAACTAAGCTTTTACTAATGGATTCTTACAAATCTCTGAAATACATGAATTCTCCAAGTTTTGGGTAAAATTTGGGCAAACTGCAACTGCCATTTGAAATTTGTCAGTACTTGGAGACCCCATTTTCTTTGGGACAACTGTGGTAGACTCTTAGACATGAGGAAAACGATAGATCCTGGAGTACAAAACACATTCAGCAACTTTGCTAGAAATAGAGCAGGAGAACCATTTTATGTAAAACTTGTTATAAAGGAAGGTAATGGGAGCCAGGAGTCTTTCCAACCTAAAGCAAGAGAAAAAGAGCAGGTGACTTTGTTTGCTCTTGTAAGGGAGAAAACTGATACTCACAGTAATGCCTGGGCTCCTTGTACTGGGGTTTGAAGCTCTCATATCACTGATCAGTACGTGTGGAAAGCATTGAAAAACTCGTAATGGAAGTGGAGAAAGAGAGTGAGCAATTGATAAAACCATCCTTGTGCTTCCTTGTTCTGCCCAGTATCTCCATCTTTCCTTAGGTTATTTGAGTGGCTTGTGTTCCAGGTGTAAGGACTTCAGTTTCTCACCTTGTCCCCTTCAGTCCCATTTCCCCAAATTGCACTAATTCATTCCTGTTTAAAAAATTTCATTTTGTTTGGTTGATGGATAAGATACACTTTAGTGCTTGAAAGAGTAGCCAGAGTGGTGCTAATGAGCAAGCTAATGCTAGAAATGTGGGTTTCATCTGGGGCTATTTTCTGTTCCCCACACCCACAAAGGCTCCTCTGAGAGCACATTTTCTTTCCTGAAATTGCTTGCCAGAAAAGAAAGGTGGGCTCCTAATTTCACTCTGATCTCTGTGGATCTGCACTGAGCTATTTTTATGTTTCTGTTTCTCATTCAGAGAATTATTTTGGGTCAAATACAAACAAACCAAATGGATCCTAGCAATAATTGCTCCCATGGGAGCTGACTTGTTTTGTTCTTCAAAACAGGGATGTGAAAATTAGAAGGTTGTATAAAACCCAAGTTCTTCCTGCTTGGTCTATCAGTACAGAATGCAGCACCAGCAAAAAGAGAACCCAGAGTCCCTTGTGGCTTCCTGCCACTGTCACTCATACTCCAGTGATTTTTCTTTCACGCTTTGTGGATCAACCTGTTCCATCCTTGTCCCGTGACTTGCTCCCTGCAAAACATGCCAGTGGGAGGGGTGGACAGACCTGGTTGCCATGGAAGAGGATAGTGAGTCGTTCGGTCTCTCCTGAGCTTGGATCCGCTCAGACTTTAGAGAGAAAAGACATGAAAAATATAAAATCCATGCCACTTACCAAATGACATGTATCATTGTAAATCTGAAAACAAGATTAAAATAGGAAATCTGGTTTGCCACATCTTGAAGCCATTATGCTGGGAAGATAACATAGCAGGGCTGAAGGATGAAGAGTTTGGGCTGTGGAGGAGGCTGCGTTTCAGATTGCCTAGCACCATCTGCTGGCACCTCTGCTCCCTCCTGCTTCACTGCACACCACGTGGTGGTATTCGTGCATGCAAAATCTAAGCCCATAAAAAACACACCAAGAAGAAATAGTGTTGAAGGAAGTGAGATAGTCCTAGATCCATCAGAGAACTGGTGAATTTCTTCGCTAGACTGTTGTTTTTCCCCTTGTGCAGGGGGATAAAGGAAGGGGACAGTTCTCTGAGTTCAAGTGACAAGATGTCAGAGACAACCTCCAGTTGCTGAAGGATGTTGTTGGTGCAATTCATAAAGTGGAAATAAATGTTTTAAAGCCACCTGAAGCTGTATTTATTCTTTTGGAAGTCATGAGGCATTAAAATGGGTGTGTTGTCTAGCTAAGGCAAATGGAATATGGAAGGGTGAACACATTGGGATTCAGTAATGCAGTCTATTCCGTAAAGAAAACTGTTTTTGAAACAGAGCTTGCTTACTTAGAAACCTGACCATAGACAAATGCTGCTGGTTCTTTTTCTTGGTTGAATATGAAAAAGATCTGACTTGAAAACTTTATGCCTTGACATCCATCATTATTGCCTGATGACAGATCTCAGGTTTCCTCCTCCACATTCCATGGATGACAGTTTGTAAGGCAGCTGCCAGTGCAATCCAGATGTCAGCACTGATGGCTTCTTTTGTGTGCTGACACTGTTTAAAGTTGACTTTATTAGGTGATGTTATTTTCGGGCATTTCTTCCTTCCAAGAGAAGGGCACTGCAGTCTCAGAGAAGGTGGTCAGCTGCTTTCAAATTAGTGCCATCACAAAGGGCTTTGTGTTTCATTAGGGTAAGGAAAACCTCATGTTCAGCCCTGCTTGAGAAGTGTTTCCTGCAGCCCAAGAACCACGGCACGTTCATTTCAGTTAGGGAGGCACTGGATGAGATGGTTGGAACGTCTGACGTGGTTTTGTGCTCTTTCAGTTGTATGGGAGGAGAGCGCCCTGGGAGGATCCTGCCAAGTGGGTGATGGACACTTACCCCTGGGCAGCCACCCCCCAGCACCACGAGTGGCCTCCTCTGCTCCAGCTGCGGCCTGAGGACGTGGGCTTTGACGGCTACTCCGTGTCCCGGGAAGGCTCCACCAGCAAACAAGTTCCAGTGAGTGATGCTGAAGGAGATCCTCTGGTAAGCTCTCCTGTCTGGAACAGCAGAACCATTTCATTTTCCTTGTTTCTAGGGATTAGAAACAGGAGCTGCTCTATGGCTGTTGTCTCATTTTCTCCTTTACTGGAAAGCCTGTGTTTTATCAGTAACTTGAATGCTGCTGTGATTTACAGTCACACCCCTTTTCTGAGTCTCGGTATTGCTTACCCCGCTTGTTCCTTCCTTTCCTTCCTTGCCTGCTGGCAAAGCAAATGCCACTGGAGCTGTTGTGTGGAGTTAATGCTGTTCCTACCTCAGAATACAAATAATCATGAGCTTCCTTGCCTTTGCAGATGAACATGCTAATGAGACTGCAGGAGGCAGCCAACTTCTCCAGTCCCCAGAGTTATGACAGCGACTCCAACAGCAACAGCCATCACGATGACATCCTGGATTCATCCCTGGAGTCGACGCTGTGATCTTCTTCAGACAGAGAGAGGTTGTTTCCACCTGGCAAGAGCCCTGATCACAGACTCACGAAAAGAACACGTTCCTGGGCTGGGATCTCAGTATTAGAGCTGCAAGAACAAGACACTTGGAGCAATCTTGAACCTGGGTGCAGGCAACCCAAGCGACCTTTATATTGTTTTTCTTTTGACGATGATGAGAACTGCACTATTCCTTTGTTTCCTTCTTTTTAGTTGCTGTAAGCTCTCATGCCTAAGATCCTGAAGATGTTAAAAATAATCATCATTACTAAGTTGAAGGGACCGGGGGGGCAACTTCACAGCTATGAAGCAAACAGCTTTGTGCCATGTACTGTCTGGAAAGAGAGGGGAGAGGGAATATTTGCCTTTGCTGCTTCTGACCAAACACATTTACGTGAGGGCTGGACTTTTACCAATCAGCTTTGTGGATTAAACTCAGCTTCATATAGTTCTGGTGCTATAGCGGTATCACTTGCCTTGGGAATAATACTCAGTGAAGGCAAAGCTGCAAAACAGGGAAGTTTGGATAAATACTAAAAAAAGAGAAAAGGAAAAAAAAAAAACAAAAACAAAAAACGCTGCTCTCCTTGCCAGTCTGAGACCTTGGCTTTCTTTCATTTTGTGTTTATAAAGATTATATATATAAATAGGAATATATAAAAATATATATACAGTCTGAACAAATCAGGTTTTTTTCAAACACTGTGTAACAATTCAATCCTGCTACAAGTGAAAGATCAGGTAGCCCTTTGCTAGTCAGGGCCCAATTCTCTTCCCACTTACATCCACACCACCAGCTGGGCTGACTTCTGTGGCATTTACATCCCACTGATCCACCCTGAGGAGAGGGGGCTTCCCTCCTTCACAGAAGTCAGTGGAAGGGCTGTGCCCCATGAAGTCCTACAGCTCCAAAGGACCCTTGGCAGTGCACAGGCATGGTGAGCTCTGTACACAGAGGTGAGCTACACCCCTGCAAAGGGGTGAGTCAGACTTTGAGTTTTTAATTCCATGAAATGTTACAGCTGTTTTCTAAAAACTTTGGGTTTTGTTCAGAGGTTTCATTCCAATCAGCACAACCTGGTTTTAATTAACCAGGGGGTTAATTAAAATTCAGCTCTGTGGCAGTTCCAGAGCTTCTCTGGTGACAATACTGACTTCCATGACTTTTCTTTTTAATTGCAAAGAAAAAAAAATAACTATTTTAGCAGTATTCAGGTCTAGAAAAAAGAAGATAAGGTACTGAGTACTGTGTGCTTTGAGTTTAGCTGTGCCACGCTTTTGAGTTGTGGCAGAGCTGTGAACCTGGTTTGGTTTCTCCTCCTCTGTGAACGCACATACCCACACTATCAGTGTTAAGGCTTGTACTTCTGTTGGGGAACAAGAACACCTCCCAAAGAGTTGCACTTTCCTGGTGACACCACCATCCCCAGCATGTCAGCTGTACCTCAGCCACCACCTCACTCCTCCGTAGGGATTCATACGAGCCTTTCCAGCTCTCCTTTGGTGCTGACTTTTAAAAGCGATGCCTTATTTTGTACTAATTGTGTTTGATTAAATTAGTGCTGTATATTATGGGATTTTATTTAAAGAAACAGGGCTAAAGTCATCTCTTGAAATATCATAAGTTGCTGTGAATATTGTTTGTGTGAGATACTAGAATTTGTTTAAATGTGACAAAAAAAGGAGGGAAATGAGATAACATTTCAGGTTCATATCAATCCGCAGCTAATAAATCACTGAAGAGCTGTTTTATCCATGCAGGAGGGACAAAAAAAGCTTTTCAACTATAATAAATTACAGGAATATGCTGGTTTTTCAATGTACAGAAAGAAATCTTATTACAAACACTTTTTTAAGAGCTTGTGGGTTTAAAGGAACGTAACAGACAAATTCATGCTTCTGTGGCTCCGCTTGAGAGGATCGTTTTATTATACCTCATGACTTTCTGTAACATAACTGTACTTTGTCTTACTAAGCTGGTCTTGAATCTGCTCCTGTTACAACTTTTAAGTGCTGATGACTTTTTTTTTTAAAAAAGAAAAATATTGTAAAAGGAAAAATTTAAATATTTTAATGATGGGGGGGAAGAGCTTGGTGTTGTTACTGTTTTAACCTTATGAACTCTGATTTAATTATTTCACTGAATGGATAACAAAGGTTACTCAGCCAATTTTCCTAATCCAGTTATTGGTACTGTAAAAAATGGGATAGATCTGTATGGAATCAAATCCATAGCATGCTGATGATGACTTTGAGAGAAGTTAGTTTTTCCAGTAGTGTTGACAATTCTGCTTCCCAGCACTGACTTTACCTGCTACTACTGTGAATTTTGGTACCTAATCCCCCAACTGAATCCGTGCAGATAGAGCATGTGCCTGTAAAAAAAATCCAGTTGCAGGGCTAGGGCTTTAAATGGACTTGCTATCCTAGAAAATGTCTCGGTTGACCTTTAACTGAGTGCTAAAAGACATGTTTAAAGTGGTATTTTATTTGTGGGGAACGGGGTATTTTTTTTTCCCTCATGTTTAATCCTGTGCTTAAGCTCAGGAAGAAATTTCTATTACCTGTTATTTTTTATTGACACTAGCTTGGCTTAAAGTGAGAGGCAATTTTGAATAGGCTAGTCATTCTGAGCATCACAATATTCCGTGTCTTTCTGAAACTTCGGGAAGCAGGGTTACCTGTTGTGCACACATCATAGTTTTTATCAAGACTTTTCGTAGATTAAGTCTTTCTTTAAATGACTTCCTTCTCATTTAAGGCTTTTTCAAAACACCTCCTTTTTTTTTTTTTTTCCTTTTTTTCCCTCCTTACAAAGTTGGCTTGTTTAAAAAAATATCAACAAGAAATGCAAGATTCTATGCAACATTCGTGTTGAGTTATAAATTGAGAGAGAATAAACCATTTTCTTTCCTTCAGAACTGCCAAGAATGATACAGGCCATAAATGAGATGTGGTTTATTTGGGGAAGGGGAGGGAGGGGGTTGGTTAGCCTTTTTGTACATTTTGAAAGAAGCAAACTGATATTTCATTCTTGATGCTTAACTTCGATATTATGTGTATGAAATCTTGTCTAAATGTGGCAATTTTCTTTCAAGAAAAAAATAATATACAAAAACAAAGCAAAAAAATCTTTGTCGATATTAAATGGAAGGTTGCTGTTTTGATCTAGTCGTTTCCAGTGGAACAGTTTATGAAATATGTTCTATAAGATGTACATTTTTTCATTGTAACATAGAAATGTAAATATTTGATTAAAAGTGCTGCATTTTGATGAATTTTTTCTAGCCATTTTTAAAGAGAAAACTAGGAATTGAGTATTTTGTGTACGTTTATGATGTTTTCCATTTGCTCCTCTCCCTATTTAATTTTCAGTTCTCATTTAGGATTGGAATTTGTGAATGGTCTGTTTGAGATCATGCCTCCCCTTTCTCACTCTCCCCATTTCTACCCCTTCCCCACCCCGTGTCATGGAGAATAAAGCTGATGATTGTACCAGTCTTAAATTATTCACGATTCAATAAAATTGATGCTTATTTATTCAGATTTGTGGCTTCCCAGAGCTTTTTATCCCTTCTTCATCACCATGTTGTAATTTTTCATTTGAAGATCGTGGGGCTCGCTCCTTTAGTTTTGTTGTGTTTTTGTCAGTGCGTGTGAAAAGGTGGCAACAGCCCTCACCCATCCATCCAGTCTGGCCTGGAATGCTTCCAGGGGCATCTCCCACCCCTCTGGACAACCTTCACATTCCACAGAAGAGAGGTTGCTCTTCACCCATTTGGTAGAGGCAATATGGTTATACAGTAATAAATACATGGTCAGTAAAAACATGTAGGAAACTATTATCCTTCATGGCAAATAAATACTCTGACTAAAAAAAAAGTTGAAGTTCTCTATTCAGAAAGGATAAATGCAAACACCTCTGCACTTAAAATCTAAGGTGTTTTTTTTTTTTTCCTGGAGACTTACTCTCTTCATATTTCTGCATTTTTGGCAGTTCCGTGTCCACTTATCACCTGTTTGAATGATTAATGTTGGTAGGACAGATTCACGTGTAAAAAACTTCAAAGAAAATCCAAGTTCTGCTGCAAACCGATGATCTGCATTCAAGCTTGTTCGATCTAAAAATACTTCTAATGACACAGCAGTGTGAATGGTAGCTCAGAGCTGATGTGTAGTGTGGGCTTTGTCCTTCACAGCAGTTTTCCAGAGGCAGAATTGCTTTGGACATGCTCAAGCACATTTTTCTGTGTTCTGTAAACCTCCTTTGATTCACAGAATTGCATGTCCTAGACTTGGTCCTGGAAAATGCTTCAGTCTTGATCTTGGACAATTTTTGAATCCATACTGGACTGCCACCAAAATGCTTACTATCAGGAATTCTTCCTTTCCTTTTTTGGCTGCCCTGTCCCTTTCCCACTTTATTCTTTTCTCTGCTCTATGCACACTGTCCTGTACGCTTACCTTGACTTTTTTTTTCCTTTACCTCATCCTCTCTTTAACCTTTATTTTCCTACTTTTCTGTTTCTAACATCCTGTTTCATTTTATGTCCTTCCTGGATCCGTCTCATCATTTCTCAGCGCCATAGGATCAGTGCTGACTTCCTTTCTGCAACGGAGAAGGGAAATTGTCTGGAGTCATTTTACAAATTCAGTCTGCAGCCTGTGATATGTATTTACACCCTTCTCATTCCTCTGACCTTTTCCACTGGTACTTTGGAGTAGTCGCCTCAAGAACCAAGAAGGAAATTCCTCCTGATACCCTGCAGGCTCCCATCCTCCATTCCACACTTTCTGTGCATTTCATCACTTTACTGATGCCCAGGATCCTGACACTGATCTCTATGGCAGATGTGATAACCAAGGGTTATCTTTGGTTTCTGATGTGGATGTTCAATCTGGGCTTCGGGAGTTAGAGCAGAGCACAGCAGCTGAGGACAACTTTCATCTTTGCCCCTGGCAGTGGGGCTGACTGTAGGCAAAACCTTCCCCATCATCGTCTTTGTTGGCTTAGCCACACAGAAAAATCCATGTTCCGCTCTCCTTCCTCAATCACAGAATGGTTTGGGTTGGAAGGGACCTATAGAGGTCATCTAGTCCAACCCCCTGCAATGAGCTGGGACATTTTCAGTAAGAGCAGGTTGCTCAGACACAGGTATTTCTGATTTGCTCCATTGCTGGAGGCTCGAGAGATGTCACAGGGGGTGGAGACCATGCCCTGGCTAAACATGGATAATTCCTCCTACTCCTCTAGGAAGTCCACTCATGTGGGGCTGGGCAATTATGAAGTCTGAAGGACCTTACATAAAATGGGATCCACAGGCAGATGGGAAGAGGTTGTGCTTCCAATGGATCCTAACTGAAAGCCCATTGTGGAGCTGGTGATCCCCGTTATCAGTGAGCCTGAGCATGGCCAGGACTGTGCTGTGCTGTTCTGCCCTGTGCCATGAGGACAGGCTGGCCTTCAGAGCCGCGTTGTGGGGCACAAACCCCTTGTCCACAGGATAAGCTCAGCCCACTCAAACAGAGGGGCCTGCAGCTCCTGCTGGGTGACGAGGAGTTGAGCCATCCGTGTGTCCGGGGCTTTGTCTAACCATGCAGCAAGAAATTCTCGTGGGTACATCCTTTGTGTTTGTCAGCAGAAATGGTTAATGGAGTTCTTTTGCTGTAGGAAAACACCCTCCTGTGATAGCTTGAATGCCCACACCCATGGATGGGGTGTGGCCAGGATGCTGTGTGTGGGTGCTGCTCCGCTGGGGGTTCTCAGCATCTAAAGGGACAGAAGGTTGTCTCTGCTGTTCCCATCTAGCCCTAACAAACAGCATTTGATACCTCAGCAGGTCTGAGTGCCTCTTTACTGGGATTGTGATGAACCAGCACCACCCAGTGCAAAAGAGGAGTTAGGACAGAAAACCTAAGCCCGGTGGGAAGGAACAACCTCCTAAGATCAGGTCTGTGTGAGCCACTGAACCTCATGCACAACAGGATTTCTGACAATGTTATTGCACAATTTTCAGCTTCACACTTGCTGCCAGACACTCCCTCCAGCCCCAAATCAGTTCTGACTGTTAAACAATCTATTTCTGTACAGCAGTGCCCAAATCATCCACATGGATCCTGGAAAGCACTGAGAAACACTTCCTGCTGCAGATGCTGGACATGGTGGCCCAGAACAGCACATTGCTGCCTGGATTTAGCGCTCACAACCTGATAATATTTACTTTACTGCATAACTATCAGTGGTGGCCTTGGATATAGTGATGACAACATTGTGAAGTTTCAGATCCTCCTAAGCCCACTGAAGACAACTAATAGGACAAAACCTCTGAATTTCAGAAGGGGTGGCACTCCTGAAACTTCCATATGCTCAGAGCCCAGCTGTGAGGGTCTGTGGGAAGCATCCATGGAGAGCACAAGCAGCTTATAAGGGCTGGGAGTTACTCAGGAGCAGTCCAACCCCTACAAAGGGAGAGGGAGAAAGCAGAGCAAGAGACCACCCTGGCTTAACAGTCAGCTTTGGGATGTGCTTAAACATAAAAAAAAAGATAAATACTGACCATGGGAAGGTGGCCAAATACCCATCAAGGACTACAAGAACCTTGCTGGGCCATGCAAAGTTGCATTTAGGAAGGCTAAGCTTGGCTAAAGCTAGGAGGGGTATGAGAACCTGCCCCGTGAAGAAAGATGGAAGCAATTAGGTCTTCTCCTGAAGAAGACTTGTGGAGGATCTCATCGCAGGACTTTAGTACTTAAAGGGCAGCCACAAAGGATGGATGTTCTCTTTTCCCAAGGAGCCACATGGAGGAGACAGGGAGCAATGGGTACAAGTTGCACCAGGAGAGGTTTTATCTCGATATCACAAAGATGTTTTTTACAGAAAGAACAATCATTCTGTGGAACAATCTCCTCAGAGATGTGGTGAAGCCCCCATTGATGGAGGTTTTTCACAATACAGTTGATCAGGGTAACAGTTCTCACCTAGATTCCCTTTCCCACAAAAGGCTGGACCAGAGGATCTTTCCAGATGTCTTCCAACCCATGCTGCTGTATGATTTAATGAAATATTTTAGCATTTTGCTGGTTACATGGGAGGGAAAATTAGATAAAAGCAGCACACCTGGCACTTGTGTATGTCCAGTAAAGGCACTCCTGTGAGGCCTTACTCTGCTGGGCTTCCCTGGTGTTAAATCCCTGTCATGTGGGTTGGGAAAGTGGTGTTGATGTGTTTTTGGAGCTTGAAGGACTTTATTTATTTATATCAGGTTCACTCTTGGTTCAAAAATACAAGAGCCCTAAAGATGTCCAATTAAGATCACTTGATGACAGGGGACAGCAGAAGGGGTGATCTTTCCCATCCTTGCTGAGCATTTCTGCAATGTGCTCTTCAGACACAGCAGTGTGGCAGTTCCAGGTGCTAGAAAAGCAAATCAAGGGAACAGATCCCATTTCCTGCTCTTCAGTCTGATCACTTCTCTCCCAGCCCATGCACACACACTGGCACGTGGCTGGGCCTGGAGAGGGAACACACCCTGGAATGAGACTCTGCCTTCTTGCTCCTCACAGTAACAGAGCCCACAGCTCTTGTGTCAAACCCTACCTTGAACTTCCCAGGCAAAGACTTTGAAATGCCATCAGTGTTTTCTAGGACTGACCTTGGGTCTCTTCAAACCAATCTAGTTTCCTGTAGGATGGGGGTTTAGAACTGGTTGGGGTTTAATCTCCTGTCATCACCCTCAGCCTTCACTGGTTGCTTCTGGAAACTGTGGCCTTGCATCATGTGCTCTACTTAACCTCTTAAAGGTTATTGTAATGTTCAAACTTTTCTGGAGGACAGATATTCTTCAAAAGGGTTATTTTGTTTTATTTTATTTTATTTTCTTTTCTTTTCTTTTATTTTATTTTATTTTATTTTATTTTATTTTATTTTATTATTTCTCAACCTGCTCCCAGTAAATGTCTGTGCAGGAGCCTTGTCTGCCTGGCTGTGGCTGGGTGAGAACACATCCAGCTGCCCCATTTGTGCAGGGCACTGCTTGAGAAGCCATTTGACCAGGCAGTGGGACCAGAGGGACACACTCCAGGTCTGTCACCAACAGCTCTGCAGGCAGCAACAGCACAGACTCCCTGAGAAAGTGATTTATTTCCTTTTCACCCCCTGTCCAAAAGCCACTCTCCCACGCTGGCAGGCACAGATGTTGAACCAGCTGGTTTCTTAAGGGATAAAATAGTTGAGAATTTGCTGCCCTGAGCTCTCAGTCACCAAAGTTAAATCTACCTCTCTGCCTTACCCATTTCCCAGTCTCAGAGATTTCCCTCTGAGAAGGAAGAAAAGGCACACACTCTGGGCTGCTGGCTCTTTAAAAAGAGCTCTTTGGTATCATGAAACAGAGGTTGTTATGGGTATTACACATGGGATGACCAAAGCTTCCAAAACTCTGGATGCTGCTAATCATTATGGAAATTATTCCATCTCTGTGAAGGCTTCTTACCACCTTTCCTCCTTTCCCAAAGTATACAGAGAGCTGCATTAAAAGTAAAGAGAGAGACAGGAAGAGAGGGCTGAGCTTGTTTCAGGAAATAGGAGGAGGTGGCCTCTGACACTGGCTGTTAACAGCAAATTATGGAACATTTTGCTCTCAGAAATACACCCAAGCTGAACTCCCAATGCCGTGCACACCAGGACAAACCCAGCTGCCTCTAGGGCCTCCTAATGTGACTAGAATATCTCCACATTTGAGGTAAGAGAATAAGTTTATGCCTTTGACATTAGACCTCAGACAGGGTGGCTACTTCTGCAGTGCTTCCCTTGGCACAGCTGTGCCACATGAGCCATCCCATGGTAGCTGTGAACTCTGGATTCTTCATCTGGAGTGTAAAAGGGAAGTGTTGGAGAAGAAGATCCCCTTCCTGCAGCCACAGATGCAGTCTGGCAGCTGTTGGTAAATAAAAACGAGCTCTTTAATTTCATATTAAGGTATCCCTGAATCTCAAATGTTTGTGCTTGGTAGTCGCACACTGTTCTTGGTGCTATTAAAAAGAAAGACTCTGAAATGGGAAAAGAAAAAAGAGTAAGATCATTAAGTGTCACATTTTTGGGTAAGGATTTTTCTCTGTTGTGGCAATTCCATGTTACTCTAGTAAGGCTATTTGTCTAGCAGTATAAGATGTAATAGCCTTCATGCCGGAAGAAGCAGTCTTAAATAGTTATTTTTGATAGCATTTCTAGTGCAGAGAAGATGTAAAGAGCAGAGGGTGTAAGAAGATCAGCAGTTTCTGTTGAACAGTGATTCAGGAGGGGTTTTGTATAAGCACTACCTTTCTTATTTTGGACATGTTCCTTTCTAGAGTGCTGTAATACGTGTGATGGCACTTGTGGCCTCTGGAGTAGCCACTGGATTTTAAAACAAATTGTGTTTTGAATTATATCTGTCTTTATAAGTTACTTAACTACAGCCTTATGCTTACTGAATGTGCTGGTTTTGGCTGGAGTAGAGTAAGTTTCCTTCACAGTGGCTGGTAGGGGGCTGTATTTTGGATTTGTGCTGAATGCACAATAATATAGATATTAATAATTATGTTGATAATACAGAGATGTTTTTGTTAAGGCTGAGCAGGGCTTGCACAGAACCAAGGCCTTCCCTGCTTTTTGTTCTGTCTCACGGGAGAGGGAGTCAGGGGTGCATGGGAGGGTGGGATGAGACACAGCCAGGACAGGTGACCCCAACTGACCCAAGGCCATGTGACATCAGGCTCAGGATATAAAGTGAGGGGAAGAAGGAAGAAGGGGGTGGATGTTTGGAGTGATGGCATTTGTCTTCCCAAGCAACCATTAGCTGTGATAGGGCCCTGCTCTCCTGGGATGGCTGAACACCTGCCTGCCCGTGGGAAGCAGCGAGTGAATTCCTTGCTCTGCTTTTCTTTTGTGCATGGCTTTTACAAAACAACAACACAACAAACACTTTTGCTGTTTCACTGTATTTTGTGGGATAAATACTGTTCATGTCTTTTCCATCTCGTTTTCCATTTCACCTATCTCAGGTGTATGTTATCAATTGCTAATGGCTTAGAGAGGTAGAAGATGAGAAATGTGACAATGAGTCCCAGCTTAGATGTGCCCTATTACCTAATTGGAAGCAGGTTAAAGACCTGGAACAGCCTTTCTAGTCATGCCCTGTGGCTGGCAGTGTTCAGGAGGCTTTTGGACAGCACCCTTTAGTAACACCTTTAATTTTTGGCCAGCCCTGAAGTTGGACTAGATTTTTTTAGGTCCCTTCCAAATGGAATCACTCTCTTTTTCCTTTCATACCTTCCCTTGTGGCTGTGGCAGTGGAGCGTAGAGGGAGAGTTGGGTCCAGGGGACATCTGCTGCATTTGTTTCTTTTGTTTTGGTGTGTTACGAATGGTGGGCATTAGAAACCAGGCAGTAGAAAATAAACGTAGTTTTGTAATGAAATCTCTGTTTCAGAAGAGCTCTGCTACCTGTATGCAAGGCAAAACCCACATTTCTGTAGAGTGCAGCAGAAAGATAGAACCAAAAAGCAGGTGGGTGGTTATGGATTTGCCTGGTGCTGTAGTAGTGATCCTCGACTGGGCTCCGGGCTGAAGAGTTAAATGTATCTCTTTCATTCTGCTTCTCTACCCTGTAAGAATGGTCTAATTACCTGCTCCCAGTCTACAAACTGTAGCATCTTAGTCAGTGATGTGTGGTCAGTTGCTCCCTAGTTAAAAGGCAGGTAGATATTCTTGTAAAGTTTCATAATTTGAAGCTGATAAATTCTTTTTGGATCACTATACTGTTGATAAAAGGTAGTTTCCTCTTCCAGACACAAGCTACTGATGCCACGATGATTTTTTGCCTTTTCTTTTATACTCCTGTTATATCTTTTACAACTTCTGTATTCCTAGTGCTCTTTGCCTATATTCTTGGACTTGTTTGTCAAGCTGAGAGACTCAACATTTTAGAAGCTTCGTAGTTAGGGATCAGTGTGCCCCAGACCCCAAGGTCCTCTGCAGAACACATTCTGTAAACCAAGATAGAACCATCCAGGGGAAGGTTCCTTGGGGAGGGGAGGTTCACTTGAGCCTCTCATTGGGGAATCTTTGATAGATATGCTAATTAGTAAGACCTATAATGTTATACCCAATCTTTTGGGGTGTGCATTTTGTGGGGTGCATTTTGGTGCATTCCACCTGGACATGTGCACCTAAGGATCCTTAAAATAAATACCGAGGTGAAATCCCTTTCTCCCTTCTAATTGTGTTTGACTCTTGATTTTAAGACCAAGAAAAGGCATCACTACAACAACCTGTTAACCAGAACCAAGTATTACTGAATGATCAAATTTGGAAATCTACTTTTTTTTTAATTTGACAATCATCCACTTTAATATATATACATATTTAAAGTCTGTACACAGTAAAATACAAAATAAAAATGTTTCTTTATAAGTTACACAATTAAACAGCTGCATTTGCCTGTAGTTTAGCTGTCATTTAATTAAAAAAAAAAAAGAGAGAAGCATTGTTGAGCCATTGTTATATTCATTGACAATAACCTTGGTATAAAACACCCATACAGAGTAAGTGTACAAAATAGTGTACAGTTCATATAAGCTGTGCAAAGACAGCAAAGTTCAGTTAAAAATCAAAGAGGTGTATCCACTTTCCTCTGTCCACACCACGGATAGCAGAAGCAAAGTGGAAAATAAGCACAAACCTGTGGACAAGAAGGTGGGTCAGACAGTGCTTTGAACACAATATTGATGAATAAATTAAAATGAAAATCATAAATGTATAGGATCTCCATTATACAGGGCATGCTTGCATGATACCTTCAAAGTCATTCCAGGGGTATCAATGGATCTGTTGCACAAGCATGGTTCTCTTTGCGGTGAGGAGGGAGGCAGTGCTTGGTCTGTGTCCCTCAAGGTTATTTATTTTGGAGGAAAGGATTGCTAGATCAGACAAGTCTTCAGTAGGAGCTGAAGTAATATAGGTAGCTGGAAATTCACTTGAAAGGTAATAAAAATGGTCACACCATCTATAGTGTATTTTTGATGGTTTTTTTATCTGGGGGAAGAAGTTTCCTTTCCTACAGGGGAATTTCCCTTTCCTCCCTGCTGTAGAGCCAGGAGCTGCCTGTCTGTTTTTTGGGAGAAGGTAGCTAATTGAGCAAATATTGCTTGTTAAGCAGAGAGAGTTATGAAAAGTTTGGCATGTATTAGGAACACGAAAACCTCCACACAGGGCAACAAATGAGGAATACCAGGGAGAAGGAAGTCTTGCAGCTATTGTGATAAAGAACCTGTACTGAAGAAGCATGTGGACATTGGGGTGGGACAGCACCTCTTCAATTTATAGCACTCTGGTTTATTTACATCTTTGCAGTGTCCCCATGTGATGGTAGGGGCAGGCAAGGGATCTAAGAGACTGTTATCTCCTCCTCTTCTTCTTCCCCTTCATCATCCTCTTCCTCTGAGTCTGAGAAGTCTGAAGGTTTGCTGGGGCTGCTAGAATGGGATGGAGAAGGAGACATCTGGGAGTCCAGTCTGTCCCTCAGGTGTAGATGTTCCGGGGACGGGTGGTAGGTTAAGGGATGCCGGGGGCTGGGCGGGCACACGGGGCGAACTTCCTCCTCCTCCTCCTCCTCTCCTGAGCATTTCTTGCCTACGTCACTGAGGTCTGGGTGAGGGTTGAACTTGGTGGGGAGGGTCTGTTCTCTGCAGCCACCAGAAGAGAGGAGCTCTCTTTCTTTGGAGTTCCTCCATTTCATCCTCCTGTTCTGGAACCAGATCTTCACCTAGGGGACAAAGCAACAAAGAAGGCAAATGGATCAGTAAAGCAGGGACCAGAAAAGGTGTTTTGGCTGCACTCTCAAAACCCTGCACATGCCCATACTAAAGCTAGCAGGAACCACAGAATCTGATCTTTGGAGGGCCCTAGGAGAGAGCTCGGGGGCAATAAGGCTGTGGTCCTACTCACCCAGCTGGGAATCGTGCCATCTGTAACTTGCTTTGGATGTTCTCCCTGCTACCATCCCCTTCTCCCCCCTCCTCTAAAGCTTCCCCCGGGAGTGGGGGAATCTTGGCTCCCCACACACCCCGACCTGGTGACTCTCTCACCTGTGAGTCCTTGAGGCCCAGCTTGGCTGCCAGCTTCTTCCTGTCGGGTTTGCTGATGTACTTCTGCTTCTGGAACATCTTCTCCAGCGCCTTGCGCTGCACGTCGGAGAAGACGGCGCGGCGCAGCATCCCCCGGCGGGGCTTGCCCCGGGCAGCCAGCGGCCAGGAGAAGGTGCCAGGGATAGGGACCACGGCGGAGGCAGCTGTGGGAGGGACACACGGCACTGAGCAGAGCGGGACCGGCCCCCACCATCCCTCCCTGCCCTCCGGGCGGGCGCTCATCAACCTGGGGCGGTGAAAAGGAGCTTGAGGCTTAACCAGCCGCCCCCTTTCAGGCAGCGATCGCCGGGATTAGATCTATCAACTCAAATGTGGAAAATGGGTCAATGGTGGCCGGTTTTGTTGGGAGATTCAAAGGTCTCCGGCCTGAAAAGGCAAAGCGAGGCGTACCAGCTAAGATAGAGGTATAATAAAAAAGCTCTCCCTCCCACTCAGAAGCATTTGATTTTTTTCAGATGCTTTTATCATTTCAGATGCTTTATTATGCTCGAGATGAAAATGAGGACTTTTCTGATTCCGAACAAAACCGCTCCTCTTCAGATGCAGTTTTGATCAATCAGTATTCATCTTTTTATAATAATCTCTTCTCTCTCCCTCCTCCCCCCCCCAAAGTTGGAGAATTCAATTCGAAGACATGAAAAGTAACAGCTAATTAGCACACTGCCTGGTTCCCAATGGCATTAGTATGATAAAAAAGGGCAGAGTTTCGCCTTAAAAAAAAAAGGAGGGGGGGAACCTCCCCAAGAGAGACAGAGATGCTAATGAAGCGTGAATGGTAATTGTGTAGTAATGAACTAACAGAAAAAGACTGAGGACAAGCAGCTAACGCCATATATTATTGGAACAAAAGAGATTTACACTTTCAAACTAAACACAACGGCATGCCAGGCTCCTCGGGAGAATACTGATGGCACAATCGTCTCTTTCCCCAAATCATTTTCATTAAATGGACATGAAAAGCTATTTATAAAGCTCAAGTTGTTTTTGTTAGGCTATTCACATGCTGGAGAAAGGAAGCAAATTCCATTATCCAGAGGATGAATAGAAGAGCTTGGGTTATTTTTTTTTCTCTCTCCCTTTCCCTGTTTTCTTTTTAAATTAATAGCTTGTTTGTGTAATTAGATTTCGGGTTTGGTTGTTTGGTGGATTTTTTTGTTTTTCTTTTTGTTGTTGTTGTTGTTGTTATTGTTCTCTCAACACTATAGTAGTGCTGTAAGAATCACACCTCCGTGGCCTGCTTTCTCGCCTTTACGGCGGTGTTTGACGGTGTAACCGGGAAGGTGGAGGAGGGAAGGGTTAGTGCTCGGCGGAGGGGCTGGAGGCGAGGGTGCAGCAGAGCAGTTACGCCGCTGCCGCAGCGCGCTGGACCCGCCCGTAGCGCGGCGGCGCGGGAAGGTTTGGGGGACCCCCAGAGGCTCCCTCCCTGTTCTCTCCCTCTCTCCATCCTTCCCTCCGTCCCTGCGCGGGCGCGGAGCGCGGGCGGCGGCGGGAGCTGACCGCTCCTCCTGGTGCTGAAACAGCAGCGCCGGCCGGCCGGGAGGGAGGGAGGGAGGGAGGGAGGGAGGGGGACCCGCCTCGCCTCGGACCGTGACAATCCCGGCTAATTTGCGGATCAGCGGGAGGAGCGGGCAGGGAATGTCAGGCAGTCACTGCCTGTGCTAAATCGGGCAGCAAATTGGCGCGACTGATGCTTGAATGTTGTACTCCCTCCAACCTCTGAACTGCGGCATAACCCCGCCGGGGGGAACGGAGGGACGGCAGATATCAGCGGGCAGTGCCGGCAGAGGGACATTTTGAAACACCTACCTGGGAAATAGGAAGATCTGAGAAAGGGCTGGAAGGATCCTTCGAAGTACGGAAAGGAGAAAGTCTTTGGCGGGACGCTCTGAAGCAACGCAGGGGAGGTTTCTAGTAAATAAATAAAATCAAATTAAACGGAGAGTAACCACCGGTTGGACTCGACCCATGGCAAGGCTGGGTTCTGTCGCTTGGTCCTGGAGACCAACGCTGTGGTACTTTTAGAAAAAGTAAAAGAGCCAGACTGAACCCGGAACCGCCGAGGAAAAGTGGCACTTTTGCTGGTTTTGCCAGCAAAGCGGCACCCGTGAGGACAGGGTCAGCCAGAAGACACGGCCGGGGGACCCCTCGTCTCTGGGACCCTCCCTCCGCCTGCTCCTCCCTTCCGTCCGGCGGCGGAGAGGGACCTGCCGCGGGCAGCGCTGTCCCTCGCCCCCGAAATCCGAGCGATGCCGGAGGGCTCTGCATCTCGGGACAGGGTCCTCCCTCCCTTTCCTAAGCCGGCTCCCTGCGCTGCCCCTCGCCCGGCACCCCTCTCCTGCGGGCGGTGTGTCCCCCGCGCCCGGAGCCGCGGCCGGCGGCGAGCTCGGGGTGTCCCCCGCTTACCGGCTCGGGGCGTGGAGGAGAGGATGGCGTTGACTCCAAACTTCAGGAAAGTGGAGTCGCTGCTGGAAGTCTGTGGCGAACAGATCCTCCTGGAGCCGGCGGTGGTGGAGCTGGGGAGCTCCGGCGTTCCCGAGTCCGTCCTGGCGGCCGAGGTTGGGGGGGACATGCTGGGCGGGGGGGCAGTCCTGGGCAGGTAACTGGTGGGCCTGCTGATCCGGATCAAATCTTCCACCAGGAAGCTGGAATGGCTGGAAAAAGCCGACTGTAGCGACTGAGGCAAGGTGAGGGTGGGGGTCGGCCGGAGGAGGCTGGGGTAGACGGCTGGCGGGGCGATGAGGCTGGGGAACATCATCGCAGGGGCCGTCCGCGGAGCCGGGCTGGGGCCGCTCGCCTGCTTGTTTGTTTGTTTGCTTTTGTTTTCTGCTTTGCAAACCTGGGTTGGTAAAGATCCAGCCAGCGAGTCTGGCGGAGTTCTCTCTGCCCCTTCCTCCTGGACCATGGGTTTTATAGTGGTCAGCCCCGCTGAGGCTCTTTCAAAAGTGACAGCCCCAACAATGGGGTTCAACAAAGTTCTCCACTTGAGCTTCATTCAGGGCGAGCTCCCGGCTTCTCCATTGGTCCGGGGCTGCAATTTATGATTGGATTAGACTTCATAAGCAACCGGGGCACAATGGCCCCGCCACAAAGAAAGTGTAGTCATCAATTTTGCATATTGACCGCCTCTTTGGAATACAGCACTCCAAAGGCTCCCAGCGGGGTTTTGTTCAGAGGCAACACACACAGGCTAATTAAATGCCTATTTAAAAGTTTCGAATGACATCTTGCCTCGTAGAAAGGGAATTATTTAAAGAAAGCACTAAATTTATTTGCCGCTCCCCTGCTGAGTTTAGGAAATAAATCAATAAATATTCATAGAAACTTATCTGCGGGCTCTCAGAAAAGCACGGGTTTTGTGGATTTGAAAATACAAATTAGAAAACGTTGAACCAAGCTCTGTTGAGGGAGAAACACATTTGGAGAGTGGATCCCACCGTGCTTTGAGCATATTCTGCTCCTGCTATTAGTATGAGGCAGAATTAGTGCGCGTAGATGGGGTTGGTTTTCTCTCTGCACATCGAAGGTCCGGAATAAGGCATATTTGCGGTGTCAACTTCTCCTTTCAAGATCCGAGCTTCGTAAAAGTCTCGTGTACTTGTGTTCAAGCGAGAGGTTTGCCCAGACCTAAATGTGAGCCTTGATGTGGCCGGGAAGAGCTCTGCTCCCACAAAATCTGAGTATTGCACACAAAAGAGATCTGCGCAGCTTTGTGGGACCAGAGCAACCCCTTCGAGTTCTCAGTCTCTTGCTCCTCTGTGTAGCTTATCTACGTTAAAAATACTGAGAGTCGCTCCCCTCCAGCTGTGAAAACGAAGACAACTTTGTAGCGTTTGGATCCCTTTGGCTGAAGTTGTCTGATCTACTCTCGGCTTTGTCGGTGTCAGTGACTCGAAGCAGCCAAATTCACCTGATCTCGCTCTTTATCTGTGGGCGTGTGCAGGATTTCGGAAGGTGTATTAGTCAGTGCGACAGAGCCCGGAGTCCCCTAACTTTGGTGCGAGGGACAAATGGCATCGTCTAACGGGAAAGTAGTAAATAGGGATTCTTCTGGCAGAGAGGTTTTGTTTGTGGTGGCAAATATGGAAATAGGCGCAAGTGGGGTTAGTTTCCTTTGGAGGTGGGTGATGAAAGCGACTATTGAGAGTGGTTTTACCTGATTTCTCTGTTAAAGACTATAACAGATGTGTTAAATGTCCTATGTTTTAAAAGCACCCCATTCAGTCCTTTGGTGTGTCTGAACCTTTGCAAGCAGAAGTGTGCAGCTCAACCATGCAGCCTTTATCCTATTAACCATGAACTAACTGTCACCTTCAGCTGTTTTCCCTTTTTACTTTTTAACACAAAGCTTTCTCAAAAATCTTATTAACCAGCTTTATTTCTCTCGATGGTTTTTGTCCGGACGTTTTGTGTTGATTATCTCCATGTCGATGCTTTAACCATTCAATAAAAGTGCATCTGCGATTTATATCACATTAGGGAAGAAAGAAAGTCTGTTAAACCTCTCCCTTGATTCAAATCAAAAAGTTATTTATTAGAGAGGACGGAATCAGCCCTGGAAATTCTATGATCCTGACAAGCTTTCCCGGTGCTGTTCGCCGGCCCCCAGCAGATGAGCACCTGCAGACGGCTGACTTGGAAGGTCTGCCGTCTGAAAGCATCACTTTGAAATAAAACCTCGCCACAGTTTCCCCCCGCTCCCCAGTTTTGCTGGTCTTGATGCTTAGCAGGTAAAGAAAAAGGGGAAGGAAGGCGTAGGCAGAGCGCAGCGGGCTCGGGGGTGCGGACGGGTCCCCGCCACCTGCCCCCCGCCCCCGTTCAGGCTCCGCCGTGCCGGGGGTGCCCGGGGGGAGCGGGGGCTGCCCCGCCCTGCTCCGGGCTCAGCTCTCCGCTCGCCCCCACCCCGGGCGCTCCGGGGTTACCTTAAGCCCCGTTTATGCGCAGCGCTGCTCTCAGGGTGTTATTTAGCAAGCGAGCGGGACGGCAGCGAATGGAAAGAGTAAATGGGGCTTTCCCAATAAAATAATTACCTGGCGCCCCGCCAGCCCCTGGTCCCATCTCTGTCCCCTGCTCCCTGCCCCTCTCGCAGCCGCCCCCAGATCCCAGCGTTTCCCAGCTGAGCCCCGCCCGGGCTGTTCCGAGAACACTTAGTTTTTTACAGTCATTATACGTTTCCTTTGAGATGATTTACTCCTTTCTTTACTTATACATTGGGGGCATTTTGTCTCACTATAGACCAACTGCTGCTAATTTCTCTGGTTTTAAAAAAGAGGGGCTGACATTTTCTGGAAGGTTGGGTCAAACGCATGCTGGGGCACGCGTGGACCCGGTTGCTTGTGATGCGTCTGAGCACACTCATAAAGAATTCCTTAAGCACCACGGCAAAAGGGACTAGACATCTATTGAAAGGGAAGATAGACCATAAGAAACCAAGAAATCAGACGAAAGGATCTTATTTTAAGTGATCTCCTTTGGAAGTTTCTTTTCAAAGGCAGTGATCATTTAAGAGAAAGGGAATTCTAATGTCTCAGGATAAAACCTGTGACTAATGCCGTTTGACCTATGCTCAGGCAGTTTTGTGCTTCCTGCCATTCATTTTAATGTCGTTATCTTAAAATTTATTTCTTAAAAGTCACTCACTTTCTTTGTCACGTAAAAAGAAAAAGAAGAAGAAGAAGGAAAAAAAAAAAAGGGAAAAAGAGCCCAAACCCAAAACTGCCGGCGGGTGAGGGGTGGGGAGGGGGAGGTGGGGGGTTGAAGCTGCGTGTGTCCCGGTCCGAGGCTGGTAATCCGCATGAAATTGGGAGAGCCAGCACTTCAAATCCGGAGACCAAAGGGCTGGGCAGGGCCGGGCCGGCCCCCCCCGGCGGCTCGGATCGGCGCTCGGAGCCCCGTCCCTCTCCCGCATCCCCGGCGCGGGGAGACGGACGTCTCAATCACCGCCACGGCGCGGCCCCACGCGGGACACCCTCCGGGGACAGCCCCTGCCCTGCCGGGCCGCTTCCCGCAGCCAGGTGGAAGCCGAACTTCTCGTCCCTCCCTCCCCGACCCGGAGCCGCTCCACAAGGACCAGCCCACCCCCGCTCCGCACCCCCCTGGCTGCCCGGCCCCGCAGTGTCCCCGCTTCTTCCTCCCCAAAGCTGCGGTGCAAAGGTGTGTGTGCGCCTTTTAGGTTGTTTTCTTATTTTTCCCCCCACTTTTTTCCCTTTTTCTTTTTTTTCTTTTTTTTTTTTTTTTCCCGCCGGAGAGGGGCCGGCGGGAGAGGGGGAGGGATGCTCCGTCCCTGCTGTGTCCCAGCCCCCTAACGATGCTCATCGACCATGCCGGCAGCTTGAATGGAGGCTGCGGGGGCGAGGCTGTATTAAGACACCTAAGTCTTCACCTTTAGAATTCAAGCACAAGGAACAGTAACTGTTGGTTCGTTCAAAGCTCTTCTAGATCCCCCCTTTTCTTGAAAATCCTTCTATTGTGCCAATCAAGCAGATGGTTTGCAGGAAATATAGCTTGGCCCCAGTGACCGAAACTAATTTTAACTAGCTTTCCAAGCCTGGCACGTTTGTTTTGCTCTTACAAAATAGCTAAAAAAACAGCTGGCAAGGGTGAATTAAACCCATTAAAGACACATTTATAAGAAATTATATTCACATAGGTTGCTTGAAACCCCCCTAAGAGGGAAGAGATGAGCGTATTGAAATGAAAATGTCCCCGAGCACACTACCCTCCTTAACATCGCCTGAGAGTCTCAAAACATTTTACTAAATAGATTAACTTGACTATTGTTTTGCATCACATTTATCAGCTTCATTAAGTGAATAGCTGAACAAATATATTACGCATGCATGAAAAGCTCTTTTGGGGGCTGCCTTATTGTGTCCTCAGCCCTGACAGGTGGTTAACTGTGTTTCTCTCTCCTCTCCCCCTCTCTTTCTCTGGGCAAAGAAAGAGGGAGCTCGGACAGAGCGCACAGCCCAGACTTGGCAAAGGGACCTCGAGGGGAGAGTTACTTTCTTTTCCCTCGCCATTCATGCTGGCCAGCCCAGAGTGCATGCAGCCTGAAATGCAACCAGATGATCTGATCATGTCAAAAGTAATTAACTTTAGTTTAGTCTCCGTGTCTTGCTTGTGCTTTACTAACTCCGTCCAAGCCAGTTTAATTTGCATCCTTTCTTCCAAATTTGATTATTTTTGTCCATTTCGTCCTTTTATCCTTTCCCCAACCTCCACCTTTGTTTCAAAAAAATAATCTGGGGTTGAAAAATCCCTCTTCTTTCTTCTCCACTGATCTGTCTAATAAACAACCACACAAACTCCTGAAAAACAGTTCCTTTCACAATCTAAGATTGGCATATTTTGGAGAGCTAGGATTTGCAAAATACAGTATGATGGTTTATTTGCTGCCTCAATTTCATGATTACTTGGCCCAGTGGAAACTTGCTGGGAATTGGACAGTGGCAGTTTGGATTTCATATGTTGGTGTGCAGGGTCCTGCTTGTTTCAGTTGTGGTCTCTGCCCCAAGGGTTTCCAAATTAGACTGTGCAGATGAAAGGTGGAGGATGACAGAACATGAAATTTTCCCATTTATTTTCTCAAAAATGTATTTCTCTCATGTTGCTCAAGTAGATCAGAAAAATTAAAAATCCTTTTGTCTTTCAAATAATTTCTTAGGAGTACTCCTACCTCCTCACTGCAAATTGAAGTTGTGGTCCTTTGCTTATGACAGTGGCAAATGTCTCTGCTGAATGATCCACTGAAATGTCTCTGCAGTGGTCAATTTTAAGTGCTGGGACTTGAAGATCCCCTGACTTTTCCACTCATTAAGACCCAGTTCTGTTCCTCATTCTCCAGGCTAAGACCGGAAGGATGACTTTGTTTGGAGGACAGGACTCTCAGCACAATTCAGCAGGAGAATGAATGTGTCCTGGGGTGGATTTTAGCAAATCTGAGAGTTTGCTGTCACCTTGAATAGAGGGTCCTTGAGCCCACACACTCCCTTGATGTTTGCCACAAGAATGGATTTAATGGCTGCTTTCTACCCCTCTTCCTGCTGGAACATCACACAAGGACCTCTGTCTCTCAGAAAAAGTACAGAGTCACTATTTAACTATCTGTACGATAAACCCAGGACCTTCTCTTGTTTGTACACCTTTTCTTAAAAGTGCTAGATCATCAGCCCTCAATCCCTTGAATTCTTCCATGCCAGCCAGCTGATGCTGCACTTCCTTTGGGCTTAAGTCTCTCTGGGAAGGTTTAGGAGGGAGACTCAGAAGAGAGATGCTGATGAGAGCCCAGGTACGTGGAAACACTTTTCCCAATGGAAAGTCTTCCCCGAGCTATGTGCTGGTATCCAGAAGGATGGTGATAGGCTGGGAGGCTCACTTTGCTCCTTCCAGGTGAAAATACCTTCAGATGTCATGATTCAGTGGGGAAAACAGCTGTTGTGGGGAGAGTGTTCTTCTCTCTGAGTCCTCTGTGAAGGTGCTGAAAAGGTCCTCTGACAGAGATTAACCTGTGCATCATTTGGTGGGACTCAAAGCCATGTGATAAGGAAGGAAAAGAAACTCAAATACTGTGTAACAGTTCTTTAGCAAACAGAAGTGCAAAATTTCCTTGTTGAGATACTTGAATGGCCTCACAATTCAAATGCGGGAATATCTTAAGAAAATAAAACATGAATTCCAAGTGTTTTTGATTATTGGATTCCCTGGGCATTTAGTGTTTTTATCTTGTAAGTATTGCATTTGTGACCTTGTCCATTAAGGCAATGGGTTTGCAGCTATATGGTTCAGTTACAGACCATGCCCTGACCACAGCTATGTTCATGTCTGTAAGGTGCTGGTAAACTGTCCAGCATCCATAGAGGATAAGACCAAATGTGTGGACCTCTTTAATAGGTATAGAATGCTTAGTTTCCAGAAATACTGAGCTATTCTTGTAGATGTTGATGTGGAGTGTGATCTCTGGAGCTCTGACAGAAGAATGACAAACTGCCCCTCACGGTTCGCCTTCATAGAACCACTGAGAAATGAGTGAGCAAGCACTGGTCCATATGGTCCGTGTGCTATGTTCCCAGTCACTTTGTGTAAAATGGAGAGTGAAATGAATGAAAATAGCTGTGTTTCTGTTGTCCCTTGGGGATGCTTTTAGCAAGTGAGGTGCTTCAGGTACAGAAAACCAAGGAGCAATAATGCCTGAGGAATTAACAGCTCCATAGTCTTAGGCATCATGGACATCTCTTCAGGATTCTCAGGGGTAGGTAACCATACCCAGTAGATTTTCTACTGGATCTCCACTTGTGAGAAAGAGTTGTTCTCCTCAGAAAACACTTGGCTTATCGTGGAGACTAGAACAGGACCACCCTTCTTCTGGGGTTTGGTTTGCAAGCGGCGCAGCTTCCTGATGTTCGGAGATGAAGGGCTCTTCCATTTCATTATCAGGAATAGCTGATGAGGTCCTTGATCTTGAGAATCTTTCTTGAAATAGCCAAAGCCTTTCTCCTGGGAGCGTCTCCAACCCGTTGAAAGTACATCCCTTCTCAGAGAATTGTGTTTCTTTCTGACAAACAGAAGAAAAATGCCCTACTTGTGTTCCAGCAGCCATGAGATTGGACAGATAGACGGTGAAGTGTGTTGCCCATTTATGCCTTCAGCTTTCTGAAAGCAAACGGAAATCTCTGAGACTAAGGAGAGTGCAAGCATGTAAAGAGAGTTGTAGAAAAGCTTTTCCCCATGCCTTTGGCCCGAGAATGCTGCTTGTTCTGTCAGAGCTGAAGTCAGGGGCAAAACTCATGGTAATTTCAATGCAGTGGGGTTAAGCCCTAGAAGAATTTGAATGTACTTGTCTCCTTTCAGGACCTTGTCAGGAGTGTTTTGGTACTGCAGGGGGAAATATCAAAGACAACTGAAGTTTAGAATGAGGCAGCCAGGATGTTTGAAGACGATCTTCATAAGATGAAACAGCTTTTCTCAGGTTTCTTGTCCCACCTGTAGCAATGAGGACTACTTTACAAAAAACATGTTTTAGTGGTCACATTCACATTTTTCCCTCTCATCATGTCATGCTTTTTGTCTTTTTTTTTTCTCTCAGTTTTTCCTTCTCCATTAAAAATATAAGAGGGCAGAGAGCATAAAATTTTATGTCTCTAGAAAGGTCTTTAGGGGCATCAGGTAGGATTCAGCGATTTAAAGTTTGACTTGATGAAATCTGGTACAGTCATGTTGTCCTGGCACAGGACAGGCCCTTTTGAGGACCCATACTCTGGCTGTGACTTGTCAAACCCAGAAAGCTCAGGAGAGAGGAATTTAATGTAGCTTTAAGCTATATTTGCAGCCTCTTGATTCACGGATGTACTAGGATAAGGTGTATTTCTCCAGTGTCTTTTCAAGTGTTCTGTCTTAGGTCTTAAATGGAAGTTTAGTCCCTCACCTATCAATCTTTACCTAACTTTCCCTTATGGTACTATAAAAAAAATTTTCTATCCTTTTTTGGTGAATGTTTCCTTCTCCCACAGATAAATAAACCAATGGGCGAATGTGTAGAGACAGGACTACACTGCTGACTGTGATCAGTGACACACTCTCTCCAGGCAGTTCGAGCAATGAGGCTGGACTTCTATGCCAGGACAATTCATGCCTGGGCCTTTTCCCTGCTTCTGCACTTACAGCAGAAGTAGGAGCAGGCTGGACAGCACAGAAAAGTTTCCATCCACTGCTGTGTATATGGCAACTGTCCCCAGATTTGTGAGAGGAAAAACGGAGAATGTCTTCTTGTTACCTTCTGCTATTTCCACAGTGTCCTCTAGCCAAAGAGAAGGCAGTTTTTTACTCTCTGTTCTGGTTGACCAGACCTAATATTTAAAAGGAGTGTTTTAAGAAGGATGAAATAATGTTGGGATTTATGAGGTGCACTGACCTTAGCAGGAGGAAGCAGAAATTAGAGATCTCTCTTTGGAAAGACTGAGACATACAAGAATTTGCATCTGGTCCCAGGCCCCCCAGTACAAAAATGGATTGACGTCAGACTGGACTGGCTGAGCTCAAAATTCAAAACTGGGATATTTGCACTCCAGGCAGATGAAACAGGGCTGGGAAACAGTCTCACTCTTTCCAAGAAAAATATATAAGCTTTGTGTGAAAGGTGTAGGGAGCCCTTTATTTTCCATTTAGCATCATATCCAGGTGAGTGTAGGCCTTTCCTTTGAAGGAACAGGTAGGGATGATGTGCTCTCTAACGTGATGCAACTCTTTTTCACCCCACTTTTAGTGTGTCCAGGAAGTCAGCACATTTCAAACTTGCTCTTTACTTTGGGAAACTGTCTCCAGTACACAAGTAGATTGTCTGGCCACATGGAAAAAATCCACAAAGATGGACAAGTCAAGTCATCCTCGTGGGCTGAGGAGTTTTTTGGCTCTCCTGACAGGGATCTGGGATGTCCCTCAGTGCTGGGGCCATGTGGCCAAGAGGTTTGTCTTCCTTCTCTTCCTGAGTTCACTATGAAGAATGTTTTCATGGTAAAAACTACATCTCTAACTTTCTTAACTGTGTTTTAAGTGATGAATTTATGAGGAGCTGCTGTTAAATCACAGGGTTTGTTTTATGACATATTTTCCAATCAAGCCTTGTTTAAGCAAGAAAGCCAAGTAATTACATATAGCTTTTTAAGAATGTGCACTGTTTTCTTTTCCTCTTCATTTAAATTGCAGAGTGCAGAGGACTCCTGTTTTTAAGTAGATTTTAACCATGACTAGAGAAGCTTAGTTATCAGTTATGCACTATAAACAATATGCAGAGGGGGGATGTTTTGATCAGAGCTATTCAGTCCTTGCCTGCTAATCTAATTACAAAGTGTAGGTTTTCTGACACAGAGCTGCTTGCACAGAGAAGGCTTTTCTCACACCTGGTGGATTGTTTAGCCAAGCTTTTAAAATGCTTACAGTTTTAAAGGGAGAGGGGGGGAAGCCTTTTAAAAAAACAAGTTCCTGTGCAAGGCAATAGAAAGAATTTAGTGGTTGTCAACATGCGTTTAGTATAAGGGTGCTGTGTAAAATGTGGGTTCACTTTATATTGACCTTTGGACATAGTAGCCCCAAACATTGTTTTATTTTTTTTTTTTTAAGGGTTAAGGAAAGAATGAAAGATAACAGATGTCAGTGACTGTATTAAATTAAATGTGTGCATGCATGTTATAAATATCTATGTATGGCTGGACATGATGCTCCCATATTTTTTTGGATGTTTATTGTTAGTGCCCCAAGTGCTCAGCAGCTCTGAAAGGGCAGCTTTGAATCACAGCCCCAGCAAAACAGTATTTTTGTGTTGTTTAGTGCCCCAATTCCTACAAACAAAATAAAGTACCTTGTTGAATAAGGGCCATTGAGCAGGAATGATGGGTTAAGAGTGGGGGTCTGAGGTGGCAGCGTGGGTGCTTGTTTATCAGGGAGGAGTTGTCAGTTGTTGGCTGTGCTGGTGAAAGGAGGGACGCTGGAGGCTGATGGCTGGGAGAGCATTGATGTGAGGTAACGGGGTAATCGGATTGAAAGTTAGCCATGGTATTTATGTCAGTTCACATTTCGTCAAATGAATAATATGAGGTTGCTACCTAGCCCAGGCCTTGGCCTGGGGGCTGGGCTATAAAGAATCTAAGGCCTCATTTGATTCAAATATAAATTAATTCTCACTGGAGCGTTGGCTGATTAATCTATTTGCATAATAGTAGAAAAACTGCAGTGTGGTTACTTTTGCGGGGATTTGGACAAGAAAAGCCTTAAATTCATTCGAAAGAATATTGTGTGAGAAGTCAGGGAAGCAAAAGCACCTCTATAGGGCTCCTCAAGCCATTTTCCCCCCAACCCTGATGTGCAAAACCAAAAGCTAAACTTGTTCACTGGGGAGTCTGACACCATCCTGAAAAAGCTGTGTTCTGATGTCTAGCTACACTTACATTTTTGTATTTGATGTTGCTCTCAGTAATTATAACAATGGCATCCTTTATAACTTTGGATATTTAATAAAAATGAATCCTAAATAAAATTGCACCGTGTGTAGGTGTTGAACTGCAGCAAAGCTCTGTGGGGAGATAAAGAAATAGCAGAGACAAATGCACTTGAGTGCAAGTGCTGTTTGTGTGAAAGCCTGGTTATCCTGTGAGACATGGGAATGAGAGATCCCAGTTCTGCTGGCCACACGCACTTCACAGTGTGGTGAGGGAGGAGACTGAGTGGGTCTAACACCAGTGCTGGCACCAAGCAGGGGCTCAAAAAGGAAAAAATCTCTTTTCTTTTTGCTTCCCCTCCTACCAAGTCTCCCCATTTCACTTTTGGAGATGACACTTGAAGCATTCCCTTATAGAGGACAATATATGGGGAGGTGCACCTACCCATGTGCAGTCACGCAAATGTTTTTCTATCACATCTCATTTTTTCCTTAATTTTCCTAAATACTGTGCATCTCCACTGCATGTATAAAATGTTATGTAAGGTTTGGTTTTGATTTTTTTTTCTTTACTATCCACACATCTGTAGTGCTTGACTGTTTGGCAAAGGATATTATGTTTGCACACAGATATTGAGACTGGTTTTGAATCATGTGACCTCTGAGGACAGAAGTGTGTAAAATTCAGAAGACACAGTAGTGAGAAGCTTCAAAAAAATAGTCCAAATCCTGCTCTTATTGAAGTCTGTAGACGTTTTGCCAGTAAGAAAAACACATGCCCTAACTAAGCAAAATATAAAACTTCCAGCAAGAATGTCAGGATGCAGTTAGAGTAGAGCAGTGGCCATATGAAGAGTGGGAGGCAACCTCCACGTCCATATTTGCTAGAGTTAGTTGATTATTTGCAGGAAAGTTGGGCTGCTGATTGGATTCATTTGAGTTTTAAAGCATCCACTAAGATTAAAGATGTCAGGATTTTGTAGTGAACCTGCCTCCACTGCAGACTACCAAGGTTTTCACTCTGAGTTCAGTTCTTCCTGCTAAAACATAAAGATTCCCAGCAGACAGTGAGGATAAGAGAGGTGCTGCCTCCCCTTCAGCTCAGAGTTGAGGAAACTCACAGTGGCTATTCCAGATGAGAACTCTGAATCCAGATACTTGGGGAGAATCAAGCTGATGTCTCAGATTATGGTTATGCTAAAGCAAATGGCACTGTAAGAACAGTTTGCCTTCTAGGCAGGAATATTGTAATTTGTAGATCATCTGGAAGTGTGTCCACACATGGGAAGTGGGGTTCCTCCTGCCTCATCCCCTTCCTGGTCCTTGTTTCTGGTTTCTGCACGGGTCCTCTCTGCCATGATGTGAGTTCAGGCTGCAATGTGTAACTTCATATTTACTTCTTGAATTCTTTGGTTACTTCTTTTAACTCCTGATTTTGTTTTGCCTTTTTTTCTTTTTCTCTTTCCCCCCTTTTTTTTTTGTTTTTCCTTTTCTTTCCTGGTTTTAGTCCACCAATAATATGCTCCTGGTGTCATTATTATTTTAACCTGGCTTTCACTCTGTTGATTGCTTTTCAGAGCCATTTGGGAAGGATGTGCTGTTTGTTAGTTCAACGCTGTCTCTTTACTAAGCTGGGAATTAGGGAAAAGATCTTGACAAATTGCCACTGAAAAAGGAAAGGTGGTGGTCAAAAATCCCTTATTTATGTAAAGAAGCCTGCTACAGTGTCTGTATGTTTGCTGTTGCAAGATCAGTGTCTGAAAGCACAAAACAAATTCATCCTATCCATGGTCATAAAGCAGCTACACTGCAGTATTTTTGTGGTTAATTCTTGTGGAAGGGGAATGTCTGGGATCTGCAGAAGGTTGGGCCATACAAGCAAATGACATGCCTGATTAACAGAACGTTGTTACGAGATAATAGTGACTCTGCTGTCTTGCTCTGGTATTTATGAAGAATAAACAAGACCAAGGAAAAGCCAAGACATCTGTTTTCTGAACAGAAGCCCTCACTCTGTCGACAACCTCCTAGTCCAATTACTCCATGTCTTTTACACCCAGTGATTGATGTGGGTCTGATGGTTTAATCTGGGGGAAGTTGAAGGCAAATGAAACAGAGCCTCTGTGCTGGTCTGACTGATCTGGGTAGTGAAATGTACTCCTTTGAATTAGCCAGGAGCACTTCAGGCAAACCCAGAACTTCTGTTTTCCTTGATGCCATGGGAGGAAAAGTGCCTGATGCACTGAAGACAGTACAGGGCACCAAGGCTCCTGGGTTCTTTTCATGGTCCCAACCGCAACATGAAATGAAGGAAATGGATAAATTTCACTCAGCCTCTCCTGTTCCTTCCATCAGGTCTGGCTATAGTGCTCATAGTACTCAAATCAAGAAGTTTTTTTGACAATTAAGTAATGGATCTACTTTTTTCCATACTTTACCAGAAACAGACTTTAAATTACTTGTGCTTACATCTTAAAAGAAAGCTTTAGTTTTGGATTTCTTGTTTCTTCCTAGTACCTTTAGTACCCAGTATACAATTTTTACAGTTTAGATATTAGCTGATTTTACTTCCAGTAACTCCCATTACTTTAAAGGGGAATAGCAGAAAAGAAAAAAGGCAATTTTTTTGCATCTGCCATGTCAAAATTGTCAAATAACAGTACGTGTGACAGCAGTCAGGATGAAACAATAGCTGTTGCATGGGCACCACTGATGTGCCTAGGTTGTTTCATGTGTTTACAATAAACCAGTCTGTCCAGGTTGCCCAGCTGAAGCTGAAGGTGATGCTAAAAGGGTGCTGCTAGACAAGGAGGCTGATCTCTGCCAGTAGCTTGTGGTGCTGGAAGGTTGGACCCCATGAGTCTATGGTTTCACTTGTGGCAGTTCTGCCACTCATTTGCCTTGTTTGTGAGCCAGTTTCATTCATTAATTCAACTGGAAGATCATCAAGGGAAAAAGAAAGCAATTTTTTGAAACAGGGGGTTATGGCTGAAAGAGAGGAATTAGTGCAGCTAATAACATATATCTATTTAATTTGATTACTCTTTTCAGGGTAAATTAGTGTGTGAGAGAGATGCATGTCAGGTAATTAAAAGAAAGAATACCTCTCCAAATTTAGAATGGAGTGCACCCCTTCTTCAATCAGATTTATCAGTCAGAAATATTTGGTCCAGGCTAAGTTTGAAAGCCATGAGTTCTGCACACTTATTTCTTCTGTTTTTCTCATCCTTTTTTATTCTTTTCATGCCTTCTATCTGAGAGCTGTCACAGAGGGAGAGGGGCCCAGGTGAGGGTAATAAATCCAGAGCAAAGGACCAAGTGGGCATTTCTGGGCTGGAAAGCCACGAGTACAGTGTGAAAACCCCGTTGTTCACACACAGCTGTCTTTGGTAAGGGCTTAGGTTGGGTAAGCAGGCAGGTCAGCCAAGAAACTGCAGGAGAAAAAATATCAAGTAGGTCTTCATGCTTCCTCCTGGAGCTTTTTCAGTGTAGATACACCTTTACAAGCTGTTTCAGGCTTTCTCACCAGTCTCTGCCCACACGACCTCTTATGTTTCACATTGTTTGTTGGTTGGGGTTGAACAAACCTGTGTCTGACATTTCAAGCACAGTCCATTACTGGTAAAAAGGAAACAATTTTGTATCTGCTGGGTCAGTCAGACATATGACACCGAGAGAAATGATCTTCCTCTCAGGGCTGCAGGAAGCTGAAGGGCAGAAGTGAGTAACTGACAATGGGATATGCTCGACAATATTTATGTGAGCTTTGTGTTCCCAGATACACTTGGATGGCAGTGAATTGTCAGTTACTATATCAACCTGCCAAGAATGAATAGCTCTTGAAGAGCTTGAACCTTCTCAGGTTAAAGCATCTGTAAAGCTAGTAGAGATCACGCATGATATGGATATGACCTCATTCTGAGGGCATATAAATTAAATCATTCCTGAGCAAGGGCTTTGGCTTGCTCAGCAGTGTTCACATGCAAACAGGAGACATTTTGCAAATAGGCAGATCCCCAGGTACTTGTCTGTCACATTGTTCAGTTTGTCTTTATCTGTTGTTGTTATACTGTGCTCTTCACTGTGGCTGACACAGAGGGCTTTAGAGTTTTCACTGAATTGTCTTTATTTGACAGAGAATCTCTCCTGGACGGAGTGGAGTTTCTGCCATACCTGTGGCACAATCTTATTGAAAACACTTTGCATGCACAAAATAGAAAAGTGCCATTCACCACTTCAAGGATGTAGAAACTAGGAAAGAGTGGAAGGGTTGCTCTGATCACATCCAGAGAGGAAGTTTTGGCAGTGATGTTCAAATGGTGCTTAAATGGGAGTCTAAAGGCATGGCAACAGATTACTGACTTAGTTACAGACGCAGCAAAGGATCCAAGTCAAAGGTACTCTCGATTCTCTACCTCCCTTCAGTACAGTAGTCAGAGATCATCAAACCCAATTCTGAGAGAAGATCCACTTCTTTTTTGAGCAGACGGATTCTCAAAAGCTTTAGGAAAAAGGACTAACAGGAGCAATATTTAGAATATTACTGCCAAATCTAATCTTTGTATCATACTAGGAGAGTAATTCAAGTTTTCTGGGGGCCAAAAGTAATTGGATAAAATCTGCAATAAAATTTTATGGGTGTGTGCCTTTCACTGAGATCTCAATCATTTACTGAAATTAGGTAAAAGTAGAGATATCCTGAGAGGACTTTTTTCTTGAACAGGATGAAAGGGTTGTTTTTAATGTAAGAGATCTGTCAAAATCCTGCCATAGGGCCAAACAAGTCGTAATTTTGGCCACAGTGGTTCCTTTGCTTGGGCATATCTCAACAAACCCCACTCTGCTGATACTACACCTTTCCTCCCAGGGATCTCAAGACCTGAATCGAGGTCTAGATTTGGACTTTGCAGTAGTGACCAGAGACTGATCACAACTCCCAAATCGTTAATTGCCAGCTTCATTGCCCAACCAATCCCTAAAATACCCCTTGAGAATAAACACTGTCCTGGAGACATTTCTGTATATTCGGGCTGATGAGTCTCTGTTTCCATCTGCTGTCCTGTATCAGCAGATCTCTAATCATGTAACAAACAGGACCATAAAACACAACTTACCAGCTTGCTTATGTCTACCCTGCTTGGGGCCTGCTTATACCAGCTATTAAATGTGATTGCTGATTTTTAATGGTGTCTGTTCAATTCAGGATCTAGGAAAGAGAGAGGACGGAAAGAGCTGAAGTCATACCTTCAAACTGAACTTTCTGCTTGGTTAGACAAGCTATGAAGAAAGACTCCTGTTTGCTACATATTCACCCAGCACCTGACACAGCGAACTGTCACCTAAGTGAGGCCTCCAGACTCCTCTTTCCTTCTTTCCCCCCATTTGTCTTTGCAATGGGAATGAAGGGAGTGTTTAACTCTTTTGAGTTTTGGGTTTTACTGACTATTTGACACTTACTCTGGATTGACAGGGGTATTTCTGATTCCCATCCAGTGCCAACCAGGCCAAGGCTGCACATCCTTCTAAATCATCCAGAAACATCTATCTTTACTTAATTTTATTTTTAGGTTTAAATAGCAAAATACTATGTTACTATGGAAAAATAACATGACAAAATTATTTTCTGTAGTAATCAGTTCTCATGTTATTTATTGTTAGTCTTAATGATATAATTATTTCATTATATTTTGTTATTATTTTAGCATTAGTAAAAGCAAAAGGAAGACAAAAATGACTTTTCTGCCATATAGAACACAACAGCATTTGCTGCTGATCAATTTTCTAGTAAAATTATTGGATTCATCACAGTATGATTACACTGTGCTGTTTCAGTGGCTTAACAAAGTCGGCTTCTGCCAAGGTAAACCAAAGAATGAAATTCATCCCCGGTGTTTATTTTCATTTTGCACCAGTGATGGAAATTTTTGCATTACTTTTGTATTTTCTTAAAAACAAATGGTATATTGTATGTTATATCACTAACAAAACAACAAAACCAATTCATTGATCTTAGTTCTTGGCTCACCAGAAACAAACCACACTGTTTATTCCATTATTATAGGATCTCGTTCACTAAAGAGAACACGAAAATTTAAACTTTCTAATGAAGAGTGACCCATGTAATATTGAGGGGGTGGGAGGTATTTGGTGCATCTCTAATAAAAATAAAGCATGATGATACCATGCAATTGAAAATCCAATGGCTTTGCATCAACAGCAAATAAAGTGGAAAGGAGATGGGAAGATGGGTGAAATTGTGAGGGGGGTTATTTTTTAAACTTTTTTTTCCACTTTTTTCATCAGCTTTATTGTGTAAAGGGCCATAGTGCTGCTTTAGAATGTGATCCTGGTCAGTACAGCACAAATCTCAGGGGACAAAAGTTGTTAACAGCCTGTTAGGACCTTTGGAACTCTGATCTGCAAAAACATTCTCTGAAAAGAGATGAGCCACTATCTGAAGTAGGGCTGTACCAAATTAAAACACCCCTAATCTTGCTTGGCCAGTGGTCTCTCTTCTAGCAGCAGTTCCACTCACTGCTCCATGAATAGGAGGTGCTATTTCCAAACCTTTAGTATAAAAGAAAAAAGCCCAAGGACATATTAATTAATTAAACATAATTTCCTTTTTCCTCCCCAGTATGCTTTTATATCCTTCCAGGGCAACCAGATAACATAGTTCAGATACAAACAAACATAAAAAGAACAAATTGTGAAGAAAGACAAAACCCTGCGACATTTTCTCTCCTTTTTCCACCTCTCATTAATTGCTTGGCTCTGGGAGGGAAAGGACTCCAAGCCCGAGCTTTGCACAAAACTCATCCAAGAGTGAAGAGGGCAAGCCGAACACTGAGCCTCTCCAGCTGCCCTGGAGTGAATGGCTTTCTGAGGGGTATGAATGCTCGCTGTCTCTCCCCATACAATGTAGGTGTTACTGCTCACGAGGAGAAAATAACAAAACAATAATCACTTGAAGGGGAGAGGAGGCGTCCTGGGCAGGGGGGGAAGCACAGTCCCTCGGAAGGATAGAAAACCACGTCGCCTTCGTGTCAGTGAGAGGGGCTGGGCACAAAGAGTGAGGCTGGGTGGTGCTCTCTGAGGCTGGGGGCACCAGGCAGGAAATGTTCTGCTCTGAGCAAAATGAGGTGAAAAGTAGGTTTTGTAGTGAAATGGATTAAAAGCTCCCCAAACCCCAAAAGAAGCAGTGGCACATCTGAAGATCCTTACTGCTTCTTCCAGTTTTCATTTCACACCATTAATGTGCCTGTGCATGGCCGAGCAGTTAATGAAATCATAGTCTTTGCTGTTTTCCTTCATTCATAAAATTGAGTGCAAAATTAACTTATTACTGACTTTTCTGTAAGTGGGGTCTGCTTACAGGGAGAGGAAAGCAGCTGGTGATCACCGGGATGAGCAATCATGAGTCAATGAGTCTGCACTTTTCTGGTGCGGTGTATTCACCTGTATATATGAGAGAGATCTCATCTGATCTGGAGAGAGACTTGGAGGTGCAGAGGAGATGGAGTAACAGGACTTTTCTGTCTTCATCTTCCAGCACTAGTACATCTGATTTTTTTTTCCAATGTTTGTTTTTCCCCCACTCATCTTTGCATTTACCATGCACCTTTGGAAACAAGGGAAGGGAGCATGGAAGGCAAGCTGGGTGAGATCAGATGCCTGCACTTTTAACTCTGATCTTGTTCAGTTTGTATTTAGAGCCTCTGAAGGCCTTTTGCATGAGTTACTTTTGGTCTGAGCAGACCTTTACTCTTATGTCAGCACAAAGGGGTTAGGTGCAGTGCTTTCTGTGGCAAAAGCCCTCGCTGGGGCTGAGCAAAATCTCAGCTTTTTCAGGAGCATGGCAACACAAAAGATTTAAGGGGGGAAATTGTTAAAAGGGAAGCCCTTTTCTCTTTGGGTTGAATGCAGTGGGGAGATTAAAACTTTCATTTGAGATTTTGCTGTATTCATAGTAGTGAGGCCATGAATAGGTCTAAGTCAGAGCCCACAGTGGTTGTGGTGTGCCCTTTTATTCTCTGGCACATCTTCAGACACAGGTTGTTTTGCACTTGAAAGAGGTGAAAGAGGGGAATGTGGGATTTTGACAGCTGATATTGGCCTCTGAGCTCTTGATGGGGATTTTCTAATTAACCCCAAGGGCCCATCAGGTGGTCAAAATGGAATGATTTGTCAGGAAGGGCAAAAAGTTGGAATTTGCTATATATTCTTTTTAAAAAATTTTTGGACAAGTACACTGGGGATGATTTTAATGACATACGTACTATGAAACCAATTATGAGGAGAATTTTGGAAATTTTTAGGGCCTGAATACCCCTAAAGCTCAAAGTTTCAAGGAAAACTTTCTCCCTTGTGAACACTTCTTGGACTTTATGTAATAATAATAGAGATAATTTAAGCAAATGCTTTTTGATCCTGATTACTTCCCACAAATCCTTACCACTGAGACAATCTGAGGTGGCACACTCCCAGCCTGTCCTCTCCAGCTTAGGGGACTGGGGGTGGTGAGTCCAAGGGAATCGGGATCCTTATGCGTGGATGCAAATGGCAAAGCTGATTAGAGGAGCAGCCATAAAGCAGGAAGGTTGGAGTAAATGGGTGATAATTTGTACTCTGCAGAAACCTTGCAAAACTTTCTCCTGAAGTTTCAGAAGGCGAAACATGAGCAAACCTGCCTGTGTGTGTTTGCGCTGATTTTCCAGTATTGGTGATTGTACCATACTGAAGCACATGAAGTTTGAAGGCAGCTGCCCTGGTTATCTAATCTCCTTCTAAATCCATGATGCAGGATGGGGGATTAAGATGCAAGGGAAAAAATCTTGAGCTGTGATACCTGTGAGTCAGGCAAGCTAACAGAAAGGCATTTAATATTGATTTTGTATGCTGCTGAAAGAATGGAATTATAGCTTCACAATACATGAGTCTTTATGGACATTTATATGGGATGGAGATTATCTCTATACTTCTATCTCTATCTATCTCTTAGGTCTAAGAATTAGTGTACAAACTTGAGCGACTTATTCAAGATAATATTAATTCACTTTTTTTGTCTTTGGGGTATTCGAGAGCTGCAAAGGAAAGGAGAAAAAGGCTGAAGGAACATGAAGAAGATGAAAAAAATCCTACTGAATGAATTAATCTAGAAGTAGTAACAAACCCAGCTGTAAAAGGAGATGTCTTGCTCTACTCCTCTGCTTGTCCTGCACCTCAGAGCCACAGGCAAGAAGTTGCAATGGTTTCATCTTCCAGTCATGGCAAAAGTCATGTGGGACATCTCTGCCTTCTGTGTTATCTCTCAAACTAGAAGTATCCCTTATCCACTTCCCGTATCAGTCAAGTTCAAACTTCACATGATTTGAAACTCATGTGAAAGTAGTGCCCTGGGCCAACCTTAGGTTTGTGCTGGACAGGAACATGGATGCACTGAGGGGAGGAGTGAGATAACAAAGTGAATATACATAAACAGTAAGTTTAATTAATGAAGAGTAAGTAAGTGTAATGAAGAAAAAACCAGTAACAATGCTGCTAGCAAAGGGTGGTAGTTGCAGGGTGTAAACAGAAAATTTAAGGATTTCAGAACCAGACCAAATGTTTCAAAACAAAACTTAAAAGGACAAAATTTGCTTTTACTCACAATTGGCCACAAGATGTTTGGTACAGGTCCAAAAATGTTGGGGGTTTTTCTTCTTTTTCTAGAATTCAGTGAGTGCATTTTGAGAGCACAGAGCCAAGAGCTGCAGAGGCTGGTCTGTTTCTGGTTTTATCTAATGCCTGGAGACAAATAGAGGTGTATGCTGACTTCCATGAAGTAAAAGATATGCTCTGTCCTCTGCTTCTGCAAAACCATGGTTACTTCAGCATGGTGTGTGAAATTCTAATTCAAAACCCTGCCACACAGGATGAGAACAATCTCATTTGGCTACCAAGGCCCAGGCAACTTTTAAGACTATATAGGGATAGTATTTGGCAATTAAAATAGGTGCTAAATAAGTGCAAGAAAATAAATACGAAATTAAAAAATAAACTAAGAGTGAGCACTTTGAGAAGTCCAATTCCTCTACTTATGTTAGAAAGAGGTGGCCACCCCAATGCAGATTTTTGGATCTTTGGAAAACATCTGCCTGATTATTATTTAATGGTTTTGAGAATATGAATGAATAGACTTGACTTGGCTCAGAAGCTTTCTGCTCTCCTTAGCCAGGGATTATTTTAAGAAATCTGATAAGACAGAGACATTTATCCATCTTTACTGAATTGAAATGACTGCTATTTCTGCTTGCCTGAAACATGCTGGATACAGTCTGATTTTTTTCCCCTCCAGTCCCGATCAGCATTGCAGTGTGCATGAACAAGACATTTATCTTGCAGACACATCTTGTTCCAGCTGTTGCTGTGACAAATTGTTTCTGCTATAGTTCAGCTGAAGCGCTACAGAAGTTTGCTCATAACAGATTTTAAATTGTTTTTTGAGGACAGTTTTAAATCAAAATCAAAGTGAGTGCTGCAAAGTTCTGTCAACCACAGACAACGCAGAGAGAGGGACAAAAGAGCTCAAGGTGGTTCCCAGTCCTCATGAATCTACAGACTCTGCCCAGTTTCCCAGCAGTGTTCTGCACAGTAAGTTTTGCCAGAACATGTAAGACAGGAATGTTTCCTCTTGTGGGGGAGGATTTGGCTTCTGAAACAAAACCCCACTTCCACTGCCTATCAATGAAATGCATTGTTTGAGAGCTGGCCTATGTATTTTATGAACACTCCAGTGTTTCATCCAGCACTGACTGCTTCAGATTGAGATCAAATTTCATGTTTTGGCAGGCATGGAGAAAACAATGCTACCATAATGATGACGACAATGCTATGAAATATTAAAGGCAACCACATGCTCACTCTAAACTCACCAGTTTTCTTCTCATGCTTAAGAAAAGTGGAAAGACCATATCTCTACTTGGAATGATTTATTGGGGTAGAGTTATCACCTTGTACCCACCCAAGAGCTCACCAAGGCACTCCATGAGTGCTTTCTGCTGGTGGCCCTTGGTTCTGTAATAAGCCCTTCCTCCAGCTTGTCACTCTTGGTGTAGATTTAATTCAAGTTTTAGTTAGTACCCCATGAAGAAAAACATCTACTGGTTCATAGAGTAACAGCCCAGTATCAAAAAGGAAAGCTTGGGAATGGTTAAAAGTTCTCTTTTATCTCCCAGTGAGTTTGGATAAAGCATGGGCACAATTCTGAACATTTTACTATGTCATGCCTTGCCAATTAATGATTAATTTTCCCCCCACAAAAATTTGTCAGCTGCTTTGAAACAAACTGTGAAGAATTGAGACATTTTTAAATTCCTCTTCCATCCTTCCAGGCCAAAGAGACTTCACTCCATTTACTGTCCCACCAGCATCTGCTCTGTGCTGTCCTGCATTTGTGTTGTTCCGCATTTGCAGAAGTGAGAGCTCTATGAAATATCAAACCTTACAGGGAGAAATATTTAAAAGGGAATTTTGAAGTGGAAACTTTTCAAGTTAACTTTCTGAGTCTTTTAAGTAGTGGTGGAATCAAATTGTAAACGATGTCTACTTAGTGGTTTTAGCAGTGGAAGTTTTAATGTTGCTTTAGCAACTACATGAAGGTTGTCTGTGTAACTAGTTTTCATGGGGATATAAATTAATGTGCTTTCATACCTGTTTTCCATGTGTATTTTATTTCTTGGTCAGTGTCACACAGCACAGGAGGTTTGTGCTTATTTGTAAACACTATTTATTTAATTTTCTTTCTTTGTGTTTACAGAGAGAAATGCAGCAGCATCTGTTTTAGAAACAGTTTGGGAAAAATAATTTCAATGTATTCTCAGGGCACAAAATTGATGGATAGTGGGTTTTGTCCAATTCTGACAATTTTCTGGTTTTTTGGGTCCTCCTTCTTCTGGCACTCTGTCCGCCTATAGCAACTATCAATCTTCCTGAATTAACTTAAACAGCTTTTAGTAGGATCTAAAACCTCTCAGAAATGAAACTGCTTTTCTTTTTTCCCCCTGAGCACTGCATCCTGATGCTCTTTTTGTTGCTGAAACAAAGTTTATTTTGCATACAGTATCTATGCCTCATGTATATTAAGTCTCCTTTTTCACAACACTTTCTGATTATAGGGGCTTATTCACACTTTCTACCTTAATCACTGACCCACCAGGAGATTAAGGCTCATCTCTAGAGTATTTGGTAAGTCAGCTAATTGCGGGTGAAATCAGTGGGCATTAGAGGAAGCCATAGGGCTTTGAGAGCTTGAATAGCTTTTGGGATAAGGGAGAGTGGCAGTCACTGCCTGACAAAAAATCCTGAGGCCCCTGGATGCTGTTTGCTGGTGGTGCCCTTACAGATCAGTTCTTACTTCTGAAGGGTCTCTGGTCCGGCAGTACTTTCCATGGCTTCACTTGTACAGCAAAGAGGAACTTCAGCTGAGAGCTTGGGGGCCTTCCCTTGCTTGCGCTTGATCGAAGGAAACTCACTGGTGTCAGTGAGAGAAGCCTTGGAATTTTCCTGCTGGGATAAAGCAGTGGAGCAAACCAGCAAAATCTCTATAAATGTGCTTAAAGTGCTGTGTAATGTAAGGGTGATGGTGCTGTGTACGTGGGTGCGTGGGGAAGCAGATGAGGGCTGGGATGGGGAGAGGGAGAGGGGCTTTGGACAAGGACATAGAGTGATGGGATAGGGGGAAACGGCTCAAAGCTGAAAGAGGGGAGATTAAGATTAGATATTCAGAATAAATTCTTCCCTGTGGGGGTGGTGCTGTCCTGGCACAGGTTGCCTGGAGGAGCTGTGAATGACCCATCCCTGGAAGTGTCCAAAGTCAGGCTGGGTGGAGCTCTGGGCAAGCTGGTTTGGTGGAAGGTGTCCCTGCCCATGGCAGGGGAGGTGGAGCTATGTGATCTTTAAGGTCCCTTCCAACCCCACAGAACCTTCTACGGTTCTATGAAATATGGGAGGATGTTGGTTGGATTAACAGAATAAAAGAATTATTGCTATAATGGATCACTCTTAGGGATAAAAAGCTGGTCTTAAACTTCCAAAAATACATCTACAGCCACAGCTCAGCCCGAAGTGGGTTGAGGTAGGGCCTGCTCCTTCGTCAGAGCAGCCACGAGAGGGCAACATGAGCATGAGCACAAAAAGAGTGATGCTAAGGAAGAAATTCGGTGATGTAAAACATAGCTCGCAATTCCTGCAGCATTTGTGCAGCTTGCCTTGCCTTTAGCTCAAGCTGTGTGCTGGGAGGGTAGGACAGGGAGCCTGTTTGGCATTTTCCTTGTGCTTTGGGGAGCTACTTAAAGCCTAGGGGAGGTAACACACCACTGTGTTACATGGCAAAGTTTCACTCCTAGTCTTTCCAAGTGCAGAAGTTGTGTAAGATTTGGGATCTGGAGTGCCAGTGCTGCTTCTCTCCAGTTTATGGCAGACCTTTAGATGTGAGGCACATCTGCTTCTGGAGCTTTATGAATACATATGAATTTCAGATTTTAAGAAAACAGCCCTGGTCCTCAGACCTGTGCAGAAAACCATTAAGAGGTGACTTCAACTAAAAAGAGAACAAGAAGCTTTTATGAGTTTAAAAGAGTAGTAGTGTGATGACAACTGCCTGAAAATCAGCCCTGTGCTGGCTTGGCTAAGAAGTCAGGAACCTTGGGATGCATCAGACTGGGGTGGCTGGTTCTGGAGAGCAGATGAAAACTGGGCCAGGAACTGCAGCTTTTGTTGCAGGGTCCCTGCCCAGAGACTGAATGAGAAGCAAACCTGTGGCAAACCAAGTGTTGCCTTAAAACAAAACTGAAGCTTTGGTTTGTGTCAGCCTGCAGCAACTGAACATCAGGGAAATTTAGATATGCATTTATTTTCCCCTTAATGAATATGGGCTTGAGCTTCAGTGACATAAATTCTTATGTTTGAACCCCAAAGAGGAGGCAAATGGTGGCAGGTTTTCCTCGGATTGTGTTTTCAGTAGCTGCAGCTGAGCTGCCCAGGCCATGGGAGAGAGTCTCTTACTGTGTGACTCCTTCCCTAAATACTTGTGCACCTACTGCACAGGTAAGACACATAGAGATGAGTGTGTTCTGTCTGCCTGGGCAAAAGACACCTTTGTAGAAAATCTGAAATCTAGAAATTCACGTAAAACTGAAAAGTTTTAAGAAACTACATAGTATTACTAGGATGTCAAATAAATAGCTGGAAGTATTTCCTGACTTGATAAATTTGAGTTAGGAGAAACTGTGTTAGTATTGGAGTGATTTTACACTTTCAGCATGGTTGTTGTGATTCTTTGCAACCATTCCTTTAAAACCAGGGTGTGCCCTTTGTGAAAAGAATAATTTAGGAAAGAAAACAGGAGAGAACAGGTTTTTCTGAGGTACCCTTAAAGGAGGAGATCCTGTCTATGTATTAAGTGTCTGAAGTTACTGTGATGGATATCTTTCCAGCCAAGCAATCCCATCCTTGAGGGGGAAGTACTCCTATTTATGACCAAGTTCTCCAGATCGCTGGTCTGTGATGAAAGCTAGGTGCTGGTCAGAAGCAGACAGGGCTTGTGTGCTTTGGTCTTTAGCAGAGAAGTCTCTGCCCCCAGGCAGAGCACACTGACACATGAATTAGGGGAACACTCTTTGTGGGGAAGAACTCCCATTGTTGGGAGAGCTGGACTGGGGACTTAGCCAAGCGCTCTCCCCAGTCTGAGGGGATCCTGGCAGGCTCTTAGAGTAGGGTGTTCACCTGGACTCATTCTCTCCAGTTTGCCTTCTTGTGTCATTTAACTTGTTTCTTTTCCTAGTCTTCCAGTTTTAATTTTAGCCCTTAATATTACTGATGTAATTGTTAATGTAATTCATGTTCCAACCAATTCTTGATTCTTTCAAGAGCTGCCCAAGGTGCCCCATGTATGACTGTTTGGCCTTGTGTATTCATTCATTTATTTATTCACTCGGCCACTGTGTGGGAGCAAGGTGTGTGAAGATCCCACTGTAGCTCCAGAACCAAACCAGGAACACCCCAGAAGATGGGGAACATGGGTTGTGAAGATTGCAGATGGCTCTTGCTAGGTTGTGGGGAGCTCTAGAAGAGGGTACCCTGTTATCCACACTCTGCTTTTCCTGGTTTTGTGGCAGCAAGCAGCCAGCTCCATTGTTTTCCATTTTTATAGAGCCTTGCAGACACTCTCTTGTTTCAAGTTGAAAGGTGCACCTCAACTGAGTAAGACAGTGGAAAGCATTAATGAACCTAATACACTGTCTCTTCATATCTTAATTATTTGTGTGACTATTTCCCTTTGACCTTTCTCCCTGGGCATCTATTTGATGTATTCATGCAAAGAGATGTTTTGCACAGAGAGAAGAAAAAAATGTTCACCTGTTCAAAAAGCTGCCACCAGGACGCAGATACAAGCAGAGATTCTTTCTGTCATCACCGCATTATTTTCCTGAACACACTGTAATTTCATCAATTTTCCATGCTTATGGTCATGAATGCTTGACATTACCATGTCTTTGCACTAACAAAAAAGAAATTTCATGGCTTAAGATTTCTCTAGAAGAATAGGGAGAGCGTGAAAAGCCAGCCAAATTGTGGAGCGCTGCAGTGTCCCTTGTTCCACAGAAAGATGGTGTTGTGGAGAAATTTGTATTGTATGTTTTGAGTTGGTCATCAGTTACATGTTTAGAACAAATTGGAAGTCATACAGGTTTTTTCTACTTTAACTATTTGCTACTTTGCATCTGAGTGGTGGTTTATTGGATTTCAGAGTATTGGGATTAAACATGAATGCAAAGTTTAAGGCTTTGGGTATTTGGAAGGCAATTAACATTGGCAAGGCTAGATCTTGCTCATCTTGGAGGTTGGACTAGAGGATCTTTAAATGTCCCTTCCAACCCAAACCATTCCATGATTCTACCTTCAGGCAATTCGAAAAAATGTGGGGCTGTGTTGGTTAGTGCTAGTCAGAGATGTAACTCCAAATGTTTCAATTTGTTACAGATTTTTCTAGTACATTACAGGGACCATCTGCAAACAGCATCCTAACAAAAAGGCAGGTGGGTTTGGATGGATAGGACATTCTTTACTTTACAACGTCGATTTCATGTGCCAGGCAGATCTGGCCATTACCTGAACCCATAATAATTAACAGGATGTTTCTGAGTGACCTCAGAAAACTTCAGACTTCTTGTAACCCGGGTTACATGTTTTCTTCTTTGCTGATCTCTGACACAGAGGTGATGCTGGCTCTGTCAGAGCTGCCCTTGCACTTCCCTGTGACTTTGTGAAGGGAGTACATGACACTGCTTTTGTACTTGGTGAAATATATATCCTGACTGGCTGACACACAGAGTAAATGGAGCTAGGCTAGGAGAGCTTTCCTGTCTATTTTTATGGAGAATGTGGAAGCCACAGTAGAGCCTATAGAGTCTTGTTTGCCCGTGGGGATGTGATAATACAAATATGCTTTCCCAAGCCACCAGACACTTTTGTGTCAAAGAACGGCCAAGATGATTTAAGACCTCAATAAATCCTTTTTAGAATGTGTTACACTTCTTGTGTGCTAACTATGAGGATGTTGGGCATTTCTAGCAGAAGTTTTATTTAATCAGTTCATGATTGAACAGGGAAATTCTTTTAGCTGTTAATCGAAAGGATGGTCTGAGTAAGAGGAAGAAATGGATCTGGCTTTTCTGAGGCAACAACATAGACCCAGCAAGTATGAAACAGAGACCACCGCTCTGTTTGCTGGTAGATAGCTGTGTATTTCTTCCCATGGAGCAGTTCCAATTGAGACTGGAAGGATTGGATTTGGCTGGCTATGCTGCTGTGCTGGTGTGCATCAGGAGCAAGTTCACTCTGGTCAGCAGTTTCTAAGTCATAAATCTAGAGTAAGTGAAAGCATTGCAGGACCTAACAAATACCTCCTATGGGAAGACTTGAGCTACAATACTGCACAGCAGTTTTACTCTCTGTGAAAATGAAATTAAATCAGGCTCCCATATTCATTCCTCTTGTCTGAGAGCTGAGCCTTGATGGATGTCCTGTTTCTTCCCTTTCCACAATCTTTCCTCACAGTGCAAAAAAAAGCTGATGGAAAACAAAGACTGCTCAGACAGCTACTCTTGACCTATACTAAGGATAATGTCACCAAAATATTGTTAGGGATAGTAGGAAGAGTGAGGTTTTATAGAGGATTGTACAGATCTCCACTACTTAGGGAGCTTTTGCTTCAAATTTGGTCTGCAGTTACCACAGGGAGGATTTAATACTATCCCTTCAGAATAAGTGACTGCTATTTCCATTGAGGCTGATATGACCAGATTTACCTCTGCCTTGTACATTTGTTTGGAATTGCTTCTTGTTGGACTTAGTGGAGGCAAAGGAAGATGTCTAGGATCAACAGGTGGGAACATTTCTAGGAGTGGTTTGTAAATGTTTGCTATAAAGCCATGACTGTTTGTTATCTACTACATTTGGTATGATTAAAGGAATACTGGCTGCTTGGGTATGGTTTTGGCCTCTGGGAATGGAATGTGCTGGCATAAAGAGCTCCAGGCATTGTATGGTGGGAATGGAGGATGATCCTCCACCCTTTCCTTGCTCCCCATCACCTTCCTCTTGCTCATGCTTCCATTACTGTGAGAGCAACAGGCAGGGATTCACCCCATGCTGGATTTTGAGCTGGAATGATAATGGCTGAGATGTGACTCCACAAAGACAAAGGAGGTAAAAAGTTTGTTCAGTCATTGCTAAAACAGAGCAGCTTGAATTGATAAGACATAGGTTAAAAACCTGCCTTATGTCTCCCCAAACTATTTAGGGTCCCAGTAATTAAGATTTTTACTGATCTTTCTCAGCTCTGGTAGCATCTATGGAAGTATGCACAGTGCTGCTTGAAAGTCACTATAATGCAGTAAAGTGCATAAAAAGTATGCAATTAGACTATGGTGGATGAAAGTGTGACATGACTACAAGGATATAAAAATATTATTTTTAAAGTAATTAGCCCATAATTCTTTTGTGACTTATGGTTAATAAGTACTCTGAGCTGCTTGTACAAGTGGAAACATAAAGAGACTTGAGCAACGCAGTCATATTCTAAATCAACATGCATGTGAAGGGGTGCTGCCAGCAAATCAAAACCAAACTGAAAATATATACATTGAGAAAAGTCCACGGGTTTTACATTTTAGAGAGAAAAATGAAAATTTTCGAGGGAAAATGAGTCCATCCATTAGGATGGTGTATCAGTCGAATCTTTGGCACAACGTGATCAGTGGGGAATTGCAGCACTGGCAAGTTGCTCTTTACTGGTGAAAATGCCTGTTCCACTTCCCATGTTCAAAGCAGAGCCTTTTTCAATCCAAATATTTATGTCAAGTGAATTCTGCCTGGTTTATATCCTTATGGAATAGAATGCTACAGTTGTAACTGTACGTTTATCAACTTCTTTTAATTATGAAGTTCACTTTTTTCTTATTTTCTTTTGTCTGTTCCTTTCTATTTATTTCATCGTTTTGTTGGAAGGACTGGATGTATACTAGACCATGTTTTTCTGTATGTTCTATTATAGAAAGATAATTGTTTATTTTTTCAAAGGCATTTACAATTTTTGCAGCTAAAACATCAAGTGAATTGCTTACCTTTATGTATATTATTCACACACTTGTATTTTGTGACCTTCACTTGAATTTCACAGCTCATATGAACCTGATGGTCCACAGCATGCTGATTTTTAAAATTATTATTATTATTATTATTATTATATTATTCCTGGTTATAATTATTGCTTACTTGGTTCAGCAGTTTAAAACAAGGACAGGATTTTAAATGAACTTTACAAGTTGACAGTTCCACACTCTTGCACACAGTAGAGACCTGTTGTTGATTATCAGCCACCTTTTCCTTTCTTTTTGTGTGCTTCATGTACACATAGTGCCTGTGCTTCATAAAAACTTCAAAGTCTCAGAGAAGGTGGTCCACTGCTGCCAAGTGACTTTATCTCCTGATAGGCAGAATTACATCCACAGTGTCTGAGAAACTGAAGTGTCTGAAGTTGTGTGGGTTTCGGGTTCTCTTTTTTGTTGTTTTGTTTGTGTGCTTTGTTCTTCGTTGGTTTTTTAGGAGTTTTGTGAGGTCTATTAATATCTTTTCTTCTCCCAAGAAACACAAAGATATAAAAAGTCCACTGAAAAGTATTAAAACTCCTCAAGCCTAGAATGATCCAAATAGGAGATTTTTTAGCAGCTTTCAGGTTCTAAAATCCGGTGACTTGTAAGAAAGTTCTGTGGATTATTTTTATTTAATACATTTAATAAGTTTTATTAAATTTGCTTTCCTCAATTTAATTAGTTTATTTTGAAGCAAAAATTGTAAACCTCAATGCCAATGCATCAAGAGAAGGGCTAAAGCCCACAATCAAAGGGAATCACAGAAACGAACCACATTTTAAATGAAGGGAAATTTGTCCTAATTTCTTGGAAAAGGCCTTATTATTTTATGTTGGTGGTGTGATTTGGGAGAAGAACTAGAGGAATTGTCTCAGATTCGTTGTATTGCCTGGACAGAGCCTCTGAAGTGGTGTAACTATTCTGCTTAGGCTGCATTTTGTGGTGGCTGAGCCTTCAAACGCTGAGCCCAACTTTGTGCTGCCTCTGTGACACCAGGATGGGGTGCTCCCTGTGGAAAATCACCCCATGGATTTCCAGCCCTCCTGTGCTCCAATCTGAAGGCTTTTCTTCCCATAAGCTAGCACCACATCAAGACTTCCCAGCAGTAAATGTTTGCAGAATCAGCAATTACATACAGTCTCTCAGACATCATAATTTTCAAAGCAGGCTCTCACCACACCAGCAGCCCCATAAATTCTGCAGCGTGCTCATCCCAGGAGAGGATTTCAGACTACAGCCATCGTTTTACTGATTTGTAATGGCTGTAGCATGTTTTAGATATAATAACAATAACAATAACAATAATAATAATAATAATATATTTATTCTTCCTTTGATGACTGTAGAACGCCCTGGGTCACACAAGTGATACTATAATACTCGTTTGCATACTGATTATGCTGTTCTTTTGCTCTCAGTTATAATGAGAGCAGATGCAGAGAAGCAAAACCTGCCCTGTGTTTTAAAGAGTATTGAAATACACTTGAAGAAAGCAGAAGATCAAAAGAAATAGGGTTAGATGCTGGTTTTTTGCTGTACTCAGTGTCTCAGTGGCTCTGCTTTTATGAAATGAGAGAAAACAATGTGAAGTTTTCTAAACTTCTGTGTAGTAGCATCTCTCTGTATTTAAAAGCACAGCCAGCCCAAGTGGCAATGGTTTATGTTGTGATGCTGTAGGGAAACCCAAAATATATTTGCACTTAACTGCTGGCACTTCCTAACAATTAATTAGTGGTTGACAATTATCATGGCCTGATATTTTTGCTGTACCAGCAGAAATCAAATCGACGTGGCTGAGCCACCCCTAAGGGTAGCTGCAAGGCTGAGAAATTCAGTATGTTGGCATGAAATCAGCTCAGTCTACAGCCAGAAAATGATGGGACCAAGATGGAGGTTTATTGCATAATTACTTACACAATATTTCATCCATGGGTTTTATCAAGCTGTAGGACAGGCATATCTGTTGTAATTATATTTTACATCTGTAATGTGACACGTTAATGAAATGTGTGTTAGGATCCATTTCATTAATGCAAAAGACTTTTGTTGTATGCTTTACATTTGGAAACAGATTTAAGTGGCTAATGTCTGCAGCCGGGGAATCCTTTCCGAATTTGTAACACTGACCAGAACAGACCGCATTACACTCTCCAAATGGTGCATTTTTGCATTTGAATGTCTGAATTATCCTGGTTTCTTAGAGACGACCACAACACCAACATCTTAAATCCTCAAAATATTGTCCGCTTCATTGAATGCTCATGATCTAAGCATATGTGTAATTATTCTGTAATTCTCCCCAAAATGTGATTCCTTGGAAATGCATACTAGATCTCCCCTATTGTAGCTGCAATGACTATTTCTTTGTGCCCGCTTCTTTAAATACGGTCACAAGGAAGTCTCTGTGCCTTGGTGCACCGCATGTGTAATGATGATTTTTTTCCTCCCCCCCCACTCCTAGTACGCCCATCAGGAGGAAAAAAAAAAAGCCCAAAAACCTCCACCAAAAACCTGCTTCATTTGTTTCAGGGCACAGAGCAAGGTCACAAAAAGACCATTTAAGATAGTATACATACAACAGTAATCTTTCTGACAAGAAACGAGCCTAATGCCACACACAATGGGCTTAGGGTTAGGCAAGTATACAAAATTAGAATTTGCAAGAGTTACCAAACCTGGCTCCCATAACATATGCATGTGCACAGTTTGGCAGAGGGCAAAGGGGAAGCCCATGTACCTTAAGCAGATTCTCAGCACACACCATGCAACAGGGAAGATGATTTTTCAGAAATTGCTGTCAGTGCAAAAAACATATATATATACTCTCAAAAAGAAAATCGTATTTTTCTGCAGGAAAAATTCAATTTTGTTAATTAAAAAAATTACGGTTAATTCAGTAAGGGAAAGAAAATTTACATGCATTTTTTACTGAACATTTACTTGCTTTTCAACCCAAAGAAGAAAGTTCTTTGGCAACAGGACTGTTACAGACACCAAAGGTGCAAAGGTTGAGATCTCATTAATTGTTCTAGTTCATAGGTGCCTTTACCAGTCCAGCTTTAAGGGAGCTGTATGTAAGATTTGACTTCTCAGTCCTTTGTAGTAGTTTTTCTTAACAGCTTCCATTTTAGAAAAAAAAAGTTTACTGGGTCTTTATTTGATAAAACTTAATACTTAATTCTTTCATTTCAAAGAAACAAAATTCAGTCAGAATCAGAAATACATGAAAACAATGGATTATTAAATAAAATCAAGTAGTTACAAAATTTTCTGCAAGTTTTGAGCTTTGTTTGTATAGAAATATTCCTTGTTAAATATATTTTTCTCACATTTTTTAGGTTAAAAAAAGAAACTAAAACACTTTAAAGGTGTGAAAACATTTTACGGATTGAAATTGGAAGATTATTCTGAGGAGGCTTTATGAAATTATGCTTGCTTGTTTCTCAAAATAGATATTATTTGGGACAAATACTATGTAAGATATTCCACACTAAGAAAGGTACATACTTAAAATTTTTTTTCTCTGAGTTGAAGAAAATCGGTTTAGCTGGAGAAATAAAACAAGCACTGATACACGCAAAGAAATTTGAATGTGCTGAGGAAATTAAAACTGTGTAAAATAGTTCCTGCATCGACTCAGTATAAGATCTGTTAGCAAGTGCTGCTGTGTTTGACTCCTTGCACCATTTCACCTTACATTAATATATATACCTGAGTATTAATGCATTTTTAGTTTTTCCCTGATAGATTTTCATAACTAGGATTGAAATGCAAAGTACATTTCTAGGGTTCAACCAAGAAAGAAGTCACAGGATTGAGGAGCTGCAACAAACAGTTTAGTATTGCTCTGGCTTTTACCCTTTAATTAAGAAAAAAGGTAGTATTTAGACTGTGTTGAACAGAAATTGGCTGAGGCAGACTGTTGCAGTTCAATTATTGTCTGAGGCACTAAAATAGTGCTAAACCCAACAGGTGAGTTCTGGCATTTGTATCCTCAGCCCCTCCCCAGAGATGGGGAGGTTTCCACCACACACTTTCCTCCTGGTGGCAGCTGTCGTGGTGTCCTTCACGTTCCCACCAGGCTGGGCAAGGTACGAATTTGTACAAAGCACCTGTGGGATTCACAGCCCTGGTGCAGGTCTCTGACACACCACTGACTCATCAGGCACAGACACAAAAAACGGGCTTTTCTCCAGAACGTGGTGGTGGTGTGGCACCTGAGTTGGAAAAGCCATCTCTAAGCAAGTCACTCCCTGCTGCACCTTCTTCCTCTGCCTGAAGGCAGGGAGAGAGCTCCCAGTGAGGCATATAATGGATTCCAACTGTGCAAATTTGGTTTGGGAGCTGTGAGTTAAAATCCTGACCCGGTGAAGTGGATGGCGAAATGCTGAGTGATTTGAACACGGCTTGGATTTCTCCTGGAGCTCATAAGACTGCTCCCTGCTGAAATAAAACAACTGGGACTGAGAGCTCTGTGTGTGCCACAGGGCTGCAGGACAGAAATGGGAATGTATAATTCACTTTTTTAGAGCTAAAAACATCGAAATCAATATGTGAAGTGCAAGAGTGAAATTTTTTATATGCAGTCTAGATATGTTTTTGTTGTGAAATGAAGTAGTGACTGAGAAGTGGCTTTCATTTTAATAGAGCATTTTTTCATTACTTCATTCTTCCTCTCACACGTTCCCCAGTATCATTATTTGCAATATCTTTTTCCTAAAAGCCTGAAACGTCATCTGAATGAAAATTATCCAAACAAGCAAGGAAAGTACCTATAAATAAACATTTGGCAGGGAATCTTTGAGACTGTGTGAGTGTTGATGGCAAACATTTTAATGAGGCCAGCCGTGGGTTTAAAAAAAAAGTTGATTGTAAATCAGTAAAATGTGCTGGGCTTTCTAAGCTCCGAGTTGGCAACAGCTTGTTGAGAGTAAATCCTCTCATGGAAGGTTTTGCTAATCTGAATAAATTCAATTTCAAAATCCTTCCTTGATCTAAGCTTGCTTAAGCTCTCACCAAGGCCTAAGGACCCTGAGGGTCAATTCCAATAACAAAAGATAAAAAAATCTGCCCTTTCTCATATCTCTTTGCAATACACTATAAGCTGTTACCTCACTGCAAAAAATCTTTGGCTTTAATGAAGTCGCCTTTTGATACTTGTTGAGGATGAAGTTCAATGTTTCCCACCCTGGTGCATGTCTGTGCTGCCTGCCACCCAGCACCAGTGTCACAGAACCTGGCTGGCTGCTTCCCTGGAGAAGTCCTTGAAACCACTACACTGAGCTACACAGCTCTAAAAAAAGATATTAAATGGAGCTTTACAAAATAGAAGGGGGAGGGAGGCAGGGGGTGCGTGGGGGGCTGGTGGTGATGATTGATACCAGGCTGGGCAGTCTGCACTTTTTTTTTAAATTAAAAATTCTTAAAGGAGAAAGTTAAGATCAAAACCCAAACAAATTCTGGGGCTGGGCTGTGATTCAGAGACAGCCCTGCTGCTGTGCAAGTGTATTACAGATATCTGTTACTTCTGGATGTTGCAGGAATGAATATAAAGAGAGAGATACAAACAGAACTTGTGGTTGGTTGAGTTTTTTCCCCCCAATGGTCCTTAGTTGCATTTTCCTTTTAATTTAGGCTTTTTTACATTGAGCAGTCATTTATGTGAAGACTCTTAGACCTCATCTCATTGCAGTAATTGGATAAGTAATATAAAAATCACCAGAACTGGAGCTTTTGAATAAACTGGTTGCAATCTGGCTATGCTGTTTTTATCTGCTGAGTTTCTTGGGCAAACATGCTCCCCAAATCAATTTTGTTACGATAATTAAACTTATAAAAGGAAGTGCCAGAAGGATTTAGTCTCCTGCTTGGATGTTCCATCACAACATGTAACTTCAGACAGCAGAGAAGGGAATGATTGCAGACAACTGCAGACACGGCAGGCAAAGCAGAATCTTTGGGTGGCCATGACATATCTGTGGGGCAGAGAGACTTCATGGAGATTACAAATCTGCTCTGTCTCTGGGTGAAGGATTTGGAAAACTCGTTCCATCTCTGGTCAGCTCAAGAAAATAGAATAAAAGATCAAACAGTTTTTGGTGGTATGAAACCAAATTTTCCGATGTTTTGTTTGCCTGGGTGCTGGAGGAAGGGCTGTGCAAAATCGAGTTGGAACTGCATGTTCCTGGGTATGAGTTTATTTTATTTATTCTACTATTGATCTAAAATAATTTTCTCCATATGTTTAGGAGGCTGGGTTATGTCAGTCTGGTTGGATAAGGCTGTGCTTGTATTCATTGTTCAGTCTGATAAGGCCAATTGTGACTCTCCTATGGCTTGTGCTAAGTGTTGGCACTGCTGCAGCACAACAATGCTCCCTCCTAGTGCCCCTGGCTCATGCTGTGAGTCTAGCACAGGCTCTCAGACACTCTGGCAACTCGACTGGTAAAAGGTAGTCATAAATCTGTGCAACAACATCAAAAGATGAGAAAGGAGAATTCATTATTTAACATGTGTGAAAGAACAGAGGGTCTCCAGGTGAATCCCTGAAAAATTGAGGTCTGACAAGTGAAGAGGCTTCTCTTCAGAAGAGAACTGAGACTCATTTAACAGGCTCCCCAAAGCCATTTGATGGTCTCCCACTAGGCTCCAGTGTGGATGTCTCTGAGGAGTAAATGTGTGAACATATTTTTCATAAAGATATTTCTTTATTGGAAATTGGGTTTTCTATGAAATTTCTCTCCTGCATATAAGCTCCACCCTGAGCACCTTCCCTACTCTGCCAGTTCTGCCTTTCAGCCTGTTTGTTCCAGCTCCAGAAATGAGTCTATTTGTTGTAGCTTGATATGATAAGCGGCATTTGAATTAACATAGTGCTTCCCAGAGGGATTCTGCACTGTGCTGGGAGAAAGGAAGTGGATTGGTGTACACACGTACAGTGAATGAATGGTCCTCACAGGAGCAGTGGCAAATACTCCTGTGAGTAAAGCTCAAGAGTGAATAAAGCACTGTGGTTATTGGCCGCACATCTTTACTATTTTTCCTATTTCCTTTATTCAGTTTTATGTATTAAACTGACTTCTGTCTCTGTAACTTATATTTACGTTTTAAAACCATCCTTTAGAGCTTAAAAATACTTGTGTTCAAAGTTACTCAGTGAGAGAGAGTGTTCCTAGTGATTAGCCAGTGTAACCAGCTATTCTCATGTATTGGATAATTTGTTCAAAGTAGTGCTTTTCTTCAGAGCCACAGCTCCTGGAGTTGTATCATTGTGTAAGAATATCAGCTTTCATTAAAAAAAAATCAGTCTCACTGGAATTCAGTAGAAAAGATGAAAATGGCTTAAATATACTAGAAAGCTTTAATTTTCAAAGTCAAATAAAAGATTCACGGTAGCTTTTAAAGATGTAAAATAAAGTGATTGCTATGTGATATTTGAAGTTTTGCAGTTAGTAACACAATTAATTCATGCTTGTACTTCATCTAGCATCTATTTTTCCAAGTTCTCAAGTATCTTAAAGTCATTGTAAATAACTTGTCACATGCAAAAGCAATATTAAAAGTTTAAATAGGAAGGCCATTGATGATGGTATTGACTGAGTATGGTGCATGTGGGTTAATGTGACTGATATTCCTACACCCCATTTCTGTCACTGTTTCAGCTTCCTTGGCTTTTAGTACTATTTGTTTTGGCATCCTTCAATTGGGTCTGCTTGCACTACAGATTATTCCCTTCCATCTACATTTCTTTTGCAGCTCAGCCATGCTCAAGTGACAAATACAGGGTTTTAGCCAAACTTAATTTGGGATTTTAGATTAAACTTTTTAAATAGGATAATTATTTCCATTGTCTTTATGGTACATCCATGTATTTACTAAAGAGCTTTCTTTGTGCCTTAAAATGTCTTTCTGTCAGATATACAGTGCAGTTGTTAGGGTGGAGTGATCATATTTCAACTGTAATCAATTCTGTTTTCTAATGCCAGTTTTGTTTTCTAATATTTAGCTGGATATGAATAATAAGAAATATTATTTTGCCTTGCTGTTTAAGGATTCAGGGAATGCCCTGGAGCTAAGTTTATACAAATCAAAAATAGCATCATAGCTGAAAATGCTGATTTTTGTAAACAAGCAGGCAAACCTGGGTAAGAGATATACCTCTCTTTATTTTCATTTCTCTTTTGGATCAAACCAATTTCTTTAAAAAACATTAAAAATGAAGCACAAATGCAGACAAACACAAATATAGAACTGTTCTTTTCCAGGGGTTTGTTTGTTACATGCAGATGAGATGCAAGAAGTTCCTGAGATGATCAGCTCAAAAAGACTGTCAGTGGCAACTCAGAGTGCCAAGATTAAACACCTAAATCTGGGCATGGGAAAACATCACAGATTTTTATAATTTTCTGTGGGCCACAGGTAACACTTCTGTCACTGCAACTTTCAAAAATTGCAATAATTAGCAATGAAAACTGAAGAATTCACTTTCTGGTTTCTCCTTTTCAATGGATGAGCATATTAGGTTTCTATTTCTAAAACTTCTGTCATGTAGAATTAGTTTTTAAAGACAGACATTGGTCAATAGAAAAATCTTTCCAGTTGCAGGTATGGCAGGATCATGCAAAGAGCTGTATGATTTTATCTCCTCCCATTAGTTGCTGTATTGAGGCAAGCGAATAGACTGATTGACCTTTCAAGCTCCCTAGTCTCAGCTCAGAAATCTGTATTTTTTTATTATTTGTTTTCTAGTCCCCTGCTCTTGGAGTCATATAGTTACAAAGCAGTTGCTACCTTCTTTCTTTTTCATTGAAATGTATGCTTCTGGCTCTTTTGATTGTGAAATAACTTCTGAAAAGATTTATTGAAGGTGTGTTGTGGTGAACCATGGCCAGCGCCGGGGTCAGCTGAATCAAGTGGACCAAAAGGTCCATTGGTTTGGTGCCTCCACAGCCCAAAAGCCTTGAAGTCACAGGGAGCACCCAAAAGGCTGGGAAAAAATTGTGGATCTGTGCCTTACCATTGGCCGCTGCCCTCCCTTCCCCTCCCCTTATTTCTCATATTTGGTTGTCTTTCCGGAGAGTTCTATGTTCCTCAGTAGTTGATTGGCTCTTGCTACTCCTCCCCGCCTATTCCTTCTCCCATTTGCTACAATTCCTTTTCCCCGCCTTCTTAGCGCCCCCTAACTGATGTATTATTGGTTACCGCGTGTTTTCCATGCCCACTCTGTAGGGGTATAAAACCCCATGTCAGTCCCATTTTCTCGGCTTCTCCGTGGTTTTCCTGTGTTCTTCAATAAACCCTCTCTCCCCCGAAGAAGTTCCTCTGCTTCTTTCCTGCCTCCTTCATGCACCTTTGGCATCAGTGGGCAAGGTGAACCCAACCAGGAGCTTTGCCTGCCCTCCTGCACTGTGATTGGCCCCGTCCTCCCCTTCGGGGCAAGCAGAAGATTGCCCGGTGCTCGGGGCAGCGTGCTAGCTGGCAACGGCACCATGGCAGCTGGCGCACAATGTGGGGCCACTGACCAACTGACCAGCTGTCCATCATCCTGCCTGCCTCCGGCAGAGGTGGATTGGAGGGTCCCTGCTGGCCGAGGTCAGCGGGAGTTGTCACCAGACATTGATCTCCTTCTTGTGGAGTGCGCCGCTGCCGTCGCTGCTGGCGTGCAGCTCCTCAAGGGTCTGCGGGACATCTCCTCGCCGGACCTGCAGCCAGAAGGAGGACCCTCACTGGCTTGTCTGTTCTGGGGTATTCCTGCAGTAAGTGGAACCCCTAGAGCGCTTGGCGCATTGCACTTGGCATGGGGTGTGAGTAGCTCAAAGACGGGGGAGAAGATACCTGGGGTTTGCATTTATTTCTTCGGTTTACACCTGGTGGGGGGAAAGAACACCAGTCATGGGGAATAAATTGTCCCAGGCTCAGCGGGGTTTTTATGTCCCAGTTGTGGGTATCCTTCGGGGTTATGATTTTCAGTTTTCTAAAAGCCTTCTTAAGAAATTTGTGAAGTGTATCTTCCACTGCTTCCCTGGCACCTCTGCAGACTGAGTCCGAAACCCTAAGATTTGGGCTTGGGCTGGGGAGTGGCTAGGAGAAGTGGCCGCCATAAGAGACAGGGCGGTTTATCCGTCCATGCCCCTGTGTGCAGCTGTCATAAATGCTCTTAAGAGGTCCAGGGGGGAGGGCGACCCCAGTTCTGCCCCTTCGTCTTCTCCTGCCCCCAGCTCTCCTTCTCCCCGTGCCCCTAAAGGGACTAGTCTCGGAGTTGCAACCCGCCTGACGGCATAGGGCTGCTCCCATCTCCCCGGCTCTCCTGAGGCTTCTCCCCACCCTCCTCAAGCTGGGTTTGTGCACCTGAACTTGAGGTCCTCCCTCAACCCCTTTTCCTCTCTCTCGTCCCCTACTCTGCCCGAGAAAGAGACTGTTGTACCCTCTAAAGACCTTAATCCCTTCTTGCCTCCGTGCCCCCCCCATCTTATTCTTCTTCCCTTAATCCCTATTTATTCACCCGAGATGGCGCCAGCGCCCTTGTGACAGCTGCTGCCATCTTAGAAAAAGACAAAGTGTCCTCCATTTTGTGTCCCTCGTCCTCTCAGTTTCCCGCCGCCTTGCACAGCTACACCCTTGACCCCTCCCTCATTCCCCCCTCCTCTCCACCCCCTTCCCTCGCATCGGCACCTCCCACTCCTGTGTCGACGGGCGTTTCTGCGTTGGGTCCCTCCCATCTCACAGAGCGCCTCCCCCTCCTGAGCCTCACCCTGCCTTCTCCTCCCCCCAGCAGAAGCTCCACCCCCTATCATCCTACATCTGGTTCCCATGCTCCCTCTTCCGGTTCTCACAGTTTCAGAGCTGGAAGTGGGGATGCAGATCAAGTGCAAGCCTCACCAGTTGTTTACAACTGAGGTGGAGTATACCGATGGTGGGAACCCTTCCCCCATGCTGATCTAAAAGAGCTGTGCAAGGCGAGCAAAGAGTTTGGTCAGGAGTCACAGTACTTCTGGAGCTTACTCCTTGCCTCCTTCTCCCCTAGGGTTTTGGTTCCTCATGACATTAAGAATGTCATGGCCTGCCTCCTTTCCCAGACCAAGTATCTCCTCTGGGAAAGGACATGGAAAAGGGCGCTGCAAGATCTTCTCACGTCCTGCCAGAGCAATCCCCAATTTGCGGGGCTCTCTATGGACCACCTCTGCAGACAAGGAACTTGGACTAAGCCCCAAGAACAGGCTGCCAACATCCCTGAAGCTCCCATCCTGCAAGACCTTAAGCAGGTCGCCCAGAGGGCTCTGTTCCTCACTCCTACCACCACCACCCCTAAGACCCACTTCACACAAGTCCTCCAAGGGCGATCAGAACCCTTTGTAGATTTTGTAGAGCAGCTTACACAGGAAATCCGCTCGCAGACACATGGGCACGAATTTCAACAGCAGCTGCTGACAGAGTTGGCCCACTCCAACGTGAACGAAGCCTGCAAAGCAGTCCTCAGAGCCCTACCTTTAGATCCTCCTCCCACCTTAGATCAAATGATTGAAGCCTGTGTAAAGTTAGTGTCACTCAACCCCGAAGTTAAAAAAGGGGGAGTTGTAGGAGTGGTGAGTCAAGGAGGGAAACCTCCATCCAAGAGCTGGTGTCACTGCTGTGGAAAGCTGAGGCACTGGGCAAAGGGATGTAAGGAACCCCAAGCAGTAACACCTGTGCCCAAGCCTCTCATTTCAGGTTCGGGCCAGCTGGGGCAGGGATGTTGCTGCAGCCACCACCGACCGAACGCGCAAGCACCACCCTTGGGAAACTGAGCAGACAGCAAGATTCAGTTCTGTGCGGGGACATAAATGGAGCTGCTATACCACCAAAAAAAAGATACTTTACAAGACTGGACAGAAGCTGAGCTAGCCAATACAGCAGTTCAATTTTATACCTGGAGACTGGGTAGGATGGTGCCAATCATCCAGATCTCCAGCTTCATTTTTAAAAAAACTGGTGACTGATCTGTTCTGGCCCAAACAGCGGTATCTATCCTGCTGGGGTCAGACATTTTTATTACCAGACTTGCAGCATCAGAGCACCCGGGAGTTCAAGTCTTCCCATCCATACTAACCACCGATGGGAGAGGGGGGCTTCTATTCCTAGTCGAATGTCACCAGGCTCCTCTTTTTATCCCAGAAGGTGCTACAATTGTGCAAGGACGGGTCATCCCGAAAGATTGCCTAATGACCCACCAAGAGCCACACGTGTTCTGGGCAGAAGTGATGGGTCCCAATAGGCCAACCCTTGAGTGTGAGTTGAGTCAAGGGGGTGAGTAAGTTCGCATGCCAGGTGTGGTGGATACCGGGGCAGACGTCACTGTGATCTCTCGCAGAGAGTGGCCCCAGGCATGGGAACTTGAACCAGTGGCCAAGAACATTGCTGGGGTTGGGGGTAAAGCTACAGCTTTAAGGAGCACCCAAAATGTGACCATCCAAGGTCCGGAAGGCAATTTGACTACCGTCCAGCCATTTGTTATTGACGCAGGGTTTACCCTGTGGGGAAGGGATACCTTGTCCCAGTATCCCAACTTGAGTTGTCGCTCCAGCAGCCCAGGGTTTTTAGGGCGGGCCACTGTTGAGTGCGACCACCCACACATTAATTGGCTATCTGACACCCCGGTTTGGGTGGAACAGTGGTCTTTATCCATCAAAAAACTTTGCGCCCTCAAGTCCCTTGTGGAGGAGCAATTTACCAAGGGCCACATAGTTCCAAATAATAGCCCATGGAATTCCCCTATGTTCGTTCTCCCAAAATCAAAACAAAATGGGTGGACGCTCCTCCACAACCTGTGTAAAATCAACACAGTCATGGAGGACATGGGGCCCCCGCAATCAGGCATGCCCTCACTGTCAATGCTCCCTCGTATGTGGAAGTTAGTACTCGTAGACATCAAGGACTGCTTCTTTCACATACCTCTACACCCCAGCAATGCTCCTAGATTTGCCTATTCAGTGCCATCTGTTAATCGGTAAGCCCCCATGCACAGATATCATTGGACAGTGCTGCCTCAGGACATGAAGAACAGCCCCAGCATTTGCCAATGGTATGTTGCATGGGTCCTGTCCCCTGTCCGGAAGTAGGCCCCAGAGGCAGTCATCCTTCATTACATGGATGACGTCCTTGTGTGTGCCCCAGATGAGATATGCTGAGACCTAACCCTAGGTCTGACAATCCGGGCAATTGAAGCTGCAGGTTTTGTAGTCCATCCTAACGAGGTCCAGCACTTGTGCCCCCTGACCTACCTTGGCCTCCGGATCCATGAGATTACCGTCACTCCCCAACATCTGGCCATCACTGATGAGCCCCAGACCCTCTGCAACTTTCAACAACTGTGTGGTACAGTGAACTGGGTCCAGCCCCTGTTGGGGATGTCCACGGAAAGCCTCGCCCTCCTCTTTAGCCTCCTGTGAGGCAATGGTGTTTGGATTCTCCCTGATCTCTCAACCCAGAAGCACAAGAGGCCATTGATAAGGTCCAGAAAGCTCTTTCCACCAGGCAGGCCCTCCGGATGGAACCAGACCTCCAGTTCAAGTTTATAATTATGGGCCAGCTACCACATCTGCAAGGCCTTATTTTCCAATGGGATGAGAGGATCAAGGACCTCCTTTTAATCATAGAGTGGGTGTTCTTGCCTCACCAGCTGTCCAAAAGTATTACCACGCCACAAGAATTGATGGTGCAACTGATAAGGAAGGCCAGGTCTCGTCTCCGCGTTCTCGCAGGGTGTGAATTTGTGTGCATTTACATGCCATTTAAATTAGATGATGTTGAATTCGCTCTACAAAGCAGTGAGTGCCTCCAGTTTGCCCTAGATAGTTACTCATGGCAACTCTCTAGCCACCACCCACCACACAAATTGTTTAATCTAAACTTCAAATTAGTTCCTAAATTGTTTCAGAGTAACAAACCGCTCTGAGCCCTAACAGTCTTCACCGATAGCTCAGGGGCTTCTCAGAAGTTGGTTCTGACTTGGAAGAACCCCCAAACATCTGAGTGGGAAAAAGCTATTGAAGTAGTTGAGGGATCTCCTCAAATTGCTGAGTTAGCCACTGCAGCCAGGACCTTCGAGCGATTCCAAAAAGAACTAATAAACATTGTCACCGATTCAGCCTATGTAGCTGGAGTGGTAGAGAGAGCAGAGCACTCAATGCTCAAAGAAGTATCAAATCCCAAATTATATAACTTGCTCTCGCAGATCATCTTTTTGCTGTCCCACCGAGAGCAACCCTATTATGTAATGCACGTGAGGTCACACACCGACCTCCCAGGTCATATTGTGGAAGGGAACCAGAAAGCCAACACCTTGGCCACCCCAGTGCGATTACCATCAGTACCGGGAACATTCCAACAAGCAAAGTTGGGACATCAGTTTTACCATCAAAATGTCCCAGCCTTGATCTGCATGTTCCATCTCATACGCAGCCAAGCTAGGGCCATTGTGGCAATGTGCCCGGACTATCAAAAACATCATATCCCATAGTTGGGGTCCAGCATATGTCCACGCGGTCTCAATAGCTGCCAGCTCTGGCAGACCGATGTGACTCACATTCCTGAATTTGGGAGGTCTAAGTAGGTCCATGTCTCCACAGACACCTTCTCAGGAGCAATTTTTGCCTCCTCTCATTGTGGGGAGAAGGCAAAGGATCTCATTAAGCACCTTCTGATAGCATTCGCCACTCTAGGAGTGCTGGCAGAAATTAAGACAGATAATGGTCCAGCATATGTCTCAAAGGACATCCATCAGTTCTTTGACATGTGGGGAATTTGCCACAGCACATGTATCCCTCATTCCCCCACTGGCCAATCTATAGTCAAGCATACCCATCAAACACTAAAAAGAGTCCTTGCCCAACAGCGGAGAGGAGCAGAGACTAATTCGCCCATTGAGCGACTCTGCAGGGCCCTCTTTACTATTAACTTTTTGAGCTGTTCCTTCGAGGAGCACAACCCCCTCGGTATACCAGCACTTTAAAAATTCGACCAGAACTAAATTGAAAGAAAATCTGCCAGTGTTGGTCAAAGACCCTGAAACTCACAAGATTGATGGCCCATTCAAGTTACTAGCTTGGGGAAGGGGGTATGCTGCTGTGTCAACCCCAGCTGGACCGAAGTGGGTGCCAGCAAGGTTCATCAAGCTGCACCTAACCTCACCAGGCAGTGACGACCCCAAAGCTACAGCTTGGAAGAGGCCCTGACACCAGACAGCATCTGAAGAAGAACTTGCTGCCCTCTTCCTGCTATTCCCTTTCCATGAATGTCTTCCCTTTTCCCCTACTCCCTAACTTTCCACAACTACCTTTTAATTTGAAAAACGGGGAGTTAACATGAGGCCAATGCTTCTTTAGAAGTTTCAAGCCATTTACCCACAGAAATCTCAGCAAAAGTTCTAGAGTCTCCAGGATGGTGACCCAGACCTTCTTCCTTGGCCTCGGACTCCTTGTCCTGCCCTTTCTACTGGTAACAGCGTGGATTGTGCAGCAGCTCCAAGCTAATGTTTGGGTTACGTTAGCCCAGGCGTTGAGTTAAACTGGACTCTGTTTGGCCTTGGGTGGAGCAAGCGACCCAATGTCAACCTGCTTAATAGGCCTCCCCCTCCAGTCCCGAGAGTTTCTTACCCTGACACATGATGCCCACATACTGCAGCCCAACCGCTGGGATGAGTGATGTGGAATCTTCCCCCGGCGGACCAAAATCCCCAAGAATTACATCTGCGGGGGTCCGCCAAAGTGGTGTACTGTGTTCATTTCTTTCATCAGACCGGTACACGCCACCAGTCCACCAACCTGACTTCTAGGGTCTATGACCCTAAAGACTGGTGTGGGAAGATTGCTCCACGTCCCGATCTATTAGCCATCTGAAAAAGTTACCATCAGGAGTATTTCTGATTTGTGGTGACCGGGCTTGGAATGGGATCCCTTCTCTTCTGAGAGGAGGGCCCTGTACCCTGGGAACTTAACCACCCTAACCCAAGACAGGGCCCAACTATTAAGGTGGCAGGATTCAGTAAAATTGACAAGAACCAAGAGAACTGCTCTGCAAATTGATGATAACTGTGATGACACAGTCACCAATTGGCCCCACTTTAAAAGGGCAGTGGTCTCCCTCTTCTTACCGTGGGTGGCGGCAGACAAAGCCCTTGGAGAACTATCGCACATCTCATGCTGGCTGGGGAAAAATGCGAAGGCGACTTCCTCCACCCTCAGCCAGCTCCTCTCAGACGAGGAAGCCACCAGAAAAGCAACTTTGCAGAATCAGGCCACCATTGATTTCTTGCTCTTAGCCCATGGCCACAGCTGCAAAGAGTTTCAAGGGCTCTGCTGCCTCAATTTAACAACTCACAGCAAATCGATCCACGCCCAGATTGAGGAGCTCTGCGAGCAAGTTACCCATCTCAAAGAGGAAGGAGATGACTGGTTTACCAACATCTTTTCATCCTGGGGACTCTCTAGCTGGATTTCTACAATAGTCAAAGGCATTGTTTGGGTCATGCTTACCTTTTTGCTAATCCTACTTGCTCTCCCTATACTTAGGTATTTCATCTTAAAATCCATTAAAACTTACCTCCATGTATTTCAGTGAACCATGGCCAACACCAGGGTCAGCTGAATCAAGTGGACCAAAAGGTCCATTGGTTTGGTGCCTCCACAGCCCAAAAGCCTTGAAGTCACAGGGAGCACCCAAAAGGCTGTAAAAAATATGTGGATCCGTGCCTTACCATTGGCCGCTGCCCTCCCTTCCCCTCCCCTTATTTCTCATATTTGGTTGTCTTTCCGGAGAGTTCTATGTTCCTCAGTAGTTGATTGGCTCTTGCTACTCCTCCCCGCCTATTCCTTCTCCCATTTGCTACAATTCCTTTTCCCCGCCTTCTTAGCGCCCCCTAACTGATGTATTATTGGTTACCGCGTGTTTTCCATGCCCACTCTGTAGGGGTATAAAACCCCACGTCAGTCCCATTTTCTCGGCTTCTCCGTGGTTTTCCTGTGTTCTTCAATAAACCCTCTCCCCCCCGAAGAAGTTCCTCTGCTTCTTTCCTGCCTCCTTCACGCACCTTTGGCATCGGTGGGCAAGGTGAACCCAACCAGGAGCTTTGCCTGCCCTCCTGCACTGTGATTGGCCCCGTCCTCCCCTTCGGGGCAAGCAGAAGATTGCCCGGTGCTCAGGGCAGCGTGCTAGCTGGCAACGGCACCATGGCAAAGGTGTTTTTTAGGGGCAAATATCAAAAGGCAAATAATAAGAATTTCTATTTTTTTTTAAAAAGGTCTATTTTTGAAGGCAGTCTCTAATTTTCATAATTGAGTGTACAGAGTAGATGACAGTAATGTTTGCAAACAGATTTTCTTATCATTTTATCAGTTCTGTTTTCAAATAAAGGTGGTATTATAAAGTATAAGTGTTAATTAAAAATAATCTTTTTTTCCACAGTGAGGACTGGGCAAAGGTTTGATACATACTGGACAGTGTAAGAAACCAGAGGGTGATTTGCACCTTGGGAGGTAGAGCATGTTCAGCACTCATCTTCTGATACAGAGAAAAATCCAGATCCTAGAAATCCAGATCCAGGAGTGCTACTGTCAAAGTAAAACATATGTCTACAAATGAGAATTATTATCAGCTCGGACCTCTATCTTCTGTCTTTTTTTTCCCCCATGAACTCCCCTTCAGGACCTCTTGTAAATCCATGAATTTTTCTTTCAGACTCAACGTACTAGCAACTTCTTACATATTCCTACAAAGTGTTGATGTTTGGAAAAAACAACAGGCATGAGCACCTAAAAAATTCAAACTTGACATGAACCATAGCTTTCAGTGAATCTTAGATAGTGTTTGTTCTTTGCAGCCCTCTTGGACTTCCAATATCACTTTTGCTATAACTTCTCTCTCACTGTGCTATAGCAGTTGTTGGTTTTTAGTGTTCTTCTGAGATTTTGGGAAAACACACAAAGACCTGATTCTCCCTAGAGGTCTTTTAGTTATGCATGGCTCCCGTACTCATGAAAATCCACCTTCTCTTCCATCTCTAAGAAAATTTAATTCCTTTTTTTGTGACATCTTCTCTCTTGAAATTAATGCCCTATGTTATGGCAAATTCATTTTACTTTCCCCTTATCCTAAATAAAAGGAAAGCAACAGTGATCCCCAGGTGGTAAAGTAAAATCTCAATACGTGTCAGGCAGCATTCAGAACCCATCCCTGAAGTCCATCATGATTTTCATGTCAAGGAAGAGACATAGATACCAGGAAGGTATTTTAACTGTATTATTAATGACGCTTTCCTGCATTAGTTAGAAAATTCGTGTTGTTAGATCTCTAAGACATTAATTTGACCATCAGTAATGCAAGAAGATATGAAGAGCAGCATCACAGCAAACAGGAGTGTCTCTACACCAAGTTTTTAGGGCCAGAAGTGTTGGGGAGGGCTGTCAAAGCTTCTTCATTAATGGTATTTATGGCAAATAAAGGCTACATTCATCAGTCAAAACCAGACCAGGACAGGTGTCCAAGCTCCCTGTCTCAAGGGCCTTTATAGTAAGAGAAATAAGCACATCTAAGGTGTGTGACTCCTCATCACAGGCTGACATTTCAAGCAGAGCAGAGATAACACCCTAAAAGAAGACATTTCTTTCTGCAGATCAGGCCAGTTCATATGTATCTGTCTGTCCTACAGACCTCAAAAGATAGCAGGTGACTCTCATCCTAAAGTCTTTGCTGATGTAGATAGGTAGAGAGACTCTATATTTTAAGCAGAGACTATACGCATGAAAAGACAGACAAGTCTTTTTGAGTCATTTCTGAGCATTTCGCAACTAACTCTGCAACTTTGATGTACTTTGTTACATCGGGCTTTACAAGCAGTATTCCTATAAATATAGTAGGAAAGCATTGGGACACATAAGGATTATTTCAGTTTGCTGTTGAAAATTCATGCAAGCTCAATGCATGTTTCTTTAAAAAATAAATAAAAATCACAGCACAAATTACAACCTTGTACTTAAACTTGTACTACTGAGTCTTTAATGTGAGGCTGGCAGACTTTTACTGTCACTGTTGAGACTCTGTCAAATCATAAGAGGAATCTGGAACACTTTTTTCTTGTGAGTGCAAAAAAAAAAAAAAAGAAAGGAAAAAAAGAGACGTTCATCCCATTGCCTTTATTACTTTACCACCATTCAAGTACAATGAGAAAGACCAAAAAGCTTGCATGACAACCAGAGTGGGTAATACATGAATAGGAAGTCTAGTTTCTTTACTTCTCTATGACAGAGCTGAACAGTAGGCTGGGGAGATTTGGGGCTTTTTTCCTGTTGGGTTTTTTTTCCTTCTTTTTCCTGATTCTATTCTTCTATATAACTTCTGTCAGAGAAATCAGCCATGAGAACAAAGGTTTGCTACGTGTCACTCATTTTGTGCTAACATTTACCAAGAAGTCAAGATTCTACCAGAAGTACACATTCCATATAATAAATATTCGAGACATAGTGTGGGTGGGTACAGCACGCAGTCATGGTCCCTTTGAGAAGCACAACAAATTCCATAATAATTCCCATACTTTTCTTTTCCCCTCTGATTGTTATTTTGCTTTTATTCCATAAGTTTTAGCAGTTTTCTCTTTATTCTGAAAGTAGTTTACAATAGATGGCATTATGCTATTATTTTTTTTTGTTTTTAATAAAAAAACTGGTCTTTTGTAAAGACTTTGGTGTGTACATATACCAGAAATGAATAATGAATGATGAAATTTATATAAATACTTTCTTCTGTGGTAATAACAAACTAAGTGGGTGAGAACCTTCCCTTTGTATTTCCTTGGACACATCAGAAATTGCTTCTCAGGTTTTTCTTTCTCCTATTGGATGTGTTTCATAGTTTCTCAGTGATATCTGAGCAGGACCATAATGACTACTTATTCTCCTGAATTTAAAGTCAACATTAACTTCATGTGCAAGGAGCAGATGATTTAATAGTTGTTCTCAAGATAAATACTAATTGTGCTGACATTGTTAGTGGAATAGTTTCCTAGTGGTGTAAGATGAATTTTAAAGAGTAAATTAACTGAGGCTACCACATTGTTAAGTGTTTCCAGACATTTTTTCATAAGTTCATATGCATTTTAAAATTGCATATCAAATAAGATATGACAATCTTAGATATTTGAAGTAGATTTGAACAGCTATTTATGAGTAGCAATCTGAAAATCTTAAAATATATTTTTTGGTAAAGATCTTACACCTTCAAGGCAATCATTTGTTTCGGTCTTTAAAATATGGAGGTTTGCACATGCACATTGGAGCACTGGAGTCAGCTACCTGATGACCTCTCCTTAAATAACCCCTCTGAATATTTTCTGAAGTGATGCTGTGAGATTTATCATCATGTTCATTAAAGCAATTAGTAAGATTTGAGCTAGTTTCTGATTTTTTTTTTTTTGTAATTACAATCATTACAAGGAAACGTATACACAGATGTTGTGGGAGTTTGGAAAAAAAAAAGAGGGGAGAAAAGCCCTTACGTAGCTGACAGCCTGACAACTTTGCATATGTGTGTTAACAGGAGAATGCGCTGTGTTTAGGATGAATGGAGAAGCGGGCCTAAATGACTTTCAGATTAGCTGGAACAGATGGAAGGGTCACAGTTGAACAACTTTACACAGGAACATAAAGGCAATGTTCAAGTGGAGTTCATTGCCTCTGACAGATACTGTCAATCAAACAGGGGACTCTCAGTTAACCAGCAGCCTGTCCTTTTAAAGATTAAATTAAAAAAAAAAAAAAAGTATTGTGAAGTGCTGACTGGAGTTTATCTGGTCTATGTCAAGCATAAACTCCACCCTGAGTGACTAGCATTTTCAAATCAAGCACAATGAGCCAGGGATGTTTTGAGGAGAAGTGAGTTACAGGCTGCTTTGGGAGGCAGGACTAAGATATAATTTCTGCAATGTGCAATCTGGTTCATGCCTTTCTAAGGTTGCGTGTCAGGGTTTGGTAACTAAGAATCTCTTGCCGATATCCTGGGTGTCAAAAATTAAATTATCCTTGGCAGTGTAAAGCAGATTGGGAGACAAGGTCAGTGGCAAGGATGGAGGTGATTTGGATGTAGAAGATGGAAAGAGGAACTTATTTTCTTAGGCTGAAAATAGGCACCTGAAAACTCTTTACATGTGAAGTTTTCGATTCAGATGCTGGCACACACTCAGACACTTTTTTCTTCCTCCTCCTTTCCAAATAAGTGGAGACAAAACAGAGAAATATTCAGAAGCATAACCTGTTTATACAGCTCCCTCCAGCTCACAAGTTATGAAAGCAACAGCAGATGAAACAAGCAAGAATCATTTCTAGAAGATGAGAGAGAAGTTGCACAGTTCACATCTTTGCCTGAGAAGGCTTCCTTACACATCAAATATTTTTCCCACAACTTCCTTCGTCACTTCTCCAGATGAGCGTGTAGACTCAAGTCAGGAAACCAGGTCTTGATGAGATAGGTTTATTATTTGTATGATCCCTGATTGTAGTCCTTAGTGTCTGGGAAAGAAGTCTTCAGCTCTGAGAGACACCTGATCGTGCTTTACCCTCAGCTTCTGACTCGCTCACAAAAACCATATACAAGGAGAGATTCAGACCTTTCTGATCCTTAGAGAAATAAACTTCCTGACCATTATATTCCATAAAATGAATAGTTTAGCAGCAAAGTCTTGGTTGTTTACCACACAGCTAGGCCAAACTAACATTTCCTATGATCAGTCCCAGAAATACTCCTTGTTGGATCTCACTAGCAAACAGAATCAAGGGCAGCACTCGTGCTTTCTACACCAGGATCACTGCCAAACTGACAGATTTGACTGCCAAATCTGAAATGTCAAAGTTCTTAAAAGTTAGCTTTATGAGGCTAAGCTACCAGTCAGTAGCTTGTGTGGGCACCTGCTTTTCTTGGCTGTTTCTTTTGAATTGTCTTGACTCTTAGCAAATGGTTGTGTACTGGTGACTCTTTGCTCTGCTTTGTGCTGAAGACAGTGCCAGCGCTCGCAATCTCTGCTCTGAAGGAAACCTGTCATCTGCTCTCTGTCAGAAAATAACTGCAGTTCTACAAGAAATGCAATTACTGTGAAAATCGTGGAGTTAAAAATAGGAGAATGCTGGGGGTGTGCCTACACTCTCCTGAAGGCACCCACTCTTTGCTGCTCAACATGCTGGGTCACATGTTGGAGCTGAGGCTGGGGTAGCCCAGCCAGTGGTGCACCCTTCACAGCAAGCCAGGGGCTGAGAAGGAAAAGCACCTGACAGGGCAAATACCAACACAGCCTAAACCCCACAGATAAGTGCTGCAATGAAAATAAACAAAACCCCAGAACACCGAAGTGGTGTTGCATCAAGAAGATGCTGTGTTTCCTCTGACTGAGACAAAGCATCTGCAAACCCGGTATGACAGCTCTTACCAGCACATTTGGCATTTGCCACTGACTAATTACAGTTCAGAGTGCCAGTGGAGAACCAGCAGTTAAGAGCACCCAACTTGCGCTATCCTGCATGCACTGGCTGGAGAATTTGTCAAATTTTTTCAAGGTAGAATTGAGGTTTTTCCATTTTTTTTTTTTCAGGTGCAAAATGAGTTTTTATTAAAGAAAAACTGAGATTTTATTTTCTTGGGGTATTTTTAGGTCTCAAACCTTCTGTGATTTGACACTAAGGTTTATTGACTCACAGCTTTGCCCTGTATTCAACTTGCTTGTAAATTTTCCTTCTAAAAAAGATGAAAATCTGTCCTAACTGAACTTACCTTTGGTAATGCTCTTGATGAACTGTTACTCTGTAGCAGACAACATGCTATTTGTACTCCTGTAAATTATTAACACAATTTACCTTACGACCACTGTTTGGTCTTCACCCTATTAACGAAATCAAGAGTTATAATGTATGGGTAGTTATGTTCATTAAGGAAGCATTTATGCTGCCTTAATACTTTTTACAGGTAGTATTTAATTCTCAATGCAAGGATGATGGCTGATTGAAAAAAAAGTGAAGCAAAACCACCTTGAAATATATTTCACAGCTGTTGGCAGTCACCATGGTATTATAATTGTAACATGCTACAGGAGATAGATTCTTTAATTGTGGCTTTGTCTTAATTGGAGCTCCAGGAGCCCCAGGAGCAATACAGCTTCTCTTGTTCTATGGCAAGACATAGTCTTTTCATCTTCCACCACTGCCATATTGATACACACACCTAAAACCTTTTTTTAGGTTTAAAAAACATGAGGGTCACAATTCAGAGAGATACTGAAACTGGGAAATCAGGAATTATTCCTGGCTTATATGCTTAAATAGAGCAAAGAATCAGATTGTAATTGGCTTTTGATCCTAGTCAAGTGGGAATGAAGGGTTTTTTTTCCCTACAGATCACATGGAAGCAATGTAAATTAGGAAATTATTGCTAAAAAAGATAGAAAAATAATCACTGAGGCAGAAGGATGTTTAACTGTTCAAAGAAATAATGTGACACGTTTCTCTCTTATTCTGTATGACACTGGCCTTACTAATCAGACAAGCCAGCTTTGGAAACAAACATCCGAACAAAGAATTGCAGAGATATTGCAAAGCACCCATTTTCCATTTAGAATCCCCGACACAGCAGTAAAACAAATGGGGCATGGATTAAAAAATGATCCCTTGATACATCCTTTAAGAGCCTTGAGTTGACTGCAAATGAAACTGGCCATGTCATGCATCCCCTTAGATGTTCATTAATGGCTCACAGTTCTGGTTTTTTTTATATAATTGTGAAAACTGGCCAAGATGCTTAATAAATCAGCTTTTGTTTGGTCAAAGTTTGAAACCTGGCTCTTTAGTATGTCTGCTTGTTTTGTGGTTGGTTATGGGTTTATTTTTAACAAACAAGGCATTGGCTTAAACTGGTGAAGAGTTACCAAATGATCAGTAACAGCTGCAGACTCAATTTGAACTTTTCTTTATGGATAATTCTCTTGGGGGTTTTCCATTCTTTTCTTCTCCTGGGTTTGGGTTGGTGCCTGTCTGGACACTGGTTCTGTTGTGGACTGCAGTGCCTCACATAATGCTGGCCATTGCCTAGCAAGCTGCCACACCAACTCAGCAGGGCAAGGAGTGATGCAGATGGGTCAGGAACACACACAAAGGCGTTCTCTTCACCTCAGAGGGGAAGAGCTACTGAGAAGTAAGGCAGTGCCTTGATCATCAGTGCCTGTGTGCTACAGAGTTACTTACTGTTCAACCTGACTAGAGAAACAGAAGTCCTTAATCAGGAGAGAACCACTGATTGAACACCACGACTTAACAGCTCCATACAGGTGCTCCAGAGAAATCAGTATCCTTGAAGCTGAAGGAGAAGAGGTGGAAAACTTTGGATTAACAAGGAAATTTCCCTGGGATGAGCAATGCTGTATGGCCTTAAATTTCAGTGTTATGAGCTTCCCAACTATGAAAAGGTTTATTCTGTCCTTTGTAGTAAGACTTGTTGCCATTTTAAACTAAATAACATAAACCAGAATGAAGAGCAAAATACTAGTCAATTAACTTTAAAAATGGGGTAAATCTGCCTGAAAATATTACCTTAGCTGCACTATCAGTAAATGTTGAAAGAACTTAGTCTGTTCTTGTGCTACCTCTTGGGCTGGATTTTTTGTCTGCTCTGCCACAAGCTGTCCATTGACCTGATGAAAATTACTCTTCCTCTCCCTGTTTTTCCCGCCCACAAACACACTCCTTTCATACAGGTGATTTTTGAAGAACAGGTTGTAGATAACCTAGCAAGTCAAGATTCATGTTATCTGCTTCTCTGTGCTTCAAGTAGGAGCAGAATTTTTGCCTAAGTTGATAATTAGAAGAGAGAAAGTAATTAGGAACCAGTTACCCCTGCACATATAAAATAGACATCTCTAAATTTCCAGAAACTGACTTTTTGAGCAGGATTTAATTTAATTCCTACACAATTCCTATTGTCCTCTTGGAACAGAGGAAGTCCAAACCATATTTTTCAAAGTCCCTTCAGTAGTTCAAATGACTTTATGCCCAGGGAGAGATGGTGCAGAGGCTGGAGGGGTTAAACCCCTCCCGAGGAGCTTAATGCATGTCAGAGTGCATGATGTAATGCTGCAGGGAGGGCTTGGTGACCCCACCTTCCCTCTCTGGGGCTAGCAAACTGCCCCGATGAATTTACCGGGTAGATTTAATCAGCAAAACTTCAGACTATATTAGGCACTCTCAGCCTCCTGTGACATGAAAAGAGCAGCTCCCTAAAACATGTTCTTGGGAGGCTGATTGTGCTTGGCGGTGGTTTTGAAGCACCTGTTCCCAGGAAAGGATTTTCTCATAGTTCAGCCTCCAACCATCAGTTTTATTTAGTGTTAGGAACTTCAGTATCTGCTCCAAGTGTTGCACCTGGGACGTTATGATATCGATTCTGAAAGCAGTGACTACAACGTTGCTTCGTTCACCACTGCAGTAGCTAACCTGCAATTAATATTAATTTGTTGAGGACCAGTGTTCTTTTAACACCATAGGACACAAAAGAAAATATAGCTTCTGCCCCTGTTGTCAGGAAGAGTTGAGTGTTTTGAAGAGTTGAATGACAGCCAAAAGACATGGAAAAAGGAATTGCAGGATTGATCTCGTGGTAAACTAGCAATACCCATTACATGTGAAACATAGGTGACCAGAAAACAGATTAAAATATGCAGACATCTCTTTTTTGTTACTGACCAACACTGACTGTGATGCCAGATGCACAGATCTTGACTTGTCTGTTGTGCCACTAATCCCTTTTGTTGAACATTTTTTACATGTTAACTGTGGTTGACTGGTGGTTGGGTTGTCAGCATTTTGAAATATTATTGATACACCATTAGAAACAGAAAGAGACATTGTGTCATTTGCTGCGCAACCTGATTTGTTTTCCCTCATTGTTTGCTTTTTAGAAGGGACTTACTTGGAAAAATCATGAAGAATTTAATCATTAATATTATCAGACAAATAATATCTGTAAATAGCAATGTTTTACTGTTGATCTTTTTCCAGTGATTCCATTTATATTTTTAAAACATGCCCTAAAACACTGGAATTAATGTTTACAAACCTGTGGAAATGTTTTGTTTGTTGTTTTTCTGTTGTTTGGGTTTTTCTAAGAAGCTCATAGGGGTGGATTAAGATAAGGATAGGTCTGTGTCATTCAGGATCAGTCTGAACCAGGTGCATTTGAATATACAAGATTTTGTGGGCAAAGCCCTACACAAATGAGATAATTAGACGTTGAACCACTCCTGCCCTAATGAAACCTATTGTCTTGGCGGTAAAGCCAGCAGAATTTCCCCCATTACCTAGAAATTAAAATTAAAAGGCTAAGCATGTGTTTGTAGTAATCTCAAGTCACTCAAAAGAGTGCATAAGAGGACTAGAAGTACCATAAAGTACCTTTAGCCAGAAGGCACAATGTAGCATCCAGCAGAAACAACAAAGTGCAAGTGTTCAAAAGCAGAGTGCAGTCTCTCCCTGGCTTTTACACACACCCCAACATGCAAACGTTGCTTCACCTGCAGAAGAAAGCACATTCCTCCCGTGGAGGGATGGCCCCATTTTCTTCTCTTGTTCAATAAAGAGCCTGGGGTTGTCAAGCTTTGATTCAGAACAGGAGTGCATTCAGAGGCATCCTCGGGCCGGGCTGGGAGCTGCTCACATCCCCGGAAAATTCAGTGGGAGAAAAAGTTTATGGAAGCGAGTAGGAGTTTATTCAACAGTGTCTGAGGCCTTTCAGAATCATGAGTGAGTGTCTATAAGGGGGCAATCAAGCATAGGCTGGGAATTATCTCTGTTGGTTGCCTACCTGTGACAGGCCCTCAAGTGCGGCTAA